>NC_056728.1:972296701-972596701 GCF_019279795.1 Protopterus annectens
TGAATACCAGCCACAGTATCCTAAAATGAGCTGAAATGCAAAAACCTAAGCAATGCAACCTGATAAGAAATAAGTACATATACGTAATGCAAGTGATGGTTAATTACAAATTATAATTTATCATTTAATCCAGGAGGGAAAAGCCCCCCAAGTTTAATGATCCACCTTTTTTCTTTGGTATTTAGGATATCATGCCAACCTGTTTTAAAAGATCGATTCCCTATGATATGATCAATGATGGTGAATGTAAATTTGGCAGTGGGATGTTTGATAACATGTCTATATAGTGCATTAGTTCCTGACACGATCATGGATCACACTCCAACTCAAAGAACACTTACTGGAGATAAACTTTCAGGCATTTATCCATGTGGACATTGCAGTTTTTGTAACTATATTTTCAAAACTACTTCTTTCACTAGTAGGAACACTGGACAAATATACGACATACAGTTTTTTGGTAACTGCAGTTCAGACTGGATTATTTATCTTGCCACATGTACATGTCATGCATTTTATATTGGCCAAACGTCTAGACAGTTTCGTGTCAGGATCTCTGAACACCTTGGTGACATTAGAAACAGAAGATTAACTAATGCACTATATAGACATGTTATCAAACATCCCACTGCCAAATTTACATTCACCATCATTGATCATATCATAGGAATCGATCTTTTAAAACAGGTTGGCATGATATCCTAAATACCAAAGAAAAAGGTGGATCATTAAACTTGGGGGCTTTTCCCTCCTGGATTAAATGATAAATTATAATTTGTAATTAACCATCACTTGCATTACGATATGTACTTATTTCTTATCAGGTTGCATTGCTTAGGTTTTTGCATTTCAGCTCATTTTAGGATACTGTGGCTGGTATTCAACACCAGAATTCTTATAACCTGACTTTTGTTTCGGGTTTATTTTAGGGCATTTACCCTTTATTGTATGTTTTTTATTAAGTTTGTTTATTATCATTGATATACCAGTATACTGTGTCTCTTTGGATTTTTTCATTATAATCTGGAGATATGTACGCAACTCAGGCAAACTTTTTTGTTTACTGAACTATGTATTTTTCAATTACTTTTGCCTTGATTGTATTTTTCAATTACTTTTGCCTTGTTAGCATTTTTGACTTATCAGGAAGTGATGTCATATAGATGCCTTAAAGAACATTATATAAGATGATGACTAAGTGCTTTTTGCTGACTATACTACTGATGAAAGCCTTGCTGCTGAAACCGGACTAGTTTCAGTTTTATTAAACTACTTTTGAACCTTCCTTGGTGCTGGCCTTTTTTCTGATTTTGGGTCAAACAAGTGCTCTTGCCGTGCACCAGCCTAACTTGCTAGCTCCTATACACTACATACAAGTAAAACACAGTGTAAAGAACACAAATCACAGTATACAACAAAATAGAAGGCAATAAAGTAATACAAAATACAAGAAAGAAAAAGCAAAGTAACTTTTCCCTCACAGCAAGTTGTGGCAGAGTCTGATTGAGCTTTACCAATAATGAAGACTCTGGGAGCTGCAGATATGCCAGGCAAAGCTGAGTATTGAAAGTGTGATGGAAAAACCAAGAAATTTCCTGCAGACCAGATGAATCGGAATGCGCAGGTATTGCATATTTCAAATCTGTGGTGAGCAGTTAGGCCTGAGGAAGGATGAGGGGACATAGGGTCTGGGGAAAGAGCATCTTGAAGGTTGGAACCTTCAAAAAAGGCATTGAGATAAGAAATCTAGTCTTGCCTCTTTCTTGAGGAGGTCTGGAATAAATATGAGTAAAAGCCCTTATGCTGGGCCTAAACAGGAACTGGATCTGTGCATCCAAAGAGAGTGTGTGTGTGTGTGTGGGGGGGGGGGGGGGGGGGTTGAAAAGAGATTTATTTGCAAGAGTAGGAGGAATACCACTCAGGTCCAATGAGTGCAGTATTCATTCCCCTTTGTTCTGTGGATTAGAAAAGAAGGTTGGCAAATGAATGGACTGATTAAGGGTCACACTGGATATGTCATATGGATATGTCACACTTGGGCACGAAGGAGGGATTGGTCCTGAGGGACACCCTGTCCGCATGAAAGATGATGAAAGGCTCCACTGCCATGAGGGCCTGTAATTCACACACTCTTCTTGCTGAAGTGATGGCTAGACAGAAGGCGGTTTTCCAAGAAAGGAATTTCAACTCTGCATTTGCAGCTGGCTCAAAGGGAGGTAGAGTGAGTTTTTCCAATACAAAGTTGAGGTCCCAGGCTGGAGTAGGGGCTCTCCTGGGTGGTCTTTTGCCCCCCCCGGGGAACTGCTTCAACAATGGACGAAAGAAGAGGGGTGGTTCTGTATTGTAATGAGCTGAAATGGCTGAGGCATGAATTCTGATGGAGGAAAATGAAAAGCCCTTGTGAAGCATCTCAGTTAAGTATTGAAGAATCTGAGGTAAACTGCGCGCTGCTGTGCCCATCCCCTGAGTTTGGCTCCAGGAACAGAATCTTTTTCCATTTTTCAGCATAGGATTTTCTAGTACTAGGACTCCTTGCCTCCAGAATGACATCCATCAATTCTTTACTGAGGGATGGTAATGGAGAGATCAGGTAATTAGCCAGGCTCAAGGTTTGAAGCTGTGGCTGCAGAATGTACAGTTGTGTAAACTTACCATAAATGTAGACGTTAGACTGTATTCACTGTTGCAGTCATTACATTTGGGTAATCTGCTGACAGGTTGCCCTCAGTAGGCCTGAATAACAATGTCTTGGGTCCTGCATCAGTTGCTGTCTCCTCTTCCATGACGTCAGGTTGTCAGAGGTATAAAACATGCAGCCAACGCCATTTTAATCAGTTTTTCTTGCCCCAGATGTCAGGTGCCCCCCAAATGGGGAGTATATATATATATATATATATATATATATATATATATATATATATATATATATATACATATATATATATATATATATATATATATATATATATATATATATATATATATATATATATATATATATATATGTATAAAACAATAAATATATAAATGCACTTTGGAACACATAAAATTTACCTTCAACTAAAAGTAAATACACCACAAAGGCTTTTGAGCATAGTGAAGGAAAGAAAAGGTATAGAAAGGGGGCTGGCGGGTGGGTAACCCGGACTGCAACAGTGAATACACTCGAACAGCTACATTTATGGTAAGTGTACACAACTGTACGATGTTCTTCATGTTTCACTGTTGCAGTCATTACATTTGGGTAGAATCCCAAAGCTATGGATGGGAGGATGGAACTAAACAGCATTAGGAGCAGCTATAAGGCCCTGCAAGACTGCAGTGGAAAAGCCTACCCTGGATTTAGAAAAGAGAGGTAAATGGTAATGCTTTGTGAACGTAAGAACTGAGCTCCAAGTAGCAGCTTCTAGAATGTCTCTGGTAAAGCTGCTGAAGTAGAGGCAGCCCTGGTAGAATGGGATCTGATCCCCTTGGGCACAGGTTTACCATGGTGCAAGTAGCAGAAACGAATGCAATGGCTTATCCATTTAGAAATAGTCTGCTTCGCTATAGCCTTCCCCTCTGATCCTGCAGCAAATGCCACCAGTAGTTGCTCAGACTTTCTTAGACATTTTGTCCTGTTTAATTTCAATCTTAGTTGTCTGTGTACATCCAATGAATGCAGAATCCGCTCCTCCTTGTTCTGTTGATCTGGGAAAAAAGTTGGCAGGTGAATGGTCTGGTTAAGAGCCACACTGGATACCACCTTAGGCATAAAAGGAGGACTGGTCCTGAGGGCCACACTGTCCTGGTAAAACATAATGAAAGGCTCCACTGCAATGAGAACCTGTAGTTCTGAAACCCTTCTAGCTGAAGTGACTGCCAAAAGAACGGCTGTCTTCCAAGAAAGAAATTTTATATCCGCAGTAGCTGCTGGTTCAAAAGGAGGTACGGTGAGTTTTTCCAGCAAAAAATTGAGGTCCCATGCAGGAGTTGGTGCTCTCCTGGGAGGCCTTAAATTTTTGGCCCCTCTGAGGTACTGTTTTAGCAGGGGATGAGAAAAGAGGGGAGGCTATGTGTTGTAATGAGCTGAGATGGCAGAGGCATGGATTTTTATTGAGGAAAAGGATAGGCCCTTGTGAAGCATCTCAGTTAAGTATTGCAAAATCTGAGGAATATTGGACTTTGCTGTGTCTATTCCTTGTGCTTGGTTCCAAGCACAGAATCTCTTCCATTTATCAGCATAAGATTTTCTAGTACTAGACCTTCTAGACTCTAAAATGACATCCGTCACAGGTTTACTGAGATGTGGTTGGTGAAATTAGTTGATTAGCCATGCTGGAACATTCAGAGTTTGGAACTGAGTGTGCAGAATTTGATAGTTCTGCTGAGACAATAGGTGAGGTGTTTGAGGCAAGTACCACGGAGGAAAGTGGACATATTCCTTAGAAGCGGGTACCAGTGTTGGCGAGGCCAGTCTGGAGCAATTAGAACAATTTTTGTTTTTTCCTGTCTGACTTTTAGTAAGACCTTGGAGAGTAGAGGCAGACAGGGAAAGGCATAGAATGACAGGTTCTTCCAGCTGAAGGATAGAGCATCCACTTTCTATGCTTTTTTGTGATGAGTTCTTGTGCAGAATTTGTCCAACTGATAGTTTTGGGGAGAAGCAAATAGATCTATGTCTGGGGTCCCTCATTTTTGTGTTAACATACTGAAGACTTGTGGATCCAGTTTCCATTCGTGCGGGTCCATAGGATTTCTGCTTAGGTCGTCTGGCAGAGTATTTTGCTTTCCTGGCAGGAATTGAGCTTGAAGATGTATATGGTAAGTCAAGGCTGTGTTCCACAAGGCCATGGCTAGCCTGCAAAGGGGATAGGAGTGTGTACCCCCCTGCTTGTTTATGTACCACATAACTGTGGTGTTGTCCGTCTTTATCAGTAATTGTCCTGGATGAAGGAAGTCCTTGAAGGCTGTCAGAGCATTCTGTACAGCTGGCATTTCTTTTTGGTTGATATGTAGATGCATTTGGTTTGGGCTCTATTTGCCCTGAATGCATCTCCCTGCCAGATGGGCCCCCCCAAGCATAGTCTGATGCGTCTGTAGTTAAAGTTAGGGTGGCAGGGGATAGAATGAATGACAGTCCCTTGTTTTGGTGACATGCCTCTGCCCACCAAAGAAACTCCTGTTGCAGACAGGGAATGAGAGGAATCATTGTTTCCAGGCTGTGACAATGTTGACTCCATAAGCTTTTTAGGAACCATAGAAGTTTCCTCATATGTAGTCTCGTATATGGAATTAGTAGAATGCAGGATGCCATGAACCCAAAAGCCTGCAGAATTTGTCTTGCAGATAGCTGAGTTTTTGTTGCCACTTGTTTGAAGCATGTTGTCAATTGAATTTGTTTGTCTGGCATGAGGTAAGCCATCAGGCAATTGTATTCCAGCTTGCACCCAGGAATGTAATTATTTGAGAGGGCACCAGTTGTGATTTCTTTTCGTTTATGGTGTACCCTAGGCATGCTAGAAGCCTTTTTACAAATGCCAGATGTTGAAGAAGAGTGTCCTTGTCCTCTGCCTGAATGAGACAATCATCCAGATATGGATAAATTTGAATGTTTGTCTGCAAAATGCAATTACTGGTGCCAGGCACTTTGTAAAGACCCTGGGCACAGTAGATAAGCCAAAAGGCATTGCAGAGAATTGGTAATGCAAAAAGCCTGCTTTGAAGTGGAGGTATCGTCTGCAAAATTTCCTTACTGGGATATGCAGGTATGCCTCTTTTAAGTCTAGAGTTAACAAACCAGGCATTCTTACCTAGCATAGGCAGCAGCTGTTGTAAAGTCAGCATTTTGAATTTTGGAATGTCCAGGAATGTATTTAGAATTGATAGGTCCAGAATTGGACATCATGTTTTGTCTTTTCTGGTTAGCAGGAAAAGTCTTGAATAAAATCCTTGTCCTTTTTCCTTTTCTGGCACTGGCTGAATAGCCCCCATATCCATGAGGGACATGACTTGTTTCTGGGCCTCTGCCCACTGGTTTGGTGGCAGATCTGGCCATCCGTTTGGAATTGGCAACGTGTGGAAATGAAATCTGTACCCCTGGGATACTATGTTTAATACCCACTTGTCCTGGGTAATTAAATGCCAATTTTGAGCATGAAGTGCTAGTTTTCCCCCCAAGGGGGCTGCCAAAAAATAAGTGCTTGGAGATGGCAGAGGAAAGTCATTGAGACTGCTTACTGTAGGGTTGTGCTTTGTTACCTCCTGATTTGGAGGTGGAGGCACCCCATTGTTGTGACCTGTTAGATTCTTGAGATTAAAATCTGGAGCCTTTGAAGCATCTGGCTTTGCCCTGAGTGGCTCTGTTGGACACAAGAAAGGGCCAGTTCTTAGTAGGCCAGTGTCTACTGAACCTGGGCAGCTGCACTTGCAAGAAATATTTTACAGTTTGCATAGATTTAGCTTTGTCTTCCATTTTCTTTAAAACCTCTTCTGCCTTATTACCAAACAGACTGTCCTGCTGTAAAGGGGCATCCAACAATTTAGCTTTAACATGATCAGGAAGATTTTGCTGCTTGAACCAGGCCTGCCTTCTTATCACAGATCCAGTTACAGTGGCCCTGCAAGAGGCCTCCAAGGAATCAAAACCACATTGCAAACTATGCTTTCCAACCTGTTCTGCTGAATGCAATAAATCCTCTAACTCCTTATTTTCCATACAATCAGAAATCAACATCATTTTCTGTTTCAGTAAGCCCATAACATGCTGTTGACATTTAAGCATATGAAACTGGCAGTTTAAAGCCCTGATTGCCAAGGTTGCAGACGTATAAACCTTCTCTCCCCATCTATCCAGCGCCCTGGAATCTCTATCAGAAGGGGTAGGATTTTTGGCTGTAGAAGCCTTAACACCCTTGGGACCCTGAGAAATAGTTTCAGGATCAGCAGCAGGATTTTTGAAAATAAATTTGTGGGAGTCAGGAACCCTGTATTATCTATCTGGCTTACTAGGAGCCGGAGGCAGGGAATCAGGAGCCATGCTTGACTCCGAAAACAAATCATCAACAATGTCTAAAACAGGAGGTATTGTCAAAGGCCTATGTTGAGGAAGAAGAAAAAAATCCCTAATCCTCTTTTTAGATTCTGATAAGTTCTGACTCTCCCAGTGAAAATGTTCCCTTAAAGTAAGCAAAGTCTCTCCAAAAGAGTAATCCTCAGGAGGAGAAGCAGAAGGGATGGATTCCTCTGCATCAGAATCCTCATAAGGTGGAATAGAAAATTCCTGATCAGAAGAGGAATCAGAAGAAATGGAAACCTGATCTGAAGATTCATAATCAGTGCCTTGCCTAGGCCTCTTAGCAGGGGGGTTGGGAACCCCTGATCAAGGTAATTAAATCCTCAGCCATTTTGATCATTTGTTTTTTAGGCATAGGGGCCTGAGCACGTGGCTCATGCATCGTTTTTTTAGACATATTAGTTGATTTTTGCTTTGTTTTTGATGATGGCGTTGGTTTAATATACAAATGTTGAGGCCTGAAAACACCCTCAGAAGCCGGTGCCTGCTCAGTGGCTCCAGACCCATCTAAGAGAGAGACATCCCTGGGTTCAATACTTGTAGAATCTCGCAGCATACCGAACTCCGAATGGGTCTCGGTAAAGGCCTGCGACTCAAAAGTAGCGGGCATCAGGGGCTGCGAAAGCACCTGACTACCGGCGAACCAGCGACTGGCTTAGGAGAAGCTTCGTCGTTGGTTTTGGACCTCGACGGTCTGTCGTTGTCTTTTTCCTTGTGTTTTTTGTGAACTCCGGTAGTTGGATTGCTAACCGACGACATTTCATGATAGTTAAATCTTGATCCAAAACATTTAGAAGCAAAAATATACCAACGTTTAATATGCGTTGGTTAAATTTAGCACAAAACCGACAGCAAGACACGTTGTGATCAGGGCCTAGGCAAGGAATACAGTACAAATGAAAATCCTTATGAGGTATTCGTTTCCCACAAGTAATGCTATTATTTACTTTTACTGACATCGGTAAGGAGCAAGAAAAATTTTCCCCAACGGGGTACTTAGCTTTAGTTTGAAGACTTCAGTTCTGAAACTCGAAAACAAAAATTTCAGTAGTCGGCCGACCGTCAACTGCAAACTGCTTCTGCTTCGGGCACCGCGAGGTAAGAAAGACTGCTTAAAATGGCGTAGGCTGCATGTTTTATACCCCTGACAACCTGCCGTTATGGAAGAGGAGACAGCAACCGACGCAGGACCCAAGACTTTGTTATTCAGGCCGACTGAGGGCAACCTGCCAGCAGATTACTCAAATGTAATGACTGCAACAGTGAAACACGAAGAACATTCTGGCCCTCCTGCTGGGACAGCAGGGTAGGGGTCTGAGGCATATGCCATGGTGCCAGCAGTGACACACTGTGCAAGAGGGGGTATCAGTGTTGGCGTGGCCAGTCTGGTGTAATCAGTATTGTCCTTGATTTGTCGTTTGATCTTTAGTAGTACCTTGGAGAGGAGAGGCAGAGGGGGAAAGGCATAAACTGATAGGTTTTCCCAGGAGAAGGACAGGGCATCCACTTTCCAAGGTTGTTTGTGGGGAGTCCTTGTGCAGAATTTGTCCAACTGGCAGTTTTTAGGGGAGGCAAACAGGTCTATCTCTGGGCTCCCCATTTGTTTCCCAACATGTTGAATATCTTTGGCTCCAGTTTCCACTCATGTGGGTCCATGAGATTTCTGCTTAGGTCATTTGCCAGTGTATTTAGCTTTCCTGGCAGGAATTGAGCCTGTAGGTGCACTTGGTAGCTCAAGGCTGTGTTCCACAGAGGCATGGCTAGTCTGCAAAGAGGGTATGAGTGGGTTCCTCCCTGCTTATTTATGTACCATATAACAGTGGTGTTTTCCGTCTTTACCAATAATTGTCCTGGAAGAATGTGGTCCAGAAGGCTGTCAGAGCATTCTGTACAGCTAACATTTCTTTTTGATTGATATGCAGGTGCATTTGACTTGGGTACCATTTGCCCTGAATGCACTTCCCTGCAAAGTGAGCCCCCCATTCATAGTCCAGGTCCCTTGTTTTGGTGGCAGGCCTCTGCCCACCAAAGGAACTCTATCTGTAGACAAGGTATGATAGGAATCATTGATTCTAGATCCTGAGAATGTTGACGCCATAGGCTTTTTAGATACCATTGTAGTTTACTCATATGCAGTCTTGCATATGGAATTAGTAGAATGCAGGAGGCCATGAACCCCACGGCTTGCAGTATTTTCCTTGCAGACAGCTGGGTCTTTGTGGCCAGTAGTTTGAAGTAGGCTGTCAAATGAACTTGTTTCTCTGGCGTGAGGTAGGCTACCTGGGAAGTTGTATTCAAGCTTGCTCCCAGGAATACAATTTGCTGGCAGGGTACAAGATGTGATTTATTTTTGTTTATGGTGCACCCCAGAGAGGTTAGTAATTTATTTACAAATGCCAGATGATTCAACAGTATATGTCCTAGCTTTCTGCCTGAATTAGACGATCGTCCAGGTATGGGTATATTTGAATATTTCTTTGCCTGCAAAATCAAAATCTGGAGCTAGGCACTTTGTGAATACGCTGGGTATAGTAGATAAGCCAAAGGGCAGTGCAGATAACTGATAGTGCATGTAGCCTGCTTTGAAGCGTAGGTATCTTCTGCAAGATTCCCTTATTGGGATGTGCAGGTAGGCTTCCTTTAAATCCAGTGTTGCCAACCAGGCATCTCTGCATAGCATAGGAAGCAGCTGATGAAGAGTTAGCATCTTGAATTTTGGGATTACCAAAAATGTCTTTAGGATAGACAGATCCAGGATAGGATGCCAGGAACTGTCTTTTCTGGGGACCAGAAAATATCTCGAGTAGAAACCTTGTCCCCATTCTTCTTCTGGGACAGGTTGAATAGCCCTGTCCACTGATTTGGGGGTAGATCTGGCAAACAGTTTGTGGTTGGTAAGGAGTGGAAGTGGAATCTTTATCCTTGGGAAACTATATTTAAAACCCACTTGTCCTGGGTAATGAGTTCCTAATTTTTTGCCTAGAGGGCAATCTTGCCCCCTAAAGGAACAGTCAGTTGAGCAGGGCTTGGAAGGTTTAGAGTTAAGTCATTGAGACAGTTTAACATAAGGGGGAGTCTTACTACTTCCTGCTTTGGAATTGGATGCACCCCACTGCTTAATCCTGTGAGTCCCTTGGGACTGCAGCCTGGGCGTTCTGCTGGTTCTGGGTTTGGACTGAGAAGGCCTGGAAGAGGCAGGAAATGACCATTTCTTAGAGGGCCAATGCCTACTAAATCTGGGAGGCTGTATTTGCAGGAAATCTTTAACAGTTTGCATACATTTAGCTTTTTCCTCCATCTTTTTAAGTACTTCTTCTGCTTTGTTGCCAAACAGGCGGTCTTGGTTTAATTAAGCATCCAGCAATTTAGCCTTAAGATGATCTAGCAAAGATAGCTCCTTAAGCCAAGCATGCCTTCTAAGTACAGACGCAGTGACAGCAGCCCTGCAAGATGCCTCTAATGAATCAAAACCACATTGCAAAGTATGTTTTCCAACTTGTTCAGAAGAATGCATTAAATCCTGTAAATCTTTATTTTCAGCACAGTCAGGAATCAACATAATTTTCTGTTTAAGCAATCCAGTAATATGCTGCTGATACTTTAACATATGAAACTGGCAGTTTAAGGCCCTAATGGCCAAGGTTGCAGAAGTGTATATCTTCTTACCCCATCTATTCAGCGCCCTGGAAACTCTATCAGTGGGGGTAGGATTTTTGGCAGTAGTAGCCTTAATGCCCTTGGGTCCCTGTGAAATGGTCTCAGGATCCGCAGTAGGATTTTTAAAAAGGAACTTGTGAGAGTCAGGAACCCTGTAATACCTATCAGGTTTTCTGGGAGCAGGAAGTAAAAAGTCAGGGGTCAGGCTAGATTCCGAGAAGGCATCATCAACAATGTCCAGTACAGGAGGGATAGCTAAAGGCCTGTGTTGGGGCAGGAGTAAGAAATCCCTAAGCCTCTTTTTGGAGTCAGAGTAATCCTGGTTATCCCAGCGAAAATTCTCCCTAAGAGTATGCAAGGTTTCACCAAAAGAGAAATCCTCTGGCGGGGAAGCAGAGGGAATGGAGTCCTCTGCATCAGAATCCTCATGGGTAGATACGGGTAAATCCTGGTCATCAGTGGAAACAGAAATTTCAGAGTCCTGATCAGAAGAATCAGAAGGAAAATCAGTCCTAGGTCTCTTAGAGGGGGAAGGATGGCTTCCCTTAATTAGGGTAATAAGGTCTTCAGCCATTCTTATCATTTGTTTTTTAGGCATAGAGGCCTGACCATGCGGTTTAGGTGTCAGTTTTCTAGGCATGGATCGAGTTTTAGGCCTTGAAGAAGATGGCGTTGGTTTAATATGCAAGTCAGTAGGCCTGAATACACCCTCAGATGTCGGTGCACGCACAGCGGCTCCGGACCCATCTAAGGTAGAGACATCCGCAGGTTTCACAGTCGAGGAAGCATCTCACGGCATACCGGACTCAAAATGGGTCTCAGTAGAGGCCTGCGAATCTGAAGTAGCGGTATCAGGGGCTGTGAAAGTGCCTCACTGAGTACCGTCGAACTGGTGACTAGCTTAATAGAAGCATTGTCGGCAGTTTTGGACCTATGCAATCTGCCTCTGTCTTTACCTTTGCATTTCTTCAGAATGTTTCAATAGCATGGTATTTTAGTTTAATTAATTGATCTGATTGTAGTGGATGTCTTTGTAAATACTTCAGTTGTTTTGTTGAATGTTATAATCATATCTATTTTTAATTACTTGCATAAAATTGTTATGATATTTCTCTTGTATGTTAAAACGATAAACCTGTTTTGAAAAAAAAGAATGTTGGTAGTCGGGTGGCTTACCGAAGCCATTTCTGGATAATTGAACCAAATACCAAATTATTTAGAAGCATAAATAAACCGACGACGAATAGTTTGAGGTTTGAATAAGGCACAAAACTGACAGCGAGGTATGTCGTGGTCTGGGCTCAAGCAAGGAATGCAGTACAAATGAAAATCTTTATGAGTTATTTGCTTTCCACAAGAAATATAATTGTTAACTTTTACTGACATCGGTTTAGAGCAAGAAAAAGGTTCCCCAACAGGGTACTTAGCTTAGTTGAAGACTTCGTTCTGAAACTCGAAAATGAAAATTTCAGGAGTCGGCTGACCGGCACTTGCGAACTGCATCTGCTTCGGGCACTGCACGGCAAGAAAGACTGATGTAATGGTGTCGGCTGCATGCTTTATAACCCTGACTACCTGACGTCATGGAAGATGGGACAGCAACCAACACAGGACTCAAGACTTTGATAATCAGGCTGACTGAGGGCTACTGCAAGCAGATAACCCAAATGTGATGACTGCAACAGTGAAACACGAAGAACATCCAAACTTGTCGAGGTCAGTAAGGAGCAATGAGAAATATCCTGCTTCCCGAGCTTTATGCTTCCTGAATTACTTTGAGTATGAGAGGAAATGGTGGAAAGGCATACAGAAGTCCCGAGGGCCAATCGTGAGCCAGAGGGTCTCTCTGTGTCTCCCCCAGAGGGGAAACTAGGGTAAAGTAGTTGCTGCACTTGGCATTCATAGCAGTGGCAAAGAGATCGCAGCAAGGCTGACCCCATGACTGGAAAATCATTTCCGCTACACTGTAATTCAGAGACCACTCGTGAGGCATTAGAATTGCTCTGCTCAGCTTGTCCGCTATCACGTTGGGACTTCCCCGGAAGTGCGTTGTGATTAGAAAGCTCTGGGAAGAAACTGCCCATTGCCATACTCTTAGGGCTTCTCGACACAGGGAGTAGGATCTGGTTCCCCCTTGCTTGTTTATCTACCAAACCAAAGACATATTGTCTGACTGGATTGCAATAGTCCCTAGAGGGAGAGAGTCTTGAAGTGCTTGCAACGCAAGAAGCATTGACTTCATCTCTTGAACATTTATATGCAAGTGAGCCTCGTGATCTTGCCATGTGCCTTGGAATGTTCTTCCCAAATAATCACCCCCCACCCTCTGTGAGAACCATCCATGGTCACTGTAGCTAGCGCAAGTCATTCTTGCAAGATTCCATTATCCTGATCAGATGAGACATTGGAAGCTCTTGAAGTGACTATTGGGAGAATAACAGCCATTGAAGTATCCTCATGCATTCTGGCAAGTGTAATCGTGGAGGCCATTGTTACTAATAAGCGTAGAATTACTTTTGCTTTCACTTTGTCCATGGGAAGGATGTGAAGTATTTGATGTCTGAGAGCTATGACTCTTTCTATTGGAATCAATGAAATGTCTAAATCCATGCCTATGAATGTAATACGCTGACAGGGCAACAAGGCAGATTTTTGTAAATTTACTGTAATGCCCAAATGACTGCAGATGTCCAACGTTAGATCCCTGGCTTGTAGGAGTAGATGCTTGGTGGTGGCAGACAGGAGCCAATCGTATAGATAGGGAAACACACGGAATCCTAGATGCCTCAGGTGAGCCATGACTACTGCCATACATTTGGTGAACACTCTGCGGGTTGTAGTGAGACCAAAGGGCACTCCTCAGAAAATATCACTAACTCATTCAACACACACTTCACACAAACCATACTATCACTAGCTAAACAATACAACCCCCCTCCCCTCCAACCCACACCTTCAACTAGTAATCTCCCCCCTGCCTTCTCTTGTTCTCCTGTACCTACCTCCAACATAAAAAAACTCTTAACTAAACTTAAGCCCACCAGATTAGCAGCAGACAACCTCCCAAGTGAATACCTACAAATCACAGCTGATGCTCTGGCCTACCCAGTATCCATCTTGATTAACCGATCTCTGTCAGAAAGTTACGTTCCCACACTGTGGAAAGTATCACATATAATTCCTCTCCACAAAGGCGGACCCTCCACAGAACTAACCAATTACGGCCCCATAGCTATTCTCTCTCCACTCTCCAAAATACTAGAGAGATGCATACACTCTCAGGTCTCAGACTACTTCCTTACTAACAACCTCCTTTCCAATACTCAGCATGGCTTCTGACTAAACCATAGCACCACCACTGCCTTACTCTCCTTTACTAACACTATCCTTCACCATAAAAACAATGGCTATCTCTCCTCTGCTACTTTCCTAGACCTATCTAAAGCATTTGACATGGTCCCACACAAACAACTTATCTCTGCCCTCAATAACCTATCCTTCTCACAATCAGTCACCAACTGGTTTCAGAGTTACCTGTCTGACCACCAACAATCCGTTGTATGGCAGAATGACATATCTCCCCAACTACCTGTCTCCATAGGGGTTCCCCAATGATCCATCCTTGGACCCCTACTCTTCTCTGTTTTCACCAATAATCTAGCGTCTGCCACCAAACATGGCACACTCATACAATACGCAGATGACTCCACCATCATCTGCTCAGCCCAGTCCCTACCCAAACTGCAAAAAGTCACACAGGAAGCCTTTTCCTCTGTTGAAACTTGGTTATCCGATGCCCAATTAATACTCAACCCAAACACTAAACTACTCATCATCCAACTCACCAAACATACTCAAAACAACTCTCACTTTAACATCACAGCAAAAGACAACACCACTATATACCCAACTGAACACACCAAATTGCTAGGAGTGGAAATAGACAATAAACTAAAGTTTGACATTCACATATCCATGACCATAAAAAAAGTCCACAAAAAACTAGGAGCGCTATAGAGAAATAAGCAACTTCTCACCAAAGCAGCAAAGATTTCAATAGCAAATTCCCACCTTATCTCCACCCTACTTTATGTCTCTCCAATATATACCAACCTAAGGCAATGCGATCTAAACAAGCTAGAGACTTGCTACAACAAAAATCGCCAAATTCGCCACAGGGGCATCCTACCGTAGTCACCACTGTCTCTCACTTGCTGAACTGGGCTGGCTTGAACTCCATCACCCCCTTCAATGGTATCAACTCTCACTCGCCCACAAACTAGTAAACCATCCACTAAATTTCCCATCCCTCCAGAATCTACTCCAACCCTATCGCACCACCAGACCACTAAGATCCAGCAACAAAAATGACTTGCAAATCACTAAAGCTAATAACTCTGCTGGTGAAGCACTATTCTCTTGCACCATAGCCAAATTATGGAACTCCCTCCCACCCACAATTACCTCCATACCATCATGCACCCATTTCAAAACTTTACTAAAAGTGCACCTAAAAACATGCTGGCTATGCCCTTGCAACTCCCACTCTAATATCACCCACCCCATCCAACCACAACCTTTCTTTCCACTCCACTAACTACCTTGATTATAGCAAGCTCAGATGCTCATAATCCAGTACTTATTATACAGCAGGAACTTCTTCTTGTAACATTTGTTAATGTCTGTTATGCACTTCACAGACAAAGATTCTAGTTGTCTACTGATGTACTATGTTCTTCATCTGTAAATATGTTGTAAGTAATTGCTATGTAAATTGTTAATCGCTATGTAATCTAATGTAACTACTGCCTGCTTATTTTAACTGTGGAGCTTTTCTCCCCAGGCCTCTGCTGAAAATGGACCTATGTCCAGTCGGACACTCCCAGTCAACAAATATAAATAAATAAATAAATAAACGGCAGAGCTCTGAACTGATAACGGCTGACTCCCAGCCGGAAGCATAAGTACCTTCTTGATGTCCTCTCCATTTTTATGTGGTAGTAAGCATCTTGAAGTTCTATTGAGCACATCCAATTGTCTTTCCCTAAAAAGGGGAGTATAGACTGCAGTGTCACTAATCGGAACTTTGACTTCTTGACAGATTAGTTTAACTTGCTTAGGTCCAAAATGGGCCTCCAGTCCCCTGTTCTTTTTGGCATTTAAAAGAATCTTGAGTAAGTTCCCAATCCTATTTGGTCTGTGGGGACTTCTTGGATGACTCTTTTTAAGAGCAGCTTTTGAACCTCTATACTTGCTTGTTCCCTTAGATTGGGTGGAACATCCATGAGTGTTTTGGTCTTTGGGACAGGTAAGCAAAAGGGAATGGCGTATCCTCTGGATATCAAGTTTAGTACCCATTTGTCGTTTGTGATATTTTGCCAGGCTTCTAGGTACATCGATAAATGTCCCCCGACTGTCTCCAGAGTCGAGCAGTTGGGCCTCCTTTCAGGAGCGCTGATAAGGGCATCCGTGAAAAGAATCACGGTTACAATGGTTTTGCGGACCACCTCAGCCTCTGGGGCAGCGTCTACTATTATTACCTCCCCCTCTACCCCTGTGGAAGGTATCACCCAGTGAACCTGGAAAAATCTCTGGGATTTTTTGAACCACATCTTGCTGCCCTTCTGACCTTTGGAATAAGGTCTTGAAGGTACGGAAAAACGTACTCCAACAGCAGACAGAATTTTTCTTTCCTGCTCGCATCGGGTTAAAGTGTCTTTTGCTTTAGGTCCAAAGAGTGAGGAACCATCAAAGGGGGAGTTAGTGAAGGTAGAATTGAAGAGCTCTGCAAAATTGCATCCAGGAGCGTCTCCTAAGGGAAACTCAGGAACCTGCTGCCCCCTGCTCCCTCCATCTGCTGCGTAAGATGAGTCTCATGGAGGTGTTGACAACAGACTTTAAGGTGGATAGCTGGGAGGAGACTTTCTCATTCACTCCCACAGCTACTGAACCTTGTAGAGTATGTCCTAGCTCTTTCAGGAGATCTCTTTGTAGCCTCATAAAATGGGATAAGTAATTCAGCGATCGCAGAGAAAAAAAAAAAAAAAAAAAAATCGCTGAAGAAAAATACACTTCCCATATAGTACAGTTGTGTACACTTACCATAAATGTAGATGTTCGAGTGTATTCACTGTTGCAGTCTTTACATTTGGATAATCTGGTGGCAGGTTGCCCTCAGTCGGTCTGAATTTCAAAGTCTTGGGTCCTGCGTCAGTTGCTGTCTTCTCTTCTATGACGTCAGGTTGTCAGGGGTATAAAACATGCAGCCAACGCCATTTTCTTTAGTTTTTCTTGCCCCCGATGTCAGGTGCCCCCAAAAAGGTAGCCAATTTATACATACGTAATATACATAGATCAATATAAACTTTACCTTCGTCTACAAGCAAATACACCACATAGGTTGTAGAAGATACAGAAGGAAAGATAAATTTCAGAATGACAGGGGGATGGAGGGGGGGGGGGGACCTGGACTGCAACAGTGAATACACTCGAACATCTATATTTATGGTAAGTGTACTATGTTCTTCGTGTTTCACTGTTGCAGTCATTACATTTGGGTAGAATCCCAAAGCTATGGTTGCGGGGGCTGGAGCTAAACAGCATTAGGTGTGGCTATAAGGCCCTGCAGTACTGCAGTGGCAAAGCCTGTCCTGGACTTAGAGTAAAGATGCAAATGGTAATGCTTTGTAAAGGTGTGAACAAAACTCCAAGTAGCAGCCTCTAAAATGTCTTTGGTTGGTACTCCTCTGAGAAAGGCTGTTGAAGTAGCAGCAGCTCTGGTGGAATGAGACCTAATGCCCTTGGGCACAGGTTTACCAGGGTGTAAGTAGCAGAAAAGGATGCAGTGGCTGATCCACTTAGAAACTGTCTGCTTTGAAATAGCCTTTCCTTCTGATCTTGCAGCATATGACACTAGTAATTGCTCAGTTTTTCTTAGAGCTTTAGTCCTGCTCAAGTAGAATCTTAGCTGTCTGTATATGTCCAAGGAATGCAGAATTCTCTCCCTCTTGTTCTGTGGATTTGGATGGAAAGTTGGCAGATGAATTGTTTGGTTAAGGGCCACACTGGAAACCAACTTAGGCAAAAAAGTAGGATTAGTCATCAGAGACACCCTGTTCGGGTAAAATATGATAAAAGGCTCTACAGCCATGAGGGCCTGTAGCTCTGAAACCTTCTTGCTGAAGTAATTGCTAGGAGCAGAGCTGTTTTCCATGATAAGAACTTAAGATCAGCGGTAGCAGCTGGTTCAAATGGAGGCAGAGTGAGCTTTTCCAACACATAATTGAGGTCCCATGCAGGTAATGGTGATCTTCTAAGAGGCCTTAAACTTTTGGCTCCTCTAAGATACTGCTTTAGTAAAGGATGGGAAAAGATTGGTAGCTCTGTATTGTAATGAGCCGAAATGGCAGAGGCATGGATTTTGATTGATGAGAAAGATAGGCCTTTTGTCAAGCATCTCAGTTAAGTATTGTAATATCTGAGGAATATTTGTTTCTGCTGTATCAGTTCCTTGTGCTTGATTCCAAGCACAGAATTTCTTCCATTTGTCAGCAGAAGATTTTCTAGTACTAGGCCTTCTGGCTTCCAAAATGACATCCATCACAACTTTACTGAGAGGTATTGTTTGTATCACTACATGCTTAGCCATGCTGCCAGGTTCAGAGTCTGTAGTTGATTGTGCAGGATCTGATTGTTTTGCTGGGACAGTAGTTGTGGTCTTTGAGGCAGGGTCCAAGCTGGGTATTGAAACAGGTTCCTTAGGATTGGATACCATTATTGGCGGGGCCAGTCTGGGGCAATTAATATCATCTTTGGCTTCTCTTGTCTGACTTTTAGGAGGACCTTGGGTAGAAGAGGCAGAGGAGGAAAGGTGTAAACAAATAGGTTTTTCCAACTGAAGGATAGGGCGTCCACTTTCCATGCTTGTCTGTGATAAGTCCTTGTGCAGAATTTTTTCAATTGACAATTTTGAGGAGAAGTGAATACATCTATGTCTGTGCTCCCCATTTCTCTTTTATCATGCTTAAGACTTGTTGATTTTGTTTCCACTCGTGAGGATCCATAAGGTTTCTGCTTAAAACATCTGCCAGAGTGTTTTGTTTTCCTGGCAGGAATTGAGTTTGAAAGATGTATTTGGTAGGTCAAAGCTGTGTCCCACAGTGCCATGGCTAATCTGCAAATGGGGTATGAGTGTGTGCCCACTTGCTTGTTTATATACCACATGACTGTGGTGTTGTCCGACTTTATCAGTAGTTGTCCTGAATGAAGTAAATCCTTGAAGGCTGTTATGGCATTTTGAACAGCTAGCGTCTCTTTCTGGTTGATATGCAGATGCATTTGTTTTGGTGTCCATAAGCCCTTAATGCATCTTCCTGCCATGTGGGCCCCCCAGGCATAATCTGATGCATCTGTTGTTAAGATTTGGCTGGCAGAGGGTAGGGTGAAGGGCAGTCCCATGTTTTGGTGACATGCCTTTGCCCACCATATAAACTCCTGTTGCAGGCAGGGAATGAGAGGAATCATTGTTTCCAGACTGTGTGAGTGTTGACTCCATAAACTTTTTAGGTACCATTGAAGTTTCCTCATATGCAGTCTTGCATATGGAATTAGTAGGATGCAAGATGCCATGTAGCCCACAGCCTGCAGAATTTGTCTTGCAGAAGACTGGGTTTTTGTTGCATCAGTTTGAAGTAAGTAGTCAGTTGCCTTTGCTTGTCTAGCGTGAGGTAAGCCATCTAGGCAGTTGTATCTAAGCTTGCACCCAGGAATGTTATCTTTTGAGAGGGTACCAGTTGTGATTTATTTTCGTTTACTGTGTACCCTAGGCATGTTAGAAGCCTTCTCACAAACGCCAGTTGTCGAAGAAGACTGTCCTTGTTCTCTGCTTGAATGAGACAGTCGTCCAAGTAAGGATATATGTGTATACTTCTTTGTCTGCAAAATGCAATTATTGGTGCCAGGCACTTTGTAAAGACCCTGGGTGCAGTAGATAAGCCAAAGGGCAGTGCAGAGAACTGGTAATGCATTAAGCCGGCCTTGAATCTGAGGTATCTTCTGCACAATTGTCTTATTGGGACATGCAGGTATGACTCTTTTAGGTCTACAGTTACCAGCCAAGCATTCTTGCCCAGCATGGGCGGAAGCTGCTGCAAAGTCAGCATTTTGAATTTTGGAATGTCCAGGTATGTGTTCAAAATCGATAAATCCAGTATTGGCCGCCAAGCCTTGTCCTTTCTGAGCACCAAGAACAGTCTTGAGTAAAAACCTTGCCCTTTTTCTTGTTCTGGTACTGTCTGAATGGCCCCCATATCCATGAGGGATGTAACCTGTTTCTGTGCCTCTGCCCATTGATTTTTTGGCAGATCTGGTCAACCATTTGCCATTGGCAGAGTGTGGAAATGGAATCTGTATCCCTGTGATACGATATTTAGTACTTACTTGTCCTGGGTTACTAACTGCCAATTTTGAGCAAAAAGTGCTAATTTTCCCCCTATGGGTGTTGCCAAAAGATAAGTGCTTGGTGTAGACAGAGGAAAGTCATTGGGATTGCTTTTTGTAGGTTTGCGCTTTATCTCCTCCAGATTTGGAGGTGGAAGCGCCCCATTACTTTGACCTGTATGAATCTTGCGCCTTGTATCTGGAACCCTTAGGGCGCCTGGATTTGCCCGTTTGAGCTCTGTCTGACACAGGAAAGGACCAATTCTTTGTAGGCGTGTCTACTGAATCTTGGTGGCTGCACTTGTAAGAAGTCTTTAACAGTTTGCATAGACTTAGCTTTGTCTTCCATTTTCTTTAGAACTTCTTCTGCCTTAATTCCAGAGAATCATGCTGTAAAGGTGCATCTAGCAATTTAGCTTTAACATGATCAGGCAAATTTTGTTCCTTTAACCAGGCATGCCTCCTAATCACAGATCCAGTAACTGCGGCCCTGCAGGAGGCCTGTAAGAAATCAAAACCACACTGCAAAGTATGCTTTCCAACTTGTTCAGCTGCATGCAATAATTCCTGCAATTCTTTATTTTCTGCATATTCTGAAATCAACATCATTTTCTGTTTCGGCAATCCCATAACATGTTGTTGGTACTTAATCATATGAAATTGACAGTTTAAGGCCCTGACTGCCAGGGTTGCATATGTATAAACCTTTTTTCCCCATCTGTCTAGTGCCCTTGAATCTCTGTCAGAGGGTGTAGGATTTTTTGCTGTTGAGGCCTTAACTCCCTTTGGACCCTGTGAAATAGTTTCAGGATCAGCAGCAGGGTTTCTAAATAAAAATTTATATGAGTCAGGTACCCTGTAATATCTGTAAGGCTTACTGGGAGCCAGAGGTAAGGAGTCAGGGGTCAAGCTTGACTCCGAAAACACATCATTCACAATGTCTAAAACAGGGGGGGATGGCTAGAGGCTTGTGCTGAGGGAGAAGGAGGAAATCTCTGAGCCTCTTTTTTGATTCTGAGAAATCTTGACTCTCCCAGTGAAAATGCTCCCTCAAAGTATGCAAGGTTTCTCCAAATGAATAATCTTCAGGAGGAGATGCAGATGGAATAGACTCCTCAGCATCAGAATCCTCATAGGGAGGTATAGACAATTCCTGATCAGAAGAGGAATCAGAAGAAATAGAAACCTGATCTGAAGATTCATAATCAGTCTCTTGCCTAGGCCTCTTATCTGGAGGGGGATGGGTACCCCTAATCAAGGTAATAAGGTCTTCCGCCAATTTGATCATCTGTTTTTTAGGCATAGAGGCCTGTGCACGTGCCTCATGTGTCGGTTTTTTAATTTTAGAAGTTGCTTTGGTCTTTGGTTTTGCAGCTGTCGTCAGTTTGATATAGAAATGCTGAGGTCTCAACACTCCCTCAGAAGCCGGTGCCTGCTCAGCGGCTTCAGACCCATCCGAGAGAGATACATCAGTCGGGTCCAATACCTTGAGTATCTTGCAGCATGCTGGACTCCACATGGGTGTCGGTAGAGGCCTGCGACTCGAAGGTAGCGGGTATCAGGGGCTGCGAAAGCGCCTCATTGAGTACCAGCGACTGGCTTAGGAGAAGCTTTGTCGTCAGTTTTGAATCTCGACTGCCTTTCTCTGTCCTTTTCTTTGCATTTTTTATGTACTCCGGTAGTCGGATTGCTATTCGACGACATTTCTGGGTAGATAAATCTTTTTCCAAAATACTGTGATGCAAAAATATACCGACGCTTAATATTGCGTTGGTTAAATCTAGCACAAAACTGACAGCCAGGCACATTGTGATCAGGGCCTAGGCAAGGAATACAGTATAAATGGAAATCCTTATGAGGTATTTGCTTCCCACAAGTAATACAATTATTAACTTTTTCTGACATTGGTAAAAAGCAAGAAAAAAAGTTTCCCCAACGGGGTACTTAGCTTTAGTGGAGAATTCGGTTCTGAAACTCAAACCCAAATTTTTCAGTAGTCTGCCGACCGGCACTTGCGAAAATGCTTCTGCTTCGGGCACCATGCGGCAAGAAAGACTAAAGAAAATGGTATCGGCTGCATGTTTTATACCCCTGACAACATGACGTCATGGAAGAGAAGACAGCAACCGACGCAGAACCCAAGACTTTGGAATTCAGGCCGACTGAGGGCAACCTGCCAGCAGATTACCCAAATGTAATGACTGTAACAGTGAAACACGAAGAACATCTGTCCATCGTTCTCGAATCTTTGTTCGGAAAATGAACAGATGAAAAAGTTTCTGCAAGTTCATTTTTAGTGGCATACCATCTACAGGTGCTCCCTTTGTTAAAAATTGTTTGCCCAGAGGAGCTGACAAAAATTTGTTTGGCCTCCGAGGGACCAGTTCAAAAGCATCAGGTGACTCCCACACCTTTCAACTAACCAGGTCCATTAGTTCATCGAAAGGTGGAGACACCCAGGAGGCTGAAGGTTGAGACCCAAAAGCCTTCAGGTATACTGACTCCTCATGAGAAGGGGTAGTGGTCTGCCAGCCGTCTCTTTGCTTAAGGATCTCTAGAATATCTGCGAATGAGATATCGCCAGTGGACAACTTTGGGGACCCTTCCGACTCATCGAGGTCAGTGTCTGAAGTAATGAACTCATCTGGGGAGTCAACATGCTTCCTCTTGCAGGTTCTCTTTCAAGGTGGCTCCTCAGATGGATATTCTGGGGAGGCCTCGGATGTGAGGGGTTCACCCAGAGTGGGATCCTGAGGCTCTAGGTCTCTGCTGTCTTGAGGAATGGGTGGTGCTGAGACAGTATCGAGTGCTTTGGGGGGACGAGTACTGGTAAGCCTATATGGTGCTGAATGGGAAGAAAACACACTCATCAGCTTAAAGGCAGACCCCGCCGGCCCCAAAGACTCCCCCGGCTCTGAGGATACAGAGGAAGGCAACGGAGCCAATGAGATCGGACCCGAGGCAGATGTAGGAGCCGAGCTAACCCGAGCCGATGCTCCAAGGGGTAAGCTCGGCACTGAAGACGATCGGGGCCGAGAATCTCCCTCGGGACCGACCAGGGAATCCCGGCTCTCAGACTCACCAGATGGCACTGAGAGAGTTGGAGCAGTTATCGGCTCCATGGAGACCAAAGGGAGTTCTGGAACTGACAATTCCACAGAAAGTGGCAACGAGCACTCCAGCTCAGAAGGATGAGCTTGGCTTGGAGGAGGAACAATAGCAGGCACAGTAGCCTCTGAAACCAAATGGGTGGGAGCTGAGAACAATTTATTTAGTCAGCGCCGGTGACTTGAGGAGTCTACGCACCACCCGTTCTATGTCCTCATTAGATAAGCTTCTTGTAGACCTCGAAGATAATGAAGGAGCTTGAGACCTACGGAGGATTGGCAATTTCAATGGACCGGCTCTGAGTGGTGGTATCTTGCGGCTCCGAAAGCTTTGAAGCTGAAGAACCAGGCCTGTCAACCATAAAAACTTCCAACGGCTCTGAGGATTGTGGAGTGTGACCTTAGAAATTTTGGGGAGTTTGACTGGCAGCTCTGAATGAGCTGATGCAGCTGGAGATTGTCCCTTGTGTGATTTTTCCTTTTTAGATGAAGATAAAGAAGAAGAGGAAGAGCTATGACTGTCCTCTTCAAAGGAAGGTTAAAAGCCCTTTAAAAATCAACTTGTTTCTCCTTTCCTGAAGAACTCTGGCAGTAAACACATGATAGAAGGTACAGTCCTCTCGGAGATGGATAACACCAAGACAATAGACACAAACATGTCCATCAGTGATGGACATCTTTTGTGAGCATTTCTGACATTTTTTGAAACCCGAATGCTTGTGTTCTCTTTCCTTCTGTTCTTTAGACATTTTGATACAAACAAAGGAAAGCCTAGAGATGATATCAAACACAACAAATATTTAAGGACATATATGCTACCAAAGACAATACAAAGAAGGAACGACTAGGGAAAGAAAATTAGAACCTCTAACTCAAATGGTTCTGATTTTCAAACACAAACTATCAAACAGAGGGCATATAGCTCTCTAATTTAAACCAGCTATGAAGACACAAAAACTACAACAAACAACTACCACTACAGGGATACCAAAGGCCTATAAAGCAATGGCAAAAGCCAAGCCTGAGGGAAAAAAACTCTCTATATTAAGATAAAAACAGCACAGAGACACCAGAGAATACGATCTGTTAATGACAGAACTATATATAAGCAAGTTTATTCAGTTTTGGCAAGAAATATAAAAAAAAGTTTCACAACTTAGCCACGGCCAAGATGAGTGCATCCAACCTCGTAAAGAGGCAAACGAGATCTGGGGAATTGCACCACTTCACCTACTGGTTGCATTGATGGAATTCATTTTGGACAATAATTTTGTCCATTTTGAAGGTGAATTCTACCAGCAAATAAGAGGGGTTGCGATGGGGGCAGCTTGTACCCCCACCTATGCCAACATTGTTATGTTGGGATGGGAGAAAGAAGAGTTCCTTTGCCAAACACTTACACCTTTACGTCAGGTTTCTTGAAGATAATTTTATTTTGTGGGATGGCACTGTGGACCAAATTAGTGAATTTATGGAACATCTTAACAGGAGTAATGGATACTTTAAATTCACACATTCTTGGGACTCCAAGAGAATCAGTTACTTGGATGTTAGAATTTCCCAATGTAACAATAAATTTAAATCAAATTTATACAGGAAAGAAACCTTCTGTAATGCTTATTTGCATTACAGTAGTAATCACCCATACCACCAGAAGAAAGGTTTAGTGAAGGGGCAGGCTATACGTGTGGCAAAAATGACCTCAGAAGAGACAGAATTGGACCATGAGTTTGACATCTTGAAGAAAATGTTCACAGAAAGAAAATACCCCTTGAAAATGGTGGACAAAATATTTGAGGAAGTAAGGAGAGGTTGGGGTACCAAATATCCCCCACTACTGAGGACAGAGTTTGTATAAAAAAAAAAATGGTAAGGAGGGTGACAATAAATTTGAAAAAGCCCTGGTATTGGAACACAATATTTATTCCCAGGAGATCAGGAATGTTATAAAAAAAAGAATTGGAGTATTTTCAAGGTGAACAGTGACGTTTCCCAGTTGGTACGGCCTGAGCTCTTGTTTGTTTGTAAAACCTTTAGGAATTTTAAACAAATTCTAGAAAATGGTAAAAAAATGGACAAAACCTTTAGTAATGGTGCGACACCTTGTGGTAATTGTGCACACTGGAGTTATATTACTAAGGAAAAAAACAATCATTTTGGACAATGTTTTGCACACCAAGGTGTTATTTGTGAAAGGTAATTGTAGTACCAATAAATTGGTATACTTAGCAAAATGTGAAAGCTGTTCAGTATACTATAATGGGAAGACGGAGAGAGCTTTAAAATGAATGATTTATGAGCATCTCTATGAGATTAGGATGAAGAGAGACGTTAATGCATCGTACAGACACTCAGTGATGTGTACCAATTTTGTCAAGTTTAGTTTTGGAATTCTGGAAAGGGTTCAAGTCCATCCAAGGGGAGGTGATTGGCAAAGAGATAATTAATTTGGCAGTTGCAATTAAATGCAACATCACCCCCTGGGTTAAATGATCAGGTATCTCTTAAACCCATATTGTGTGAAAAAGCAGACTTGTTAAAATGACTTTTTAAAATGATTTTGTATGTCTTTATTGCCCCTATTTACTGTACATAAATGAGTTTTTGGAAAACTGCCTTTTATAACAATGCATGGAATGAGCTGTAACGTGTGTTGTGGACCTTTAAAAACATCTAACAACTTAATTAATAGTATTCCACTATTAGTTAATTATTTGTACCTATTCAATAGAAAAGATGGTTAATGGGAGAATATTTTACCTGATGAAGTCTCTATGAGAGATGAAAGTGCTTATTTATGGTGTTTTATGTTATTAAACGAACTGTGTTTTATTCGCACTGAGTCCAGTCAATTTTGTTTTTAGTTTAAGTAGTTTGGGCATCCCAAAGACCTTGGGTGCACCTGCCTGCTAGGTGAGTGCCCCATGCAATGTCTGAGGCATCGGTGGTGATGGTCTGGCCGGAAGGGCGGAGGATAAAGGGCAGACCCTTGTTCCTGGCACAGGCCTCTGCCCACCAGAGAAACTCGCCCCTTATACATGAGATCAGAGGGAGAGAGGTCTCTAGGGACTGAGAGTGCTGACACCAAAGGTTCTTTAAATACCACTGAAGTTTTCTCATGTGAAGCCTGGCCAGAGGAATGAGAAGGATGCAAGATGCCATGTACCTCAGGACTTGCAGGCACTTCCATGCAGTGAGATGACTTCTGGAAGCCAGCTAGGTAAAGTAGAGAGGCAGGAAGCTCTGTTTTTCTGGGGATAGGAAAGCCATTTGGGATGAAATGATCTTCCTGGTGGGGTTTTGCTTTGATTTCTTCTCGTGATGGTGAACCCTAGGGAAGTTAGCAGAGATATGACAAAGATAAGGTCCTGGAACAACTTTTCTTTGCAGTCTGCCTGAATGAGGCAGCTGTCCAGGTAAGGGTAAATCTGTATACTTCTCTGTCTGCAGAATGCTATGGTCGGGGGCCAAGCATTTGGTGAATATTCTTGGAGCTGTATATAAGCCAAAGGGCAGAGCAGAGAACTGAAAGTGTTGTGAGCCTGCTCTGAAGCGCAGGAATTTCCTGCAAGATTCCCTGATGGGGATGTGGAGGTAGGCATCTTTTAGGTCTAGGGTCACTAGCCAGGCATTTTTGTAAGCATAGGCAGCAGCTGCTGCAAAGTTAGCATTTTGAATCTGAGGACCACCAGGGAACTATTCAGAATGGATAGATCCAGGATGGGGCGCCAAGTGCACTCTTTTCTGGGAACAAGGAACAGTCTGGAATAAAAGCCTTTGCCTGTTTGATCTGAGGGGACAGGTTCTACTGTCTCCTGTGATATGAGCGTTTAGATCTGTTTCAAAGCCTCTGCCCACTGATTTGGAAGTATGTCTGGGTACCCTCTTGGAATTGGGAGTTCGCTGAAAGAGAATTTGTATCCCTGAAAAATTATCTTTAAGACTCATTAGTCCTTTGTTACAGAAAACCAATCGTCTTTGAAGAGGGACAGTCTACCTCCTAGTTTTTGATGAGAGAAGGGAGGGCAGAGGGGGAGGGGGGAGTCAATGTGAGTGTTTGCCATAGAATGTTGGGTTAGAACTCCCTGCCTTAGAGACTGAAGTGGTCCACTGTTTGCTTCTCTGTTGGCCCTGTCTGTCAGGTGCAGGGAAGGCCCAGTGCTTACAGGGAAAGTTCCTGCTGAATTTGGAAGGTTGAACCTGAAAGAAATCTTTTACTGTTTGAATAGATTTTGCTTTGTCTTCCATCGTTTTAAGCACCTCTTCTGCTTTATCCCCAAAAAAGCAGTCCTTATCTAGGGGTGCATCAATAAGTTCAGACTTGACATGATCAGGGAGAGGTTGTTCCTTCAGTCATGCATGTCTCCTAATAACAGATCCTGTCACTGCTGCCCTGCTAGAGGCTTCTAGGGCATCATATCCACATTGTAATGAGTGTTTGGCCAGTTGAACAGCAGACTGCAGTAAATGTGCTAACTCTTTTGAACTGGCACAGTCAGGAAAGGTAGCAATCTTCTGTTTTAATAGTTACAAAGTGTGTTGTTGATATTTTAACATATGGAACTGACAACTGAGTGCTCTTATAGCTAAGGTTGCAGAGGTGTATACTTTTTTTCCCCATCTGTCCAGAGCTCAGGAGGCTTTGTCAGAAAGAACAGGATTCTTGCCAGAACTAGTCTTAGCTCCATTAGGTCCCTGTGTAGTGACCTTTGGGTCTTTAGCAGGATTTCTGTACAGGTATTTGTGAGAATCTGGTACTCTGTAGTACCTGTTAGGTTTACTAGGAGCAGGAGGGAGGGCGTCAGGGGCTAAGCTGGATTCATGGAAAACATCATCCACCACTTCTAAAGTAGGGAGAATGGCCAGAGGTCTGTGCTGGGGCAGGTCCAGAAACTCTCTAGACTGTGGAAAGTCCTGAGATTCCCATTGGAAATGTTCCCCGAGGGAGTGAAGGGTTTCCCCAAAGGAAAGGTCCACTGGAGGGGAGGCAGATGAGATTGATTCCTCTGCATCTGAATCCTCAAGCAGTTAAGGGATGCTGTTCTTCTTCAAAAACTGAATAGTCAGATTCCTCAGAATCCTGTTCTGTCATAATTTCTGGAGAAGGGTGCTTTTTCCTTTTAGCAGTTGTGACCTGACAACCCTGGATAAGGGAGATGAGGTCCTCCGCCATTTTAAGCATTTTTTGCTTGGAGTGGTGGAGCAGTAGCAAGATGGTGGCTAGAAGCAGATTTCCTAGGAGGAACTGACAACTGAGTGCTCTTATAGCCACTCCTAGGAAATCTGCTTCTAGGCCTGAGAGAATCTGTCGGTCTGAGAGAAACGGTCGTCGGATGCAAAGACATCATTTTTTTGTCTAGATTCTGTAGTGCGAAAGGCCTCCTCAGAAGCCGCTGCTTGCATTGCGGCTCCAGACCCAACAGTGGTAGAGACAGCTAAAGGCTCAGAAGACGAAGAATTGCGCAGCATACCGGACTCTGAGAGGGCCTCGGTAGAGGCCTGCGTAGATATCAAATTGGGCATCAGGGGCTGCAAAAGCGCCTCACTGAATTCCGGAGAACTGATGACCTGCTTAGCGGTAGCATCATCAGAAGGCTTAACCTTGTTTGGTCTGTCTCTATCTTTATCTCTACGTTTTTTCGGAATGTCCACAAATTGTGGGCTGATGGATGCCATATCGGAAGAAAATAACTGTCTACAAAAAGAGCTCTACGGAAAATGGTTCTTACATTAAAGAGGGCAAAGAACCAGCAACAGGGGATGTCGTGGTCTGGGCCTAAACAAGTGACACAGTAAGAATGGAAATCTCGGTGTGGGATATGCTTTCCACAGGCAAGACAATTGTTAACTTTTTCGGACATCGGTTAGTGCAAGAAAAAAGGATCCCCAACGGGGTACTTAGCTTCAGACATTTTCAGCTGAAATTCAACTTCTGGTAGCAACCGACCAGCAGTTGTGCGAACCGCTTCTGCTACAGGCACCACAGCAAGAATGACTGATGTAATGATGTCGGTTGCCTTGCTTTATAGCACTGACAACCTGACATCAGACTACAGGTGACGGCAGCCAACGCAAAAAACACCGACTCTGGTATTTGGGCTGGCCGAGGCTACCACAGCTGGGATAACCCACAGGTGATGACTGCAACAGTGAAACACGAAGAAAGTACAGTTTTGTACCTACCATAAATGTAGATGTTCGAGTGCTAATACAGCTGCAGTCATAACAGATGGGTTCTCCTGCCGTCAGGCGGGTCCTCGGTCAGCCGAATTCCAAAGTCTGGATCCGGTGTTGGTTGTCTTCGCTTCTTCCCTGACGTCAGTGCGACAGGGGTATAAGAACCAGCCGACCCCATTTTCTTCAGTCTTTCTTGTCCCAGATGTCAGGTGCCCCCAGAAGGAAGGCAATACATAAAATAATGTAATAATGCAATGCAATACAATCAAAACACAGTAGTTTCAAGCAAATACACCATAAAAGAACACCCCTAGAGGGGAAGGAAGGAGGGAAACCTGGACTGCAGCTGTATTAGCACTCGAACATCTACATTTATGGTAGGTACAAAACTGTACTATGTTCATCGTGCATACAGCTGCAGTCATAACAGATGGGTAGAATCCCAAAGCTAAGAAAGGGGTGGTAGGCACTAGGTGGAGCTAGGAGGAGCCAAAATGCCCTGCAAGACTGCAGTGGCAAAGCCTGCTCTAGACTTGGAGTATAATGGAAGGTTGTAGTGCTTAGAGAAGGTATGCACAGAACTCCAAGTGGCTGCTTCTAAAATATCCTTGGTAGGAACTCCTCTGAGGAAGGCTGCAGAGGTGGCTGTGGCCCTGGTGGAATGAGTTCTAATGCCTGTAGGTACAGTTTTGCCATGAAAGGAATAGCAAAAGCGTATGCAGTGGGCTATCCATTTTGAGATTGTCTGTTTGGAAATTGGCTTCCCTTGAGCTCCTACTGCATAGGCCACAAAGAGCTGTTCTGATTTTCTGAAAGGCTTTGTTCTGTCCAAATAATAACGCAGCTGTCTGTGGATGTCCAAGGAATGTAGTAATCTCTCCCCTTTGTTTTGAGGATTAGGATAAAAAGTAGGTAAATGTATGGCCTGATTTAAAGCTACCCTGGATACCACTTTAGGCATAAAGGGCAGGTTGGTTCGTAAGGAAACTGTCCTGATGGAAGATGATAAAAGGCTGGACAGCCATGAGAGCCTGTAGTTCTGAAACTCTACGAGCTGAGGTGATAGCCAGAAGGAAAGCTGTTTTCCAGGATAAATATTGCAAATCTGATGAGGCAGCTGGCTCAAAGGGAGGCAAGGTAAATTTTTCCAGAATGAAATTAAGATCCCAAGCAGGTATTGGTTGTTTCCTTAGAGGCCTTAAATTCTTAGCCCCTTTGAGGAACTGTCTTAAGAGAGGGTGAGAGAATAAAGGTGGATCAGTGTTGTATTCTGCAGAAATGGCTGAGGCATGTATTTTGATGGAGGAGAAAGAAAGTTCACTGCTTAGCAGTTCAGCCAAATATTGTAGTATTTGAGGTAAAATCAGTTTTCCAGGATCCTGGCCCTTTTTCTCATTCCAGACACAAAAACGTTTCCATTTTGCGGAGTATGCTTTTCTAGTTGATGGCCTTCTGGCCTCCAAAATGACATCCTGCACCTCCTTCGAGAGTAGGGCCTGTTGAGATGCTAAGGAATCTTCCATGCGGCTAGATTGAGTGTTTTTAGCTGGCTGTGAAGAGTTTTGAAACTGTGCTGAGTCAGAAGGAGTGGCATTAGAGGCAGGGTCCATGGTGGGGATTGCGTCAGGCTCCTCAGGAGTGGGTACCAGTGTTGTCTTGGCCAGTCCGGAGCAATGAGAATCATCTTTGGTCTGTCTGCTTTGGTCTTTAATAGAACTTTGGGCAGCAGAGGAAGAGGAGGGAAGGCATAAACTGTCATTGATGTCCAACTGAAAGAAAGAGCGTCCACTCTCCAGGCCTTTGGATGGAAGATCCTTGAGCAGAATTTTGTCAATTGATGATTCTTGTGGGAGGCAAAGAGATCTATGTCTGGCCTTCCCCATTCTTGGATTATTTCTGTGAAAACTTTTGGATGCAATTTCCATTCGTGTGGATCTGTCATATTCCTGCTTAGGTTGTCTGCCAGCGTGTTTTCCTTGCCTGGCAAGTACTGTGCTTGTAGTTCCATTTGTAAGTCCCTGGCCATGTTCCAAAGTGACATGGCCAGTCTGCATAGGGGGAAAGAATGTGTTCCTCCCTGCTTGTTTATGTACCACATAACAGTGGTGTTGTCCATTCTTATCAATAACTGACCTGGTTGCAGAAGGTCCTTGAAAGCTATAATAGCATTTATTACTGCTAGCATTTCTTTTTGATTGATGTGAAGGTGCTTTTCTTTTTGGGACCATTTGCCCTGAATGCGCCGATCTGTCATGTGCGCCCCCCAGGCGTAGTCCGAGGAGTCTGTTGTGATGACTTGATTTGCTTGAGGCTTGCTGAATGGAAGACCTGTGTTTGTTTGACATGCTTGAGCCCACCACAGAAATTCCTTTTGCAGACATGGAATTAGTGGTATTATTGTTTCCAAACTGTGGCTGTGTTGAGACCATATGTTTTTCAGGTACCATTGTAGTTTCCTCATATGCAGCTTTGCACATGGGATTAGTAAGATGCAAGATGCCATGAATCCCAGAGCCTGCAGGATTTTCCTTGCAGTCAGCCTGGTGCAATTTGCTAGTGTTCTGAAGTATTGTATTAGTTGCCCCTGCTTCTCTGGCATGAGGTAGGCCATCTGGGTGTTTGTGTACAAATTGGCACCCAGGAAAATTATCTTCCGAGAGGGTATTAGCCTTGATTTCTTTTTGTTGACTGTGTATCCCAGAGATTTCAATAACATCATTACATAAGCCAGATGTTTCAGAAGAATGTGCTTGCTGTCCGCTTGGATCAGGCAGTCATCCAAATAGGGGTATATTTGTATCCCTTGAAGTCTGCAGCAGGCAATTACTGATGCCAGGCATTTCGTGAATACTCTGGGCGCAGTAGATAAGCCAAAGGGCAATGCAGAGAATTGATAATGGGTTGAACCTGCAAGAAATCTGAGGTACCTTCTGAAATTTTGTCTGATTGGGACATGCAGGTATGCCTCCTTGAGGTCCAATGTTACCAGCCAAGACTCCTTGCCCAGCATGGGAAGAAGTTGCTGTAGAGTGAGCATCTTGAATTTTGGTACGAGTGGAAATGTGTTTAGGATGGATAGATCCAAAATAGGTCTCCAATCTTTTCCCTTCCTTGGCACCAGAAATAGCCTGGAATAAAAACCTTGACCTTGTTCGTGAGTAGGAACCTCTTGAATGGCTTTCATGTCCATGAGTTTTGTAATTTGTATTTGCGCCTCTGCCCTTTGATTGTGTGGCAGGTTTGGCATGCCTCTCATTTTTGGAAGGGTGTGAAAATGGAATTTGTAGCCTCTGTTTATAATGTCCAGGATCCATTTGTCCTTTGTGACAACATGCCAATTTTTTGAAAATAATGCCAGCTTTCCTCCTAAGGGGGCTGCCATTTGAAACCTGGTTGGCATGCAAAGGGGAAAGTCATTGGGCTTGCTTTCTGAATGGTTGCGAGTTATCCTCACCACCTCTTTGTGTAGGAGCTTGCCATTGTCTGCCTCTATACGATCCTTGGGATTGTCCTCTGCCCCTTGGGTGCCTGTATCTGCCTCTTTGGTGTCTGTCTGTGGCAGGAAAGGACCAGTTTTTGGAAGGCCAATTTCTACTAAAACGTGGGGGATGAACCAGCAGAAATTCTTTCACAGTTTGCATTGATTTAGCCTTTTCCTCCATTTTCCTTAATACCTCCTCAGCATTAGCACCAAATAGTACATCCTTTTGAAGAAGGGCGTCTAGTAATTTAGCTTTGACATGATCAGGCAAGGCTTGTTCCTTGAGCCAGGCATGCCTACGTATGACTGATCCTGTAACAGCAGCTCTACATGAGGCCTCTAGAGCATCAAAACCACATTGTAAGGTATGCTTACCCACTTGTTCTGCACTATGCAACAAATCCTGCAACTCCTTCAAGTCTGGTTGTTCAGGTTGTGACATTTTACTCTTCAATTGTGATAACAAAAACTGTTGGCATTTTAGCATATGAAACTGACAGTTTAAGGCCCTCATGGATAAGGTAGCCAAGGTATATACCTTTTTTCCCCACCTTTCTAAGGATCTGGAATCTCTCTCGGAAGGCAATGGATTTTTGGCAATGGAGGCCTTAACTCCCTTGGGACCCTGTGAGATGGTTTCTGGGTCAGCAGCACGGCTTTTGTAAAGAAATTGGTGTGAGTCAGGAACCCTGTAGTACCTGTCAGGCTTAACTGGAGCTGGAGGTAGAGAGTCCGGGTTAAGGCAGGCCTCCGAGTAAACATCATCTAGGATGTCCAAGACAGGAGGTATAGCCACAGGCCTATGCTGAGGTAACAAGAGAAATTATCTGAGCCTTTTCTTGGAATCTGAGTAATCCTGGCCTTCCCAGTGGAAGTGTTCCCTTAAGGTATGCAAAGTTTCCCCAAATCAGTAATCTTCAGGGGGGGGATACAGAAGGGATGGACTCCTCCACATCAGAGTCTTCAAAAGGGGAGTAAGAATGCTCCTCATCATCAGAGTGCTCTGAAATAATGGAGCCCTGATCAGAGGAGGGGGAATCTTCCTCCACTCTGGGCCTTTTGTCCGGAGGGGGCTGAGAACCTCTGATTAGAGTAATTAAATCCTCAGCCATTTTAAGCATCTGTTTCTTAGGCATGGGGCCTGTAGATGGGCCCTGTGTAGCTGGTCTCTTAGGGTGCATGGTTGCTTTAGACTTTGTGAAAGCCTTGATGGAGAAGGAAGAGGAAGGTCTGAAGACACCTTGAGTGGAGGTGGACCTGTCCACATTCTGAGTTTCAACACCAAGAGTAGCTTCGGTATCTGTAGTCGGGGTGTGGGCTGAGGAGCCGGCGACCTCGGGCACAGGAGACACCGTCAAAGAAATGTCGTCGGTAATCAGGGGCTGCATAGGCGCCTCACTGAGAACCGGACCACGTGTAGTCAGTTTTAGCGTGGTGTTGGTAGAGGCCGCGGACCTCATGTGTCGGTCCTTGTCTTTGCGTTTTTTAGACAAAACCGGAGTCGGAGTATCCGACGACATAGTATAGTTAAATGCTTTCCCAAAATAATGCTGGGCGAACTCCGCCCGATGCTTAATAGTGCGTTTGTTGAATGTAGCACAAAAGTGACAGACCGAGATGTCGTGGTCTGGGCCTAAACAAGGAATACAGAGGGAATGGAAATCCTTATGTGGTATTTGCTTCCCACAAGAAATACAATTATTAACTTTGTCTGACATCGGTCTGAGGCAAGAAAAGTTTCCCCAATGGGGTACTTAGCTTTTAAGAAGACTTCGGTTTCCAAATTTCGTAATTTCAGGAGCTGGCCGACCGGCATTTGCGAACTGCTTCTGCTTCGGGCACCGCGTGGCAAGAAAGACTGAAGAAAATGGCGTCGGCTGGTTCCTTTATACCCCCTGTCACACTGACGTCAGGGAAGAAGCGACGACAACTGACGCCGGACCTAGACTTTGGAATTCGGCCGACCGAGGACCCGCCTGACGGCAGGAGAACCCATCTGTTATGACTGCAGCTGTATGCACGATGAACATCAGTCACCTGCAGATGTGGGTCTACATTTATCTGTAAAGGAGACCAAGACATCCATAACACACAGGTTGGAATGACTGACTGAGAACACCAGCATTGCAGAGACATGATTTTTTATTTACTTAACATTTGTTTACCAGGAAGTCCAACTAGGACAAACCCTATTTTCAGCAGAGACCTACGAAGAAATGCTCCAGATGCACATCTTTGGAATGTAGGATGAAACTGGAGCACCCAGAGAAAACCCACAAGAACACAGAGAGGATATGCAGCCTTCGCACAGAAGGAGCCCCAGTCAAGGATCGAACCGGAGAACTCTTGCTGTGAGAAAACAACATTTAAACTTTTTGATTCAGATCCCAGCAACTATCAAGTCTCCCTTACCTATGCCATATTAGTTTATTTGGTCTTCCATTAGTGAAACTCCTACAGTCTATTTATCCCCCTAGGAGAGAGGGCGACTGCTGGGAGTGGTGCCAACATTCACAAGGGATCACAAAATTTTCATTTTAACTCTAAACTTTTCCCTCTGCATACACCTGCTGATGCCCAAGGGATTTGTGTAAAACCGATATCTTCTACGGTGCATCTCCCACCTCCATTAGTGATGTTGCCTAAGCCATCTTCAATGCAAGCACCTCCAGTGATCCTTAGTCTTTGCTGAAGATCCATAACAGGATTTATAACCTGGAATGTATCACCAATCTTTTCTGAAGACTTAAGTGAGTAGGGTCTGCCTTGTCATTGCTTTATCTTTTTGGCTCCTTTAGCACAAGCCACTAATTAAATCAGGGATATTACAGCATTACCACTTTATGCCACAAAGCTACACAAACATACACAAATGCAGGATGGATAAAGGTAGAAACCATAGTGGTAGGAAAAAGACTCCTGATGTATCAAACTTAGTGGTACCAATGCAGAGTAAAGCAGTATCAGTGGAACAAACAGTGGACCAGCTGATAAAATCACTATAGTACTGACCAATATCTGTGTGACTGCCTCCAATACAAATGGTGGTACTTATATCAGTTTCAATAGCAGGACAGAATATAACAATGACCGGTACAGTATGTAAAGACCCTGGAGTCTCTGAAACATTGGGCAAGGATATGAGCTCTTCTACACATTTGACAGTCACCTGGTTACAGTCTGCCTATAAAGTACAGAGAGGGAAGATAGAAAGTGGCTTCAAGTACAACGGATGATGGCTATCAAGTAGTATAAAATGAAGGCAAGCAGTTTTACAATTTCTTTTGATACAGTTTTTTATTAATTATATACATATTATATTAAATACAATATTTATTATAGTTTTTAATTGGATTCTGAGCTTCCTTACTGAAAGGCCTCAAAAGGTTTGTGTGTGGGAGACAACAGTTTTGGAAGTATCATCCTGAATACAGGAGTACTACAGGGGTGTGTATTAAGCCCTCTCCTTTTCACTCTGCTGAAACATGACTGCATGGCCACACATGAAACAAATAGGATCATCAAATTCATGAATGACACCACTGTTATAGGCCTGGTCAAAGATGGAGAGGAGGAGGCCTACAGGAACGAACTGATCAACTACTGGTCTGGTGTGACAGCAACAATCTAGCACTGAATGTCAGCAAGACAAAGGAGCTGATTGTTGATTTCAGGAGATTTCAAGTACCACACAAACCTCTAGTGATGAAAGGGATGACAGTGGAAAGGGTCAAGAGTATAAAGTTCTTGGGTGTTCATATCACAGAGAACTTATCCTGGTCAGTCCATGTTATCCAGCACAGTCAAAAAAGCTCAGCAGCACTTGCACTTTCTAAGGAAACTTAGGAAGGCAAAATTACCAAAATCCATACTTCAGGCCTTTTATAGAGGCACAATTTAAAGTGTTCAGACCAACAGCATTGCAGTCTGGTATGGCAGCTATAACAATCAGGATTGAAAGGCTCTCAAGAGAGTTGTAAGGTCAGCAGAAAGAATCACTGGCTCCTCCCTTACACCTCTGGAAGATCTACACAAATGCTGGTGCATCAACAGGGCCAAAAAGATTCCAGCGATTCAACGCATCCTGCCAATGGTCTGTACACTCGCCTGTCCTCAGGCAGGAGATACAGAAGCCTGCACTGTAAGGCCACCAGACTAAAAAATGGTTTATTTCCGCTCTCCATTAGACTGTTGAACTCTTGCGAAAAATAAAAGTACAGTTGTGTACACTTACCATAAATGTAGATGTTCGAGTGTCATCACTGTTGCAGTCATCACTGTAGGGTTCTTCCTGCCGGCAGGCAGCCCTCGGTCAGCAAGAAAGACCGAGGGCTGCCTGCCAGCAGGAAGAACCCTACAGTGATGACTGCAACAGTGAAACACGATGAACATCCATGATGTTGTTACATAACTAGCCTATCAAGGGGCTTATTTTATGGATGTGCAATAACTAAGTGCATTAATACGGTAGCTCACCTACACACTGAAGGACAGTAAAGTGCAATATACAAACTGTGCAATAATTCAGTTTAATCATAGATACGCTGCTACGATTTAAATTTTACTTTGACAATATTACCTTCATATTGTTCCTTGTCTCCTTTTCTGGGATGGGTGTGGGTCACTGCTGTCCTACTTTACTTACTTACTGCTACTTATTAAAATTCTACTGTAATATTTTATTAATTTTTCTGTCTATATGTGCAACTGTTTCCTGCATTGAGAACAAGGCATTGTAATTTTGTTCCGCTACACTGCTGTGTAGCTCTAAATGACAACAAAATTTTCTTTGACTATGATATAGACTTGGAAAAGCACGGGCAGTACCATGCATTTTTCTGACTCAGATTATTGCACTGCAACAAGTTTGTTATGCAGTTTTCTATGGGACAAAGACTTGTCTTCCTCTATATGGAAGTTTCGGAGGGGGAGTGCCTAAAAAGTACAGTTTTGTACCTACCATAAATGTAGATGTTCGAGTGTTCACACTGCTGCAGTCATTACACTTGGGTTATCCTGCCGTCAGGCAGTCCCGCAGTCGACCAGAGTTCCAAAGTCTTGGTCCGGCGTCAGTTGCTGTCGCTTCTTCCCTGACGTCAGTGCGCCAGGGGTATATAAGATGCATCCGACGCCATTTTCTTCAGTTTTTCTTGCCCCAGATGTCAGGTGCCCCCAAGTAGGTAGGCAATACATATTGCTACTAAAACATATATATAAAATAAACACAATACCTTCAGTTGCAAGCAAATACACCACAAAGGTTGTCTAGGACAGAAAGGTATAGATAAGTCCAGCTAGGACAGAGGGGATGGAGGGAGGGTAACCTGGACTGCAGCAGTTTGACACTCGAACATCTACATTTATGGTAGGTACAAAACTGTACTATGTTCATCGTGTTACACTGCTGCAGTCATTACACTTGGGTAGAATCCCAAAGCTAAGGTTGGGTGGCTGGTCTATAAAGAGTTAGGATTGGCTATGAGGCCCTGCAGAACTGCAGTGGCAAATCCTGCTCTGGATTTAGAGTAAAGAGGCAAGTGGTAATGCTTGGTAAAGGTGTGCACTGAACTCCAAGTTGCAGCCTCCAAAATTTCCTTGGTTGGTACTCCTCTGAGAAAGGCTGTTAAAGTGGCTGTTGCTCTGGTAGAATGTGGCCTAATGTTATTAGGGACTGATTTTTCATGCTGTGTGTAACAGTAACAAATACAGTGTCCTATCCATTTGGAGATAGTCTATTTTGAGATAGCCTTGTCCTGTGATCATGCAGCATATGCTACAAACAGTTGCTCAGTTTTCCTGAAAGTTTTTGTTTTGTCCAAGTAGAAGCGTAGCTGCCTGTGTATGTCCAAAGAGTGCAGAAGTTTCTCCCCTTTATTCTGGGGGTTTGGATAAAAAGTTGGCAAATGGATGGTTTGGTTAAGAGCCACACTGGATACCACCTTTGGCATGAAGGTAGGGTTTGTCCTTAAAGAAACCCTGTCCTGATGAAAAATTATAAAAGGTTCCACTGTCATTAATGCCTGTAGCTCTGAGACTCTTTGTGCTGAAGTTACTGCCAGGAGCAGAGCTGTTTTCCATGATAAAAATTTTAGATCAGCTGTATTGGCTGGCTCAAAAGGTGGCAGGGTCAGTTTTTCCAAAACGAAATTTAGGTCCCAAGTTGGTGATGGTGCTCTCCGGGGCGGTCTTATGTTTTTAGCCCCTCTGAGGTACTGCTTTAGCAAGGGATGAGAGAATAAAGGAGGATCCATGTTGTAATGTGCTGAAATGGCAGAGGTGTGGATCTTAATTGATGAGAAGGATTGGCATTTGTCCAGCATCTCAGTTAAGTATTGTAAAATCTGAGCAATGTTTGGGACAAGAGGGTCAAGGCTTTGAGTCTGGTTCCAGGCACAGAATCTCTTCCATTTTCCTGAGTAAGATTTCCAGGTGCTAGGCCTCCTGGCCTCCAAAACGACATCCATAACAGCTTTAGAGAGAGGTGTTGCCTGTTTGACTAATGAATCTGCCATGCAGCCAAGTTTAGGGTCTTGAGCTGACCGTGCAGGATTTGATTGTTTTGTTGAGTCAGAAGGTGTGAAATTTGAGGCAAAATCCATGGTGGGCCTTGAGCTAAGTTCTTTAAGATTGGGTACCAGTGCTGGCGTGGCCAGTCTGGAGCAATCAGGATCATCTGTGTTTTTTCTTGTCTGGCTTTTAGGAGTACCTTTGAAAGGAGAGGCAGTGATGGGAAGGCATAAACTTTTAGGCTTTTCCAGCTGAACGAAAGAGCATCCACTTTCCATGCTTGTGTGTGGCAGAATTTTTGTAGTTGGCAATTCAGTGGGGAGGCAAAAAGATCTATGTCTGGGCATCCCCATTTTTGCGTTACCATGCTGAAGATTTGTGGATTCAATTTCCATTCGTGAGGGTCCATGATATTTCTGCTCAGATCGTCTGCCAGAGTATTTTTCTTTCCTGGCAGGAATTGTGCTTGCAGATGAACTTGATAAAAGTGCTGTGTTCCACAAGGTCATGGCTTGCCTGCATAGGGGATACGAATGAGTGCCCCCTTACTTGTTTATGTACCACATTACTGTGGTGTTGTCTGTCTTTAATAGTAATTGCCCTGGATGCAGAAGGTCCTTGAAAGCTGTTAGGGCATTTTGAACAGCCAACATCTCTTTTTGATTGATGTGAAGATGCATTTGGTCTGTGGTCCACTTGCCCTGAATATATTTTCCTGCCATGTGTGCTCCCCAGGCATAGTCCGAAGCATCTGTTGTTAAGAGTCTGCCTGGCTGTGGGTAGAGTGAAAGGCTGACCCTTGCTGAGGTGACATGCCTGTGCCCACCATCGAAACTCCAGTTGTAGGCAGGGAATTATTGGTATTACTGCTTCTAAGCTGTGAGTGTGTTGAGTCCAAACACTTTTTAGGTACCATTGTAATTTCCTCATATGCAGTCTGGCATATGGAATTAGTAGTATGCATGATGCCATAAATCCTGGGGCCTGCAGAATTTTTCTTGCAGGGAGATGGGGCTTTTTTGCCAGTAATTGAAAATATTGAGTCAGTTGTCCTTGTTTGTCTGGTGTGAGATAAGCCATTTGGGCCATTGTATTTAAGCTGGCACCCAGGAATATTATCTGTTGTGAGGGCACTATTTTTGACTTATTTTCATTTACTGTGTAGCCTAGAGAAATTAGCAACCTTTTTACAAACGCCAGATGCTTTAGAAGAATGTCCTTTCTGTCTGCTTGAATGAGGCAGTCGTCCAGGTATGGATATATTTGAATTCCTTTTTGTCTGCAAAATGCAATTACTGGTGCCAGGCACTTTGTAAAGACCCCGGGCGCAGTAGATAAGCCAAAGGGTAGTGCAGGGAATTGATAGTGCATTGTACCAGCTTTGAATCTGAGGTATCTTCTGCAATCTTGTCAGATAGGGACATGCAGGTATGCCTCTTTGAGGTCCAGAGTAACAAGCCAAGCCTTCTTGCCCAGCATGGGAAGAAGCTGCTGTAATGTCAACATTTTGAATTTTGGAACATCCAGGTAAGTATTCAGAGTTGGGGACCAGGAAGAGTCTTGAGCAAAATCCTTGTCCTTGTTCCTGCTGTGGTACTTTTTGAATAGTTCTCATGTTCATGAGGGCTGAAATTTGTTTTTGAACCTCTGCCCATTGATTTTGTGGCAGGTTTGGCATTCCTTTTATCCTTGGTAAAGTGTGAAAGTGGAACCTGTAACCTTGAGACACAATGTTTAGAACCCATTTGTCTTGGGTGATTGTTTGCCAATTTTGAGAAAAAAGTGCTAGTTTTCTCCCTAAGGGGGCTGCCAAAAGGGAAATGCTTGGCATACGAAGGGGGAAGTCATTGGGACGGTTTCCTGTAAGGTTGAGACCTGTCCTCACCTCCTTTTGGGGTTGAGGTACCCCACTGTCGTTGTCTGTTAGAGCCTTGGGTTTGAGATCTGCCTCTTGGGCGTCTGTATCTGCCTCTCTGTGGTCTGTCTGACATTGGAAAGGACCAATTCTTTGTAGGCCAATTTCTGCTAAATCGAGGTGGCTGTACCTGTAAGAAATCTTTGACTGTTTGCATAGATTTAGCTTTATCCTCCATTTTCTTTAACACTTCTTCTGCCTTAACACCAGACAAAGTATCATGCCGTAAAGGAGCATCCAATAATTTTGCCTTAACATGATCAGGTAAACTCTGTTCTTTTAACCAAGCATGTCTTTGAACCACAGAACCTGTAACTGCGGCTGTACAAGAGGCCTCTAAAGAATCAAAACCACATTGCAGGGTATGTTTTCCCACCTGTTCCACTACATGCAATAAATCCTGCATTTCTTTATAGTCAGGAGCTTCTGAGCTTGCAAGCATTTTCTGTTTTAACGGAGCCATTAAATATTGTTGGTACTTAAGCATGTGAAACTGGCAATTTAAAGCCCTTACTGCTAAAGTTGCAGAAGTGTAAACTTTCTTCCCCCATCTATCCAATGCTCTAGAATCTCTGTCAGAGGGGACTGGATTTTTTGCAATGGAAGCCTTAACCCCTTTGGGACCCTGGGAAATGGTTTCTGGGTCAGCAGAAGGGTTTTTATAAAGAAACTTGTGAGAGTCAGCTTGGCTGGTGCAGGGGGCAAAGAATCAGGAGATAAGCTGGATTCAGAGAACACGTCATCCACAATATCTAACACAGGCGGAATAGCCAGGGGCCTGTGCTGAGGTAATAAAAGGAAGTCCCTAAGCCTTTTCTTGGATTCTGAATAATCCTGACTTTTCCAATGGAAATGCTCCCTCATGGTATGTAAAGTTTCCCCAAAAGAGTAATCCTCAGGAGGAGGGGCTGAAGGGATAGATTCTTCAGCATCATAGTCCTCATAGGGGGGTAGAGAGTATCCCTGGTCTGAAGAGGAATCAGAGGAAAAGGAAACCTGATCAGAGAAATCATAGTCTGTATCCTACCTAGGCCTTTTCTCAGGAGGGGGATGGGAACCCCTGATTAGAGTAATGAGGTCTTCTTCCATTTTAAGCATCTGTTTCTTAGGCATGGAAGACTGTCCAGGAGAATGCTGTACTTGCTTCTTTGTCTTTAATGGTATTTTTGTCTTGACTGTTGCTTTAATGGTAAGTTGTGAAGGTCTGAAAACACCCTCAGAAGCCAATGCCTGCTCAGCAGCTCCGGACCCATCTGAGGGATTAGTTTCCGTAGGCCCAATACCTTGAGTTTCCAGAGGCCTAGTTGTCTCCACATAGGAGTTGGAGGCGGCCTGTGGCTCTGAGGTAGCGGGTGTCAGGGGCTGCAAAAGCGCCTCACTGAGAACCGGCGAATGGCCTAGAAGAGGCTTCGTCGTCGGTTTTGGACCTCGGATGTCTGTCTTTATCCTTGTCTTTGCGTTTTTTGAGAATTGCGGTCGTCGGCTGATCTGACGGCATAGTATAATTGAACCTTCGGCCAAAGTAGTGCAAAGCAAAGTCAAAATGTCGTTTTATAGTGCGTTTGTTATATCTAGCACAAAACCGACAACTAGTGACATCGTGATCAGGGCCTAGGCATGGAATACAGTAAGAGTGGAAGTCCTTATGAGGTATTTGCTTCCCACAAGAAATACAATTATTAACTTTTTTCTGACATCGGTCTGAGGCAAGAAAAAAGTTTCCCCAACGGGGTACTTAGCTTTATTGAAGACTTCAGATCTTAAATTCGACTTTGAAAATCTCAAGAAAGACTGGAGAAAATGGCGTTGCATGCATCTTATATACCCTTGGCGCACTGACATCAGGGAAGAAGCGACAGCAACTAACGCTGGACCAAGACTTTGGAACTCTGGCCGACTGCGGGACTACCTGTGGCAGGATAACCCAAGTGTAATGACTGCAGCAGTGTAACACGATGAACATCTTGATGCTTAGAGGATTTTTGAGATCCTGCTTTCCCATTTCAATCTGGACCCTGGATGAATAGATGGGCTCACCAAATGGAAGAGAAACCTGGTGAACTAATCCAGTTACAATACACACAGTTTTTCATGAATCATGCCTTAATACGATGCAGTTTTACTGCACTGTTAACTCTGGCAACAACTGCAAAGGATACCCTGGAACCCAAAGCAATGCAAGCACTTAGTATGCCTGTCAGCAGAGTCTCCTACAAATACACTTCAAAACCAAAGAATTGTGATGGAGAGGATAAACAGGCCCAAGAATTAAGTGGACTTCGAGTATGACTTCATACAGCTTAACATCAGCTCTCTCCGTGTGAAAACAGAAACTGAGGAAAATGGAAAAATGCCATTTAAACCGCTTTGGGGGTAAAAATCAGGTACTGGCCAGTAACTACACTGCCTGGATGCCATCAAAAAATGGGAAAACATGGCAGAAAATCAATCAGAAAAGGTGAAAAGAAAACACTGTCTGGAAAGGATTCTGCAGCTGTTCAGAAAAAAAAAAAAAAACAGTTCAAGCTTCAACTTTGGTTCAAGAGATGGCTTCCAGTTACTTAGGAAAAAATAAATCAAATGTACACAGAGGTGATTAAAACAAATGAAACATTAACGGAATACATCAACTCAAATAGCAAAAGGCTGGAAGAAGTAGAAAAAGCTTTAAGTAGCAGTTCAGATGAACCGATAAAACTACAAAAATCAGAGGCTGAAAAAGTGAACACTGACTATGAAGCTTCTCAAGATAATCTGTTTAAAAAAAAGACAAAACGCTGTGATTTTCTGGTGCCCCAGAGAAACTGGAATGAACAGACTGTATTAATTGTATGAAATAACAAATAAGTAACTGGACTGATGTTCCACAACAGGATTTGATAAATGTAAGGGCACATCATGTGTATGCTCCAAACCTGGTCATGAGAAAGCAAACAAGAGCTTTATTAGTGAAGATGCAATCATACCAACAGAAAGAAATTATTCTGACAAAACTATGGCAGAAGTGCAAAATATTAAAAACAAACGACAGCAGCAATCAGGGAATGTCAAGAGCAGGCGAGAAATTCAAGCGGGTATATCCAGCTATCTTCATATTTTTTTTTTCTGGAGGTTCAAAGACATTTTTTCATACAGAACAGGCTAATGAGGAAATAAAGTTAATCCAAGAAAAAAATATGCCAGCAAGCAGAATGAGATTCTGCTTCCCATTCTTCTGATACTAGAGTTTATACACAGACTGTGAGTGAATCCTTTTCCAAAGTTCCAAAGGAAAATACTTGAGAAACAGAAAAAAAAACAGGAGTTGACTAGAAGAATCAGGATTATTCTGGACTTGAACCAGAGTCTGGTGTTGGGAGACAGAGCTGCAGAGGAAGGTGGCCAGCAATACGGAAGTTACAGAATAAACAGGAAATTATAAAGCATCAATCACATTTGTGAAATATGGCTTTGTAAAGCATCTGAAAAAGACCAAAATGTTGTTCAATTTGTACATATGTGGGTGGACAGTAAAGCATACACACCACTTGTTTGTTAATGCATAAAAGGACACAAAGGGGGGGGGGGGATAACTAAGCAAAATTATTTTTGTTATTAGCAGCTGTAAAAGGATTTTATGATATAAACTGCAAGTTATATACAGTGAAGTAGTTTTGAGCTGCATGTAGTCAGGTATGTTTTAAATATGAAGAGTTTTATATCTGCAACAATATTAGCTTGTTTTTCCAATAGAAAATGCTCAATGGTAGTCATGCTGCCTGCAGCTAATGGCAGCTGTAGAGACTGTTCTGAGTAATGAAATTTACAAAGATTCATTACCAAGTACTTTTCCATGAATATAAGCTGTCTGCAGGAACAAGCTATTAACCTTGAGAGTTCTGAGCATTCCTTGTCGACGAAAATGCAAAATTTAACAGTACAATGGCAAGCAGTTCAATAAAAAATAAAGTTTGAAATTATGGGAATTGAATGAGAAACTGCAGCTTCCTTAGCAGCCTTAATACTTAAATGCATGTAATACATCAGTGCACAAGTTTTTTAAAGACAGCCTTGCACGCTTTTCTTAGTGCTAAAACGTAATGCTTTCTGAAAGCATAGAAGCCATTTTTACACCTGGGAAGGTAAAAAATAAGAAAGGAATAGACTGCAATCACTGTAAGTGAGAAAACAGGCTGTAGTATGGACTTTAGCATGTGTAACCTTAACTTTAGGATAGGTAATATACGTGGGTGCCGCTGTTCCTATCTGAAGAATTAAACTTCAGTTTTTGAAGATTAACATAGTTTTGTTTGTTCATTCTAAGTTAATAGGAGATGGGATATTCTGAAAATATATTTAGTTTTTTGTATGAGTTTTTTCATAAAAACAAAAAGTCATGAAAAATGTGACATAGGTTCAAATAGAGATGAGAAGAAACAACTGTACAAAAGATCAGGCTGCCAAACATTAGGTGTGTGCATGCAACATATAAGTTGGAAATACACATTCAAAAAATTGTCATGCATAATAGGTGAGAACAATGCTTTTTAACATAACGGATACACCGTCGATATTACCTTGGAATGTAAATGACCTTACATGTATAGACAAAAATGAATGAATAATTTCATAAAAAATGCAAAGCACAAATAGCAATGCTGCAGGAGACACATTTCAAAAGAAACAAATATGTAAATTTGACAAAGGATCACAGGATGGATATTCAGCAGGAAAAGGAGAGTAATTATACTAACTGCTACACAAGCTCCAATACTGACAGAAGATGAAAAAAATACAAGAATGGTAGATTTGTGGCAGTATGGTGCTGTTGACAAGGGATGTGGATTACATTGGTATGTATTTCTTTTCCAACAAAAAATGCTTTTATAGAGCTTAAAAACCTTGCAAGAAATAATCAGCTTTCAGCAGGGAATATCCCATACAGGTGTGGACTGGAACTTGACTAGCAATAATGAAGATGTTTCAGGGGGTCCTACAAGGGAAAATATAACAAGAGAGGGTAGATTTCTAAAGAAACTTATGCAAATATTTGGTATGGAAGATGTGAATATTGCAGTAGGAAATCCAAGAGTATTTACATATTCACTAAGGTACAATAACTAGGTTAGATGTGATAAAACTTATATTTCACAGGAACATTTGCATTTAATTGAAAACTTTGGGGCACACATCCAATAGCTATTTCAGAAAATGCACCAATAAAAACTAAGACAAAAATGCAGGATAATGAAGTAAAATGAGACACTGGTGCATTCCTACCTACATGTTGAAGAGAGAGGAATTTCATAGGATCATAGGCGGTTACTAGGCTACTGGCTCTGAGGTCCTTACAAGCCTAGCCAAGAGTGTAGCCCATGTTTAGACAAATCAGCACCCAATGCCCTTTCCAGCAGGGACATGGGTGGAATCCCAGGGGTATACTTTCTGTTTCTCATCCGGTTATTGAGGTTGCACTTAAAAAGGAGTAAAGAGGTACTTTGATTGATGATTAATGGAACAATTCATGGAAATTACTCTGGAATTATAAGGGAAGATAGAAATATCTTCAGAAGTTACAGCTAGTGAATGGGACAAAATAAAAATGGAGTTTAAAAAACAGAACAGAAATATCAAACAAAGAGATATGGTCAAGAAGTAACAGGAATTACTTAGAGGGTCTGACAAACGTCAAAATAACTCATACTAAGGGAAATCTCATAGAGCAAACAGAAGCATACAGCCAGAGTGCTAAATGGAAAATAAGGGAGTATTTGGATAATATGCATGAGCCTAGAAAGATTGCTGCTAAGCAACTATTTTTTAATAACTCCCAAGCAGAAAAACTTTTAGCACGACGACTTGGGTAACAGAAAGTAGTAAGGGTTGTTGCCAAACTTAGGGAGCCTATAACAAGAAAAATAACCACAGATCCTGTAAAGGTTTTTGAGATATTACAGAAATTTAATGAAAATGTGTAAACTGCAGAGATGTGTGGAAATCAAGAACGAGCACAAATGTAACTATTGAAGACAAATTACCCCAAGGTTAGAGGCAGATTTGACTTAATGACTAAAAGTTAACATAGGAAGTGGTGAAATAAAAAAGGATTATACAGATATTGCCAGTATACTGGCCAACAGATTCAGTGCCAACTTTACCACCCCCCAAAGACTAATCACAAAACCAGTAGATTACCAGGCACCCAGTATTACTGCTGCACAGGTTAAAACAGCACTGTCCAAGGCCAAGAATACAGCTTCTATGGGACCTGACAATATCCCTGGTTGTGTTCTACATGAACTACAGAGTGAACTGGCACCTCAACTGTGTGCTGTGTTCAATCACAGCCTTACTTCAGGTTTTGTCCCTGTCGAATGGCACACTGCTACAGTTATCCCTCTCCACAAAGGAGGAGTGACTACAGACCCTGGGAACTATTGCCCTATTAGCCTGATGAGTCTGATATGCAAAGCTATGGAATGCATTATCACAGACCTAATAAACAAGGATATAGGGAAACTCCAAACTCTGGATCCCACACAGTTTGGTTTTGTGAAGGGTAGATCATGCCTGCTCAACTTGGTCGACTTCTTTGAGTCAGTCACCAGAGTTGTGGATGAAGGCAAGGTGGTTCATACAGCCTACCTTGATCTGGCCAAGGCTTTTGATACCATTCCCCACTCAGAAATCATAGAAAAACTCACTAAGCTTGGCATCAACCCCTATATCACTAGGTGGGTTGCAAACTGGCTCACAGATAGAGCCCACAGTGTGAAAATAGCTGACTCCAAATCAGGCGGCTGATTAGTCATGAGTGGAGTCCCACAGGGTTCGGTCCTGGGTCCTCTCCTGTTTGGTATCTACTTCTCTGAAGTCCAGGCCAACATGAAGGGACTCTGGCTGACAAAATTCACAGACAATTGCAAGTTGGGAGCTACTATTAACTCTCCAAGTGATGCTGACATCCTACAAAATGGCCTCACTGTGACCAATGACTGGTATCAGAACCATGGCCTTAAGTTCAATGCCAAAAAAAGTGTTGTCATCCCCTTTGGGAAAAAAAACAGCTCCCATGAATTACCACATTGATGGTAGTCCACTGAACACAGAAGACGTTATAAGAGATCTGGGAACACAGGTTGACAGCAACCTCTCTTTTGATCACCACATTGCCACTGTGGTCAGAAAGTCCTTCTATGTGGCACATCTCATTACTAAGGGTTTTGCATCCAGGAAGAAAGAGGTCATTGTCTCCCTCTACTCTTCCCTCATTAGGCCAGTCATCGAGTACAGTGCCTCACTTGGTGTGTACCTGACCAGACACCTGCAACAACTGGAGAGACCACAAAAGTACCTCACAAAGAGGATCCTAGGCCTTAAACACTTGTCCTATATGGACAGACTCAAAAAAACTCCATCTATTCTCTGTCTTATACCATCTACTTAGAGGCAATCTCTGCTTGACTTACAAAGCCATGTCTGACCCAGCTCTGTTAGAAATGCTACATCTAAAGACATCCCAATCCCTCTGCACAACACACTCCAGAGACCTCAACCTCATTTCCACAATTAACAGAACATGCTGGAGGGACAGGTTCATAACCCAGAGACTGACCACGCTATGGAGGAACAGACTTCCTATACATGTGAAGCAGAGCACCTCACGGACCCTCTTCAAGAGAAATCTTGATCAGTGGATGGGAAACACCAAATTCACCCCGAGATAACACCAGTGGCTTATTCGACAGAGGCACTGGGAACTAAGGTCGGGTGGCACTATGCCAGGATAATCCTATGGCTAGGCTTGTAAAGGCCCCAGGGCCATTACCCTAGTACACACCTATGAACCTATGACTAATCTATCTTCAGGAAAGTCTCTAGGAATAGATGATATTCCTGAAGTTTGGAAGTTAGGAGGGTAGAAAGTGACAAAGATCGGGAAGACTGTGTTTAACAGTATTTTAAAGGAATGGGAAGTACCAAAATCTTGGAAGAAAGACGTTGTGGCTGTATTACCTAAGGACAGTAAAGACCAATTGAACTCAGGTTCATGCAGACCCTTTTCAATTTTAACTCATGATTATAAAGTGTTTATGTCTCGGTGGTGCAGCAGTAGTGTTGTTGCCTCACAGCAAGAGGTTCTCCCGTTCGATTCTTGGCATGGGTTGGGAGTGCCTTCTGTGTGGAGTCTGCATGTCCTCCCCGTGGTCGAGTGGGCGTTTGAAAGACATGCGCTGAATGGGCGTGCCTTCGTTGAAGGTTGGGTGTCGGGCTGGCAACTCGACACCATAAAAAAAAAAACAACTGCCAATCATTAGCGGACCGGAGTTCCGCTGTGGCGACCCCTAACCGGGAAAAGCCAAAAGACAAACAACAACATTATAAAGGGTTTATGTCTAAATGAGCAAAATAATGGCACAGATATTGCTAAAATTGATAGATGTGACTCAATGTGGTTTTACAGAGGAGAGGCAGACATTTGACAACTTAATACAACGACGATGATCCAGAGGGATGCAGAATGTAAGACAATACTGCTGCTAATGGTGGGTCTTGATGCAGAGAATTTATTAATTTATTTACGGGCATTTGTTTACCGGGAAAGTGAGACTGGGTCCCAAGAGCCCATTTTCAGTGATGGCCTGGGGAAAAAGCTCCATTTAACAGAAAAATTTTATTTTTCAAAGACATTACATAAACAGTTGAAAATAATACATTTTAGAAATAATCAACAATACTGTAAGGCACAGAGATGTACCAAAAAAAGAAGTTATGCACTCATCATAACATTACATGCGAGTTGTTCATCTCGCCTTCATTCTTACAGATGGGTTCGGAGCTGATCCTCGGCTCCGAGTTGGCCAACTACAAAGCTCGAGGTCTTCAGATAGCTCAGTGTCAAGTCCCTATTCCATGATGCACCTTGTGTTACACCTCAGATCTTGTTTGCTGCGTCTAACAATAACATATGCCATTCTATCACTTTTTTGGGTAAGAAAACCATAGGAAAGACAAAGCAACCATGATAAAATATGAACCTCGGTCCTCGAAAAAGCCTGGTGGGGGTTGGAGGGTGGGAAGTAAGAATGAAGGTGAGATGAACAACTCGTATGAAAACTCGTATGAAATGTTATGGTGAGTACAACTTCTTTATGTGAAGTTGTTCTATCTCGCCATTCATTCTTACAGATGGGTAGTGTCCCAAGCACCATCTTTCTAGGGTGGCTCACGGGAGTATGTTTCTCAGGACAGTGGAACCTAAGGAAGCCCTGTTCCTAGAGGCCCTATCGACTTTGTAATGAGTGATAAAAGTATGAGGCTTCGACCAAGTGGCTGCTGCATAAATACTATCTACTGGTAGTCTGGCAGTAAAGGCTGAAGATGTGGAAAAGTACAGTTTTGTACCTACCATAAATGTAGATGTCCGAATTGGATAGCATCTGCAGTCATAACAAATGGGTTGTCCTGTCGTCAGGCAGCCCTTCGGTCGGCCGGATTCCAAAGTCTGGGTCCGGCTTCGGCTGATGTCGCACTTCACCCGACGTCATCTCTGCTGGTCTTCGGGTATAAAGGCATCAGCCGACGCCATTTTCCTCAGTGTTTCTTGCCCCAGATGCGAATTGCCCTCTTGGAAAGCTAAGTTTTGGATAAATGCCAATGTTTCCAAAATAGTAGAAGGCAAACACAAAAAATAAACATGTATGTACATATATACAAACAAATACACCATAAGAGACTCCCCCCCCCCAGCTAGCTATTAGGAGGGTAAATACCCTAGGAGTACCACAGAGGGGAAGGAGGGAGGGTAATCCTGACTGCAGATGCTATCCAATTCGGACATCTACATTTATGGTAGGTACAAAACTGTACTATGTCCTTCATGGATGCATCTGCAGTCATAACAAATGGGTAGAATACCATAGCCAAACTAGGGGAGGAGGAATAAAAATTATGGTGTAGTCAGGATCCCTTGCAGTACAGCAGTGGCAAACCCTGCTCGGGATCTAGAATATAGAGGTAAATTATAATGCTTGGCAAATGTATGCACGGAGGTCCAAGTAGCCGCCTCAATAATGTCCTTGGTTGCCACTCCTTTTAAGTAAGCTGTGGTAGTGGCTGTAGCCCTTGTAGAGTGAGGTCTTATGTTCTGTGGAATTGGTTTTCCATGGTAGGAGTAACAGAATCTTATGCAATTTCCTATCCATTTGGAGATTGTCTGTTTGGAAATTGCTTTTCCTTCCCTTCCTGTTGCATAGGCTACAAAGAGCTGGTCAGTTTTTCTGTTACCTTTGGTTCTGTCCAGGTAGTAGCGTAATTGTCTATGTACATCCAAGGTATGCATTATTCTTTCACCTCTGTTTTGTGGATTGGGAAAGAAGGTAGGTAGGTGGATTGCCTGGTTTAAAGACACTCTGGATACCACCTTAGGCATAAATGTAGGATTAGTCATCATGGACACCGTATCTTGATGGAAGATTAGGAAGGGTTGCACTGCCATTAAGGCCTGTAGTTCCGAAACCCTCCTTGCTGAAGTAATAGCCAGTAGGAAAGCAGTTTTCCATGACAGGTGTTGTAGATCTGCTGTTGCTGCTGGTTCAAACGGAGGGAGTGTCAACTTTTCTAGTACAAAATTCAAGTCCCATGCTGGTAATGGTGGTTTCCTAGGAGGTTTTACATTCTTGATCCCCCTGAGGAACTGCCTGAGTAGAGGATGTGAAAAGACAGGAGGATCAAAGCTATATTCTGCTGAAATAGCTGATGCATGTATCTTGATGGAGGAATAGGACAGGCCTGTATGTAGAAGCTCTGCCAAGTACTCCAGAATGTTAGCAATATCTATGTTCGACACATCTTTTCCTCTTTCAGTACTCCAAATGACGAACCTTTTCCATTTTCCTGCATAGTTCCTTCTTGTTGAAGGTCTGCGGGCTTCCAGGATGATGTCTTTAACCCTTTGTGAAAGGTCTGGGTTAGTTACTGCTATGTGATGTTCCAGGCAGTCAGTTGCAAGGTTTTTAGGTTTGGATGTATGATGTTGTAGTTGTTCTGAGTTAACATCAGAGGCATCAGGGGTATTGACCACATTTTCTCCCGAGACATGCTCCTCAGCAATGGGTACCAGTGTTGTCTTGGCCAGTTCGGAGCTATCAGAATTATCCTTGGACGTTCCTCTTTGATTTTCAGTAGTACCTTGTGCATCAAGGGAAGAGGTGGAAATGCATATGCTGTCAGGCCTTTCCAGGTGAAGGATAGAGAGTCCACCTTCCATGCAAGTGGGTGGAATGTCCTTGTGCAGAATTTCTTGAGCTGGTGATTTTGTGGGGAAGCGAATAGATCTATTTGAGGCATTCCCCATTTCTTTGTGATGGCCTTGAAGATGTCGGGTGTAGCATCCATTCGTGAGCATCCGAGGTGGTTCTGCTTAAAATGTCTGCTAGGGTGTTCTCTTTTCCCGGTACAAATATTGCCTGTAACTGGATGTTGTAGCTGAGAGCCAGATTCCAAAGGTCCAAAGTCATTCTGCATAGGGGTAAGAATGAGTGCCTCCCTGTTTGTTGATGTACCACATGACTGTGGTGTTGTCTGTCCTTATCATCAAATGGCCTTCTTTGAGGAATGGTCTGAATTTTAGGATTGCCAGTTTTACTGCCAGCATTTCTTTTTGGTTTATGTGCAGGTGCAGCTGGTCCTGAGTCCACAGTCCTTGTACGCATTTGTCCAGCATGTGTGCCCCCCATCCTAGGTCTGAGGCGTCCGTTGTGATGGTTTGGTTTGCTCGAAAGTTGTGGAAGGGTAAGCCTGGGTTTGACTGGCATGCCCGAGCCCACCATAGGAACTCCTGTTTTAAGCATGGGATTAGTGGTATTTCTGTTTCTAAGCTGTGCCTGTGTTGAGACCATAAATTCTTTAGGTACCACTGTAACTTTCTCATATGCATGGGACCAAGATTATGCATGATGCCATGAAGCCCAAGGCCTGCAGAACTTTTCTTGCTGTTAGTTTGTCCTGCTTTGTTAATGCCAAGAAGTAAAGAGGGAGCTCTTTTTGTTTTTCTGCAGTTAGGAATGCCATCTGTTTTACTGTGTCCAATTCCGCGCCCAAGAAGGTTCTTGTCTGGGATGGTATCAGCCTTGACTTTTGTAAATTGACTGTGTATCCCAGGGCTTGTAGCAAGTAAATGACCCTTTGTAAATCTGTTGTCAGCTTGCTTTTGTTGTCCGCTTGTAACAGGCAGTCGTCCAGGTATGGATAAATTTGAATTCCCTGTACTCTGCAGTGAGCAATTACTGATGCCAGGCATTTTGTGAATACTCTGGGCGCAGTAGATAAGCCAAAGGGCAATGCTGAGAATTGATAATGCTCTGATCCTGCAAGAAATCTGAGGTATCTTCTGCAATTTGGTCGAAAAAGGACGTGCAGGTATGCCTCCTTGAGATCTAGAGTTACCAGCCAACACTCCTTGCCCAGCATGGGAAGAAGTTGCTGTAGGGTCAGCATTTTGAATTTTGGGATGATGATGTATGTGTTTAAGATGGACAGGTCGAGAATAGGTCTCCAGTTTTTCTCTTTTCTTGGTACTAGGAAGAGTCTGGAGTAGAATCCTTTGCCTTGTTCTGTCATTGGTACTTTTTCCACAGCTCTCATCTTTATTAATTCCGCTATCTGGTGCAGGGCTTTTATTTTTTGATTTGGGGGCAGGTTTGGCATTCCCCTTTTTACTGGTAAAGTGTGGAAGTGGAACCGGTAGCCTTGGTCTATGGTTTGCAAAATCCACTTGTCTTTTGTGATATAGTGCCAATTTTTCGAGAATAAGGCTAACTTTCCGCCTAATGGTGCTGCTATTTGCTCCCTGGTAGGCGGAGTCAGAGCCAAGTCACTGTGTTTGTCCTGTTGCAGTGGCAGTGGTTGTGTCTGTGCCTCGGTTATTGCCTTGCCACTGTCGTCCTCTGTAGGCACCTCCTCTGGATTGATTCCTGCCCCTAGAGCGTCTGTTCCTGCCCCTTTGTGATCTTGTGGAGTCAGGAAAGGACCAATTTTGGCAGGCCAGTTCCTGCTAAACCTTGGGGGCTGAACCTGTAGGAAATCTTTAACTGTTTGTACAGATTTTGCCTTCTCTTCCATTTTCTTCATTACCTGCTGGGCAGGTTTCCCAAATAGACTGGCCTTATCCATAGGAGCATCCAATAGCTTAGCTTTAACATGATCCGGTAAGACCTGTTCTTTCAACCATGCATGCCTTCTTATCACTGTGCCAGTCATGGCTGATCTAAATGAAGCCTCCAGTGCATCATAGCCACATTTTAAAGAATGGTTACTAACCTGTTGGATGTTATTCACCATTTCTAATACATATTTCTTATCTACAGATTCATCAGAGGACAGCTTTTTAATTAACTGATCAAGCATAAACTCTTGGTATTGGATCATGTGAAACTGACAATTTAAAGCTCTAGCTGAGAGAGTAGCAGAGGTGTAGACTTTTTCCCCCCATCTCTCTAAGGACCTGGATTCCCTTTCAGAGGGAATAGGGTTTTTTGCTGTGGTCGAGGCTACTGCCTTAGGCCCCTGGGATATGGTTTCGGGGTCTGCAAGTGGGGCCTTGTATAGGTGGTGATGAGTGTCTGGCACCCTGTAAAATCTATCTGGTTTGGCAGGGGCTGGAGGTAAAGAATCAGGTGCAGTGCAGACATCATTAAATGCATCGTCCACAACAGACAGGACAGGAGGTATAGCTAAGGGCCTATGTTGTGGTAAGTGCAGAAAAGTCCTAAGCCTTTTTCTTGACTCTGAGAAATCTTGTCCCTGCCATTGGAATTGTTCTCTCATGGCATGTAAGGTTTCCCCAAAGGAGAACTCCTCTGGAGGAGAGGCAGCTGGAATGGATTCTTCAGCATCTGAATCTTCATAATTGGAAAAAGGAGCCTCTGGCTGGTCTGTAATGTCTGAGTCATCCGCAGAATCATCAGAGAACACAGGCTCGGGGGGCTTTGCTCTAGGTCTCTTTTCTGGGGACTGAGAGGCCCTGTCTGGGTGAGATTGGGATCCCCTAATTAAGGATATTAAATCTTCTGCCAGAGTAAGCATTTGTGAACTTGAAGTGGGCCTGAGTGAGGGTGGTTTAACAGGCACTGATTTAGCTGATTTGGCTGCTTTAGCCCTGGCAAAGGCCTTAATAGACATGGCTGCAGGAGGCCTAGCAGCACCACGTGCTGGGGTAGAGATATCCAAAGGGATGGTGTCTGATAAATCAGTAGGAACCACAGTTGTAGGCAAAATTTCTGAGGCTGATTCAGGTAAGGTAGCAGGAGCCTCAGTAGTAGTCATGGATTCGGCTGAAGATTGACCAGTTTTCTCGGTTTCGGACGAAACCGAGACACTCGTGGCTTGCTTAACCGTGGTTTCGGCCGAAACCGCGGACCGCGAGTGTCGGTCTTTTTCTTTGCGTTTTTTAACAATTTGGGTAGTCGGAGGATCCGACGGCATAATGTACGCAAAATCTGAGCCGAAAAACTGTTCAGCAAACTCCGACCGACGCCTAAGCGTTCGTCGGTTGAAGGAAGCACAGGCCGAACAGGCTGCTACGTCGTGGTCTGGGCCTAAGCAAGGCAAACAGTAAGAGTGGAAATCTTTATGAGGTATTTGTTTCCCACAAGTTAAACAGTTATTGACTTTTTCTGACATCGGCTGAGGCAAGAAAGAGTCCCCAACGGGTACTTAGCTTTTAGAAGTCTTCGAAGTAGTATTCGGTAGTAGTAATCTCTGGATCTGACCGACCGGCACTTGCGAACAGCTTCTGCTTCGGGCGCCACGCGGCAAGAAAGACTGAGGAAAATGGCGTCGGCTGATGCCTTTATACCCGAAGACCAGCAGAGATGACGTCGGGTGAAGTGCGACATCAGCCGAAGCCGGACCCAGACTTTGGAATCCGGCCGACCGAAGGGCTGCCTGACGACAGGACAACCCATTTGTTATGACTGCAGATGCATCCATGAAGGACATCAGCTCTGGTTGAATGAGCCTTTATTTTGTGTTGAAGAGGTATATTTGTAGCTGAGTAAGTGAAGGTGATGCAATCAGATAACCATTTCGATAGAATGGTTTTTGCCACAGGTCTACCTTTCCTGGAGTCTGAAAAGGAAACAAAGTTGTTCAGATCTTCTAAATTCTTTGGTTCTATCTAGGTAAAACTGAAGTTGTCTGTGAACATCAAGTTTCTGCAGCATATACTCCAAGTTATTGGTGTGTTTGGGGAAAAAACACGGTAAATCTATGGTTTGGTTAAGGTTAGCTTCAGTACAAACTTTAGGTAAGAATGAAGGATTTGTTCATAGTGAAACTCTATCAGAATGAAAAATCAAATACGGGGGTATAGACAAGGCCTGAAGCTTTGAAACTCTTCAGGCAGATGTGATGGCTACTAAAAAGACAGTCTTCCAAGACAAAAATTTCAAATCGCATGAAGAAACTGGCTCAAATGGTGGAAGAATGATGCGTGAAAGCATAAAATTTAGATTCCAAGGTGTATAAGGGTATTTGACGGGTGGTCTAAAGTGGAAAGTCCCCTTCTGAAAAGCTTTGGATAGCTTGTGTGACATTACATTAAAGCCTTCATTACAAGATGACAGTGAACTGCACATGAATGGTGGTTGCCGCTGCTCCCTTGTTGAAAAGCATAGTCAAAGATTCGAGTAAGGAGGAAATAGGGGCCAGGTAAGGGTCAGTGTTATTTTGAGAAGCCCATATGGAAAATCTCTTCTGTTTGCTGAGGTACAATTTCCTAGTAGATGATTTATGGGAAGATATTAAAATATGCTGTGTTTCAGTTGAGAGGTTATGGAACCTTGCTATGTTGGGAATTGGAGGAGCCAAGCTGTCAATTTCAGGGACTGAAGGGAGGGATGAAGAGTGCATCAGAAGGTCTGGAACTGGGTCTAGAATCCAAGGCTCTTCCAATACAGGAGGTCAAAGAATGGGGAACCAAATCTGATGAGGCCAGTGAGGGGCTACAAGAATGATGGTCCTTCCCAGGGCTTTGTCTTTCTGTAACACTTTGGGTATCAGGGGTATTGGTGGGAAGGCAAAAAGAAGACCCGGAGGCCAATCATGTACGAGTGCGTCCCTTGGGGCATCTCCTGGAGAAGGGGATTAGGGAAAAATAGAATCTACATTTTGTGTTCATGGGGGATGTAAAGAGATCACAGCAAGGCTGGTCCCATCTGAGGAATATTCTTTCCGCTATTTCTTCTTTGATGGACCACTCGTGAGGCAACAAGACTGCCCTGTTCAGTTTGTCTGCTATCATGTTGGATTTCCCCAGGATGTGCGTTGCTATCAGAAAATGCTGGATGGGGGTAGCCCACTGCCATACTCTTAGGTCCTCTCGACAAAGGGCAAAAGACCTGGTTCCTCCCTGTTTGTTTATATACCAGACCACCGACATGTTGTCCGTCTGAATTGCAATTGTCCCCAGAGAGGAGAGAGTCCTGAAAGTACTGCAATGCCAAGAGTACCGCTCTCATCTCCAAGACATTGATATGCAGATGTGTCTCTTGTTTGGTCCATGTATCTTGGGCTGTTCTTCCCTGAAAACGTCCCCCCACCCGATCAGAGAAGCATCCGTGATCAGTGGCCGATGGTGAGGGTAGGACAAAAGGACGACCTATCGTTACTTGGAGAAAGGTCAACCACCACCGAAGATCATTTTTGCAGGAGTTTGTTAGAATGATGAGATGCGACACTGGGAGTTCTTGACACCACCATTGTGTGAACAGGAGCCATTGTAGAATCCGCATGTACATACGACCCAAGGGAATTGCTATTATTGCAGCCGCCATTGTCCCCAACAATTTTAGCACATCTGAGGCTGGCACCTTGTCTCTGGATATGAGGTTCAGAATTTGATGTTGAAGCACCGATATCCCTTCTGAAGGAAGTTTTAAAGTGGTGGTGATGATGTCCAAATCTGCTCCAATAAACATATGCTGCGATGGCGACAAAGTAGATTTTTCTGAGTTTATGGTAATCCCCAGTTGATTGCAAAGGATAACCGTGGTGTCCCTGGCTTGTATAAGCTGATGCCTGGTGGTGGCGGTGAGGAGCCAATCGTCTAAGTATGGAAACACCTGGAATCCCAAACGCCTCAGGTGAGCCGTGACCACTGCCATACATTTGAACACTCTGGGGGCTGTAGTGAGACCAGACGGCAGGGCTCGAAACTGGTAGTAATTGGCTCCCAGCCAGAAGCGCAGATAATCCCTAGATAGTCTGGCCATTTTTATGTGGTAGTACGCATCCTGGAGATATATCGAGCACATACAATTGTCTTTCCCTAAAAAGGGAAGTATCGACTGTAGCATGACCATCCGGAACTTCTCCTTCTTGACAAATCTGTTTAGTCTGTTGAGGTCCAAAATAGGTCTCCAGTCTCCTGTCTTTTTTGGAACTAAAAAGAATCTTGAGTAGGTTCTGGATCCTATCTGGTCTGCTAGGAACAGGTGGATGACTTTTTTCTAGCAACCTTTGGACCTCTACAGTTGCTTGTTCCCTGTAACTGGGTGGAACGTCTGGGATTTTTGTTATCAAGGGAGGTGGAGTGGCAAAGGGAATAGAATATCCTCAGGATATTATGCTTTGTATCCAGTTGTCATTTGTTAATTTTAGCCAGGCATCTGGGTACAAAGATAAGTGACCCCCGACTGCCTCCAGAGCTGGACAGTTGGGCCTCCTTTCAGGAGCACTGGTAGGGCTTCCCAAAGAACTGATCTCCGTCACCCTGATTCTGCAGACCCCCCCCCTCTGCCGCAAGGATGGCATCTATTATTACCCCCTCCTCTGCCCCTGAAGTGGGGTTCACCAAGTGTGTCCTGAAAGACTCCTTGGGCATTTCAGAACCACATCTTTCCTCCCTTTTGACCTTTGGGGTAGGATCTGGTAGGGGGTGGAAAAATGGACGCCGACGGCAGAGTATTTCCTTCCTGCTCATATGCTCACACCTGGTAAGCGTTTCCTTTACTTTGGGCCCAAAAACGGATGAGCCATCAAAAGGGGTGTTCACAAAGGATGACTTAAGACCTAAAAGCTTTCAGGAGGACCGACTCATCCTCAGTAGGCTTGGTGGGCTTCCAGCCACCCCTCTGCTTTAGGATTTCCAAGATGTCTGCAAATGAGATATCCTCTGAGGGGGACCCTTCTGACTCATCCAAGTCTGAGGTCACAGATTCCTGCGGGGAGTCTAAATGCTTCCTCTTGCAAATTCTCTTCCTGGGAATCTCATCAGTAGGAGCTTCTGGTGTGGTCTCGGAAGAGCAGGGTCCGCCCAGTGGGGCTTCCTGAGGCTCAAGGTCTCTACGCTTCAAAAGGATCTGTGAGGCAGAAGTGGACATAGGCACTTTAGGGGAGGAGGTAGTTGGTCCTGACGATGTGGATGTCCTGGGGGACATTACTCTCCACATGGCATCAAAGGCACCTCTACTCTGATGTGAAGGAACTCCTGGGTCCAAAGAAGCAGATGATTCCCTCAGCACCAGAACAGTGGGCTCCAATCCAGAGGTAGGAGCTGAACTCATCCACGCTGAAGCCCTAAGAGGCAAAGTTGAAGTCGAAAGTTCGGTCCGACAGTCCTCCCTGGACTTGACTGGTGAGTGTCAGCTCCTAGACCCCTCGATAGGCACCAAGGAAGTCTGAGTAGTCGGCACTGATGGCACTGGAACAGGTGCCGGTTCCGAAGGATCCACAGTCATCAGCTCCATCTCCTCCAGCTCCAAAGGACCGGTTCGGCTCGGAGGAGGAAAAGAAGTAGATGGAAGAACAGCTGTCTGTTCTGAAACCACTTGGATCGGAATCGATAACAATTTGGGAAACTTCAGTGCCTGTATCAACTTCTACACCACACGATCCACGTCCAAATCAGAAATAAATCGATGATGCCACCAATTGCAAGATTGGTGGGGACTGGCTCCAAAAGGTTACGACACTCGGCTCTGAAGGCTGTGGAGCCATAGGTCTCAACCTCTTAAGAGGCCAATGTGGAACACAGACCCTAACAATGTGTGACAAATGGTCAAAATGTAGAACACCCTATTTTCACACTGTGCGAAACGTGCCTTCGCCATGGAGCATGATAGAACATCTTTAAAATTCAATAAGACACTTCTCAGATCCAAAACCTTTATCTGCAATACCATAACCACACCATAAGTAAATGAAACAGCATTTTACAAAAATAAAAATCAAATTTACTACATTTCCTAAACAGACATTACAAGCCACACAAATGATTTTAGTTAGACCAAGTTAAATAGCATCCTGTCATATGTCAGATGTAGACTTATTGCCATGGAGCATGGTACATAACAAATGCATAACACACACACACACACACACACACACACACACACACACACACAAATACTATCTGCATTTTACATACACCACTTTAGATGTGTTCTACCCCTGTCCTACTGCCAGTTCTGGGCCTGGCAAAGGTGCCTAAAAAGGGTACTTAAAACCAGGGCCCTCTGTACTTTAAAACCAGGGCCCTCTGTACTTTTACAAGAATGTGCTATTTAAGACATCATGCCTTAGAACAGTTATGACCAAAGAATGCACAATCAAGTCACACTCTAAAGTTCTGCCAGAAAACAAAACTGAATACTTTAAATCATCTCATTACTATAAATAACTCACTTCTGACATCCATTCTGACATACCTCTCAACCTCTTAGTGCAAGAAATCTGGACAAAGCCCTGCCCAATGGACTAGGGGGAAAAGCAGCACAAAAACAGAGACTCTTTAAATATTGCTCTGATAAACTTAGAAATGATGCTCTCATAAACTCTTGGCATACAGTTTCTTCAAAAAATTGGCTTTTACTTTCAGAAATGTACTAGGGGACAAGCACAAACAGACACTAAATATTGTTCTTATAAGCTTAGAAAGTTGCTAGAATAACAGGACCTGACTTGGCATACAGTTAATGCAAAAAAAAAAAAAAGCAATTATTTTCAAAGATGTCCGAGGCGGACAAGCAGAGACACTTTAAATATTGCTGTTATAAACTTACAGAGTTGCTAGAACAGGACCTAAATTGGCATACAGTTTCTCTAAAAAATGGCAATTACATTTACAGATGCACTAGTGGGACAAGCAGTACAAACACAGAGTAACTAAATATTCCTCTTATAAAACTCAGAAAGTTGCTTAAGTTACAGTATCAGATGTACTAGGGGGACAAGCAGCCCAGAAATACTAAATATTGCTCTTATAAACTTAGAAAATTGCTACAGAAACAGGATCGGTGCTAGCATACCAGTTTTAAGGATAGGGAAATACTTGCCTAACCATTAACCTTAACCATTACCATTAACCTTAACCATTGCAGCTAAAACAGTCACTTACCTCTACCTATGTAAACAGCACCAGCAGCTTAATACAATCCATGGCACAAATGATCTAGCAGGCAACAAAATAAACATCAGCCTTCGGACAGGTTTCACTCCACCAAAGCAGCAGCAAGAATGGTCCCTGAACCTTAAAAAGTCCATTCAGCTCACTAACTCCTCTTCTAGCAGGCTGACTTCCAAGTCTCGAAGTCTCCACCACAGCCGCTCCTTCCTTTTCCCTGATGCCGAAGTTCCCGGTCTTCAGAGTTCTTCCTTCCAAGTTGTTGTTGCAAGCAACTTGCATAAAGTAAAATTGCTGATTCCTGGAAGTCTTTTCAAGCCATTATTTTGGCGTGAAAAGGTATCCCGGAATGCGACTGGCCTGTATTGGGGAGCTGTCATTGGCTCCCGTCCCCCTGAGAAGCTTACTTGATTGGCTCATAGACCGCATTCACAATTGGCTGTAAATGCGGTCTATGAGCCAATCAAAAACTGCAGAGCACAGCCAACGCTGTGTAATGTGGAAGGGCAGCACAGTTATACATTGGTTTGTATACCGCAATGCCGATTGGCAGTAATTGCGGTATACAAACCAATCAGAATTTGTGCAGCGGAGCCACAGCTGTTCAATGCGGAACAGCGGAACAGTGGCTTCGCTCATCATTAAATGCGGAGCATTCCGCATAATCCGGAGCACTTGGATGCTCAGTGTGGAGCCAACATCGATAATATTTTTGATGGTGTCTGATCCAAAACTCCGATGATGATGATTTGGAAGACTTGGTAGACTTTGGGGATTTAGATGTTTTATCATGATCGCCCAAAGCTTCTTGAAAAGAAGATTTCAGTAGCTCTCTGTCAATCAACTTTCTTTTTCTTTGCTGTAGAACGCGGCTACTGAAAGAATGGCGGATGGAGCAGCTCTCTTGTAAGTGCAAAGCACCCAAACAGTAAACACAGTTAACATCATCATCAGTCACAGACATTTTCTGTCCACACTTTGGACATTTTTTAAACCAGACTTGGGTTGTTTTTCCTTCTCTTAATCAGCCATATGAGAATATAAATGTACACAAGAAAAAGCCTGTTCAAACTTTCAATAATAATATCTCAAGCAACACACAACTATTCAAATATCTCAAGCAACACACAACTAATTAAAGTTCTAACAACCCACTCTTGTAAAGCTTAAAAACTACTAAATTCCTAATAAACACACTTCTACTCTATTAATTTAAACTACTAAAGGCACACCAGAAAAAAGGGAAGGGAGATGCTAAAGGCCCAATAAAACGATGGCCAAAGTAGCTATATAAAGGCTTATAAAAGGAAGCTAACAAACTAGTTCTACAAATTCTAGAACAGCTATTAAATGGAAAGGAAAATTACAGTTGTGTACACTTACCATAAATGTAGATGTTCGAGTATATTCACTGTTGCAGTCCTGGTTACCCTCCCTCCAGCCCCCTGACTTCTCTTGGCTCTAACTTTCCTTCTTGTTTGGTATATGTATATATATATAATATATATATATGTATCTATATATATATATATATATATATATATATATATATATATATATATATATTTATATATATATTTTTTTCCCCATGTGTATTTGCTTTTTGGTGTGGGTATACCATACCATATAACTGCTTCTTATTGTGGGGGCACCTGACATCTGGTGCAAGAAAACCTGATGTAATGGCGTTGGCTGCATGTTTTATACCCCTGATGACCTGAAGTCATGGAAGAAGCGACAGCATCTGATGCAGAAATCCAAAGACTCTGGTATTCAGGCCGGCTGAGGGCTACCTGGAAGCAGATAACCCAAATGTGATGACTGCAACAGTGAATACACTCAAACATTTACATTTTTGGTAAGTGTACACAACTGTACTTTTTTATTCCAGAATGTACCTGGTACCAAGGAAAGAAGGTCCTTGGAGACCTACCCTGGATCTATCCTTTCTCAGTCTCTTCCTCCACATACCCAGTTTCAAAATTATCACCTTACCTCTTCTATTACCTCTAATCCCCTCCCAGGCATTCATGGTAGCTCTAGATCTCAAGGATGCCTACCTCCACATCCCCATTCATTTGGATTACAGGAAATTCCTCAGATTTTCAGTAGGCTCCTGTCATTTTCAATTCTCTGCATTGCCTTCTGGTCTCTCCGCTGCCCCAAGAGTGTTTACAAAGTGTCTAGCCCCCTTCATTGCCTAGTGCAGAACACAGGGCATACAAATATACCCATACTTAGAAGGCCTACTCATCCTGCATCAAGACCACCAACTCCTACTCACTCATCTACAACAGGTTCACGATAAACGTGAAAAAACTCACCTGATTCCCTCACATGACATGGTTTTCCTGGGGTGCAGACTAAGCACAGACTGCATGAAGGCCTTCATCCCAGACCAAAGGATTCAGGAACTCTGTACTTCAATCAGATCCTTACCCAGACCACCCTGACAGCTCGGCAATTCCTGAGACTGTTAGGCCACATGGCATCCCTTATACCCATGCTGCCTTTGGCAAGACTCCACATGCGCAAAATTCAATGGGTGTTACAAAACCTATGAACCCAACATTCCCAACCCTTGGAATCCTCACTTCCACTTCTCCTATACCTAAAAAAGGAGATCCACTTGTGGATATCTGCAATGCAAAACCCGCCCTGGATTTGGAAAAGACAGGCAAGTGGTAATGCTTGGTGAAAGTGTGAACAGAACTCCAGCTAGCAGCTTCCAGAATGTCCCTGGTAGGGACTCCCCTGAGGAATGTTGTAGCGGTAGAAGTTGCCCTAGTGGAATGCATTCTGACACCCAGACAGGTTGGTTTCCCATGGTGTTTGTAGCAGAAATGGATACAGTGTGCTATCTATTTGGAAACTGTCTGTTTTGAAATGGCCTTGCCCTCTGCCCCTGGTGAAAAACTGACTAGCAAATGGTCAGACTTCCTGAAGGGCTTAGTCCTATCAAGGTAGAATCTGAGCTGTCTGTGCACATCTAAGGAGTGCAGGATCCTTTCCCCTTTATTTTGAGGATTAGGGAAGAAGGTTGGCAAATGGAAAGATTGGTTGAGAGTCACACTGGAAATCACTTTAGGCATAAAGGAAGGGTTAGTCCTGAGGGAGACCCTGTCAGCATGAAAAATAATGAATGGTTCCACCGCTGTAAGCGCTTGTAGCTCAGACATTCTTCTAGCTGAAGTGATGGCCAGAAGCAGTTTTCCAAGAGAGGAATTTTAACTCTGCCAACGATGCAGGCTCAAAGGGGGGGGGGTAGCGTGAGCTTTTCCAGTACAAAGTTAAGGTCCCAAGCAGGGGTTGGGGCCCTCCTTGGTGGCCTTAAGTTGTTAGCCCTCTCAGGAACTGTCTGATGAGAGGGTGAGAGAAGAGAGGCGGCTCAGTGTTGTAATGAGCCGAGATGACAGAGGCATGGATCTTAATGGAGGAGAAGGATAATGAGAGTAGTGCTGTGTCCTCTCCTTTAGATTGAATCCAGGAACATTACCTTTTACACTTATCAGCATAGGAATTCCTTGTACTGGGTCTTCTGGCTTCAAGAATAATGTCCAGCACTTGCTTGCTTAGGCTGGTCACTGGGGGAGAATTCAAGGAATAACCCAGGCTGCAAGATTCAGGGTTTGCAGTTGTGAATGCAAGATCTTCCCCTCCTGCTAAGTGAGGAGGGTTGGGATCTGGAGTAGGTGCCAGGGTGGCACCAGTTACAGGCTGCGCAATAGTGGGTATCAGTGCTGGCGTGGTCAGTCTGGGGCAATCAGGATTGACCTTGGTCTGTACTGTCTTATCTTGAGTAATATTCTTGTGAGAAGAGGCAGGGGGGAAATGCATAGATTGACAGGTTTACCCACTGAAAGGATAGGGCATCCACTTTCCAGGCCCTGCTGTGAGGTGTCCTGGTGCAGAATTTGCTGAGCTGGTGACTGTAGGGGGAGGCAAAAAGGTCCACCTCTGGGATCCCCCATTTATGGGTTAGAAGACTGAAAGTGCTGGGATCTAATTGCCACTCGTGTGGGTCTAGGAGATTTCTGCTCAGGTCATCTGCCAGAGAGTTTTGTTTCCCTGGCAAGAATTGAGCTTGCAGATGAATATGCATGTCCAAGGCAGTGTTCCACAAGGCCATGGCTAGCCTGCAGAGTACGTTAGAGTAGGTTATCCCCTGCTTGTTGATGTACCATATAACTGTGGTGTTGTCTATTTTTATTAGCAGGGGTCCTAGTGACAGTAGGGATCTGAAAGCTGTCAGAGCATGCTGAACAGCTAGCATCTCTTTTTGGCTGATGTGCAGATGAATTTGGCTTGGGCTCCAGTGGTCCTGAATGCATTTGTCGTCCAGATATGCCCCCCAGGCATAGTCTGATGCATCTGTGATTAGGGTCTGGGCGGCATGGGGTTGAGTAAAGGGATGTCCCTTGTTGTGGTTGCATGCTGCTGCCCACCAAAGAAACTCTGTCCTTAGACAAGGTATGATAGGCACGGTGGTTTTCCAGGTCCTGAGAAAGTTGGCACCAAAGACTTTTTAAGTACCACTGAAGTTTCCTCATATGCAGTCTGGCATATGGAATTAGTAGAATGCAAGAAGCCATGAACCCTAGGGCCTGCAGGATTTTCCTTGCAGATATCTGGGTTCTGGTGGCCATTTGAGCGAAGTAGCCTGTTAGATAGGCTTGTTTTTCTGGAGTAAGGAATGCCATCTGGGATGCTGTGTCCAAGCTTGCTCCCAGGAATACAATCTTTTGTCTGGGGACTAGTTTTGATTTTTTTTCTTTGATAGTGTACCCCAGGTAGGTTAGAAGGTTCTTTAGAAATGTCAGGTGCTGCAACAGCTTTTCCTGACTGTCTGCATGAATCAAGCAATCATCCAAGTAAGGGTAAATCTGAATCTTTCACTGTCTGCAATAGGCAATGGCTGGAGCCAGGCATTTTGTGAAGACTCTGGGAGCAGTGGATAAGCCAAAGGGAAGAGCAGAGAACTGATAATGCATAGATCCTGCCCTGAACTGTAAGTATTTCCTGCAGGAGTCCCTGATAGGGATGTGCAGATAGGCTTCTTTTAGGGCTAGGGTGGCTAACCAGGCTTCTTTGGACAGCACAGGAAGAAGCTGCTGAAGGGTGAGCATTTTGAATTTTGGTACCACCAGGAAGGTGTTTAGATTGGAAAGATCTAGGATTGGGCGCCAAGTGCCCTCTTTTTTGGGTACCAGGAAAAGTCTGAAATAAAATCCTTGACCTATGTGTTCTGCAGGAACAGGCTGAATTGCCCTTATGGAGAGCAGGGATTGAACTTGGTTTTGTGCCTCTGCCCACTGGTTTGGAGGAAGGTCTGGGAACCCTTTTGGGGTTAGTAGTGAGTAGAAGTAAAGTTTGTACCCCTGGGATACAATGTTGAGGACCCATCGGTCTTTGGTGATGGAGGTCCAGTTTTTTTGCATGATGGGCAAGTTTTCCTCCTAAGGGCATGAGCAATTGGACAGAGGTGAGGAGTGGAGTTGAGAAGTCATTGTGAATTCTTTCTGAAAGGGGGTGGCTTAGCACTCCGTGTTTTAGAAATGGAGATACTCCATTGGGTACTCCATTGCTTAGATCACTGCAAACCCTGAGACTATAATCTGGGAGTTCTGTTTCCCCTGGGTCTAGTTTGAGATGGCCTTGAGGGGGCTGGAAAGGACCAATGTTTCAAGGGGCAATACCTACTGAATCTTGGAGGCTGCACTTGCAAAAAATCTTTGACTGTCTGCACAGACTTAGCTTTTTCTTCCATCTTTTTTAGAACCTCTTCTGCTTTGGTGCCAAACAGAATGTCCTTGTTCAAAGGAGTGTCTAGTAATTTTGATTTGACATGGTTTGACAAGGTCTACTCCTTAAGCCAAGCATGTATTCTCAGTACAGAACCAGTGACTGCTGCCCTGCAAGATGCTTCTAGGGCATCAAAGCCACATTGCAAGGTATGCTTGCTGACTTGGCTTGCAGAATGCATAAGCTCCTGTAATTCTTTATTTTCTGCACAGTCTGAAAGGGTAGATAATTTTTGCTTAATAAGTTCCATAATATGTTGCTGGTATTTCAGCATGTGAAACTGGGAATTCAGTGCCCTAATGGCGAGAGTTGCAGAGGTGTATACTTTTTTACCTCATCTGTCTAAAGCTCGGAAATCCCTGTCCAAAGGGGTGGGATTCTTAGCTGTAGTTGCTTTTATACCTTTAGGCCCCTGGGAAATGACCTCTGGGGTCAGCAGTAGGATTTTCGAAAAGAAATTTGTGAGAGTCAGGGACTCTGTAGTACCTGTCTGGTTTCATTGGAGCAGGGGGTAAAGTATCAGGAGTTAGACTGACTTCCATAAAGACATCATCCACAACATCCAGAACAGCAGGGATAGCTAAAGGTCTACATTGTGGCAAATCTAAAAATTATCTGTGTCTCTTTTTGGACTGAGGATAATCCTGGCATTCCTAGTGGAAATGCTCTCAAAGTATGTAGGGTTTCACCAAAAAAAATGTCCGCTGGAGGGATAGCACAGGGAATGGAGTCCTCTGCATCTGAATCTTCATAAGCAGATAAAGGCATGTCTTCATATTCAGAAACCTCAGAGTCCGACTCTTGGTCTGTTAAAGCTGCTGGGGACAGGTCTCTTTTTCACTTAGCAGGGGAAGGCTGGCTTCTCCTAATCATCAAAATCAGGTCTTCTGCCATTTTAAGAATTTGATGTTGTGGCAAGGAAGCAGGTGCTTGAGTTTGGGTCGTCTGTTTTTTAGGCACAGCTCGTACTCTTGGCCTTAGAAATGCAGTAGTTTTAGACAGAACTGACAACATGAAAGAAGTCGTTGGTTTGTGTCGAATATCGGTAATGGGAAGGAATTCCTCGGATGCCGGTGCCTGCACAGCGGCTCCGGAACCATCCAAGGTAGAGATATCCGCAAGTTCCATAGTCAAAGAAGAGTCTTGCAGCATACTGGACTCTGAACGGGTCTCGGTAGCGGCCTGCGAATCCATCGATGCGGGCAACAAGGGCTGCGAAAGCACCTCACTGAGTATCGGCGAACTGGTGACTAGCTTAATGATAGCATCTTCGGCAGTTTTGGACCTGTGCGGTCTGTCTCTGTCTTTATCCTTACATTTTTTCAGAAGATCGGTGGTCGGATGACACACTGAAGCCATTTCGGAATACAGAAATCGAGAGCGAAAGGATTTAGCGACAACAAGGGCCCGATGATGAATAGTTTGGGCATTGAACAAAGCACAAAACCGACACCGAGGTACGTCGTGGTCTGGGCCTAAACAGGTGATGCAGTAAGAATGGAAATCTCGTGTGGTATTTGCTTTCCACAGACAAGATAATTATTAACTTTTTCTGACATTGATTAGAGCAAGAAAAAAGGATCCCCAACGGGGTACTTAGCTTTAGAAGGCTTCAGGATGATTCAATTCAAAAACGAAAACTCAGGTAGCGGCTGACCGGCACTCGTGCAAACTGCTTCTGGCTCCTCACCAAGAAAGACTGATGTAATGACGTCAGCTGCCTGTTTTTATACCCCTGACAACCTGACGTCGGTCCTGAAACGAAAGCAACCGACACAGAAATACTAAGTCTCTGGTATTCGGGCCGACTGAGGGCTACCTGCAGGCATATAACCCAAGTGTGATGACTGCAACAGTGAAACACAAAGAACATCTTAAAGCTACAATAAAAGGTATTTAAAGAGAAAATTTCTTTAGAAGAAAAACCGTACTGGCCCGAGCTTTGAAGTATCCTCTGATATGTTGCAGCGGCAAACTAGATTTCAGGTAACACAAGGTGCATCATGGGATAGGGACTTGGCCTCGAGCTGTCTGTAGACATCAAGTTTTGTAGTTGGCTGACTCGGAGCAGAGGATTGGCTCCAAACCCATTTGTAAGAATGAACGGCGAGATAAAACAACTTCACATCAATAGATGCATAAAATCTTACCATAACCATAGATGTCTTTCTTTTCTATCCTTTGCAGTATTCATAACATGAGGAAGTCTGCTGCAGACTGCCCTGAACGGCTGACCAGTATACAAAATTCTAAAGCTACTGTAAGGTACTTGCGACATCATACATAGGATCCCTTCCAACGTCAAAGTGACATCTGGTATATAGCAGATGTTGACACATACCATCCTCACTACTGAATGCCCCAGGAAGAACACCAGCCTGAGAAAAAATGAGAAAAAAACATCTAGGAAACAAACAAGCAAGAATCAGGGGAAAGGTGGGAGGGATAGAATATTGCAACATATAGAAGAGAAGGACATCTATGGTTACTGTAAGATTTTACACAACTAGTCTATGTCCTTCTAGTCACATGTTGCAGTATTCATAACATAAGGGACAATACCAAAGCTCATGCAGAAGAAAGAGTGGGAGGAGGGGCAGTAGCACTTTCTACAAACCCCTGAAGAATAGCCCTGGAAAAAACAGCTCTAGATCTAGATATACCATCCAACGTATGGGCAGAAGACCAAGTGGCTGCTCCTAAAGAGAGAGGAAGTATTCAGACCCTTGAAAAAAGCACCTGAAGAAGAAACAGCTTTAGTGAGCTGAGCTTTAACTGGAAAAGCAAGGGTTTCTCCATGAATCACATAACAAAAGGAAGTAGCCTTAGAAATACAGGAGGAGACTGCCTGCTTGGAATTAGGTCTGCCCAGAGCCCTGGGACAACAGGAAGCAGACTCTCACACTTCCTAAAAGACTTGGTTTTATCGAAATAAAACCTGAGTTGCCTATGCACATCAGTGTGTAAGATCATGTCACTAGAAGATTGTGCAGAGGGAAAGAAAGTGGTTAGCTTAACAGACTAAGTGACAACTCATTCAGCATCTTGGGCATGAAGGAGGGATTAGTGCATACGGAAACCCTATCCTTGTGAAAAACAGTACAGGGAGAAGAAGCCATAAAGGCCTGAAGTTCTGAAACCCTTCTGGCTGAAGTGATAGCCAAAAGAAGCACTGTCTTCCAACTGCAATATTGAATGCAAGACGATACTGCTGGTTCAAAGGGAGGCAATGTAACTTTTTCCAAAACAAAGTTTAAATCCCAAGGAGGAGGAACTGGTTTCCTTGGTGGTCTGATATGAATGACACCTTTCAGGAAAAGTTTGACTACCAACCTAGAAGCCAAAGGAGAGCTCATAGGCAGAAAGGAAGAAATAGCAGAGAGATGAGCTTTTACCAAAGAGTATGATAACCAGTCTTCAGTACTTCACATATAAGACAGAACCACTGGAATATCCACAGACAATGGTTGTAGATCTTTGGAAAGACACCAGATGGAAAACCTTTTCCATATGGAAATGCAGGATTTCCTAGTATTGCGTTTTCTGGCCACCTGCAGAACTTGTAGAACATCCACAGAAAACAGGTGTCTGAAAGAGATCAAAACCCTATCACCCACAGTGTCATCTGAAGGGTTAACATTTGTGGATGTATTAGAGATCCCTTGTCCTGCATGAGTAGATCCACACTGAGATCTATCTACAAGAAAAGAACAGGAAATGTGTCTTCCTTGCCTGAGGATCGGGAACTCTAGCACATAACCTTGGAAGTTGTCTGTTCATATGGGGAGGCAAACAGATCTACATGAGTACCACACCAGTGGACAATGTCCAGAAACACAACCCCGTGTAAAATCCATTTGTGGGATTGAGTCATGGACCTGCTTAGTGTGTCTGCCACAACATTCCAAACAGAAGGAAAGTAAACTGCCTGAAGAGTCAGCTGATATTGAGCTGCTATCTCTCAAGCCTTGAGAGCAAACCTGCACAGTTGATAATCCTTGCCCCCCCCCAAAATTGTTGATATACCAAAGAGTTGTGGTGTTACTGTGAAACACTATGAGACCTAGTTAAAAATGAGAATGAAAGGTTATAGCAGGGCAAAAATGAGAGTTCTCATTTCCTTTATATTTATGTATTCCTTCATCTGGGAAGGAGACCACATGTCAAACTTTCCAAGTGGCAAAGGTTGCCCCCCCATCCCATGTCCAAGATGTCTGTGAACAACTCCTAAGACAGGAGGGGGGTGTATGGGAAGTCCTGGATTCACGGACATCTGTTGAAGCCACCACTCTAATTCTTTTTTCAAGCAGGAAAAGAGAGGGATCACAAAATCTAGTGGATGAGCATGTTGCATCCAGACTGACTCGAGATACCAATGGAGCTTCCTCATGTGAAAACATGGGAATAGTGGATGCCATGAAGCCCAGTAGATGGAGGAACTCCCTGCCAGACAGGGATTGAAGCTGAATGACAGCTTTAAAATAAGCTGTAAGAAACAAGACCTTCTGAGGAGGTAAGGAGTAAGGAAGCCAACATCTTGTCTGTTTGAATTCTGCATCCTAGGAAAACATGGTTGTACAAAGGAATGAGAGTGAATTTTTGGAAAGTGATAGTGAATCCTAACCTTTCCAGAAGAGAAACTGCAATGAAGGCTTTGAAGAAGCAGGTCTGGAGAATGAGCCTGGAGGAGGTGGTCATCCAGGTAAGGGAAAATCTGAATACTCCTGTATCTGCAATAGGCAATGACAGCTGCTACGCATTTTGTGAGGAAACAATAGCAAAGCACAGAAATGTCCTGAAAAGAGGATGAATGTCCAGTGACACCAAGGAGGCCTGTGGAAGAATGAGAGGAAGCAGAATGTTTAAGGAAAGTATGATAAAGGAAGGTAACTTTAAGAAGGTGTTTAGATGGGACAGATCTAGAATGGGTCTCCAAGGACCATCCTTTCTAGGGACTAGGAACATTCTTAAGTAGGAACCTTTTCCTGTTTGAGAAAGGGGAACTTCTTGAATGGAACCCTGAGTGCGCAAGGTGTGAATTACCCAAGGAAAGAAAGTCACCTGATCTTTTGGAGGTTGTGGAAAAACCCTGAACGTAGGATTAGTCTTTCATACCATAAACTATACTCTGTGGATAATGGAAAGGATCCAGGAGTCTTGGGTGATCTGTTTCCAAGTAGGGAGGAAAGTACAGTTGTGTACACTTACCATAAATGTAGATGTTCGAGTGTCTTCACTGTTGCAGTCATGACTGTAGGGTTCTCCCCTGCCGGCAGGCAGTCCTCGGGCGGCCAGAATCCCAAAGTCTGGGTCTGGCATCGGCTGTTCAGCCATGCTCCCTGACGTCAAGTGCGCCAGGAGTACAAAGCTGACAGCCGACGCCATGTTCTCCAGTTTTTCTTGCCCCAGATGTCAGGTGCTCCAAAATGAGTAAGATCCCATACCTTTTGCAAATACATCTCAAAAGAAGGGTGAAGAAGGGAACCACACAAAAGAAAAAATAAGAGGGGACAGGAGGGAGGGAAACCCAGACTGCAACAGTGAAGACACTCGAACATCTACATTTATGGTAAGTGTACACAAGTGTACTATGTTCATCGTGTTTCACTGTTGCAGTCATGACTGTAGGGTTGAATCCCAAAGCAGAATAAAAGGGAGGTGGTCATAAAGAAGAGGGGGCAGCTAAAAGGCCCTGCAAGACAGCAGAAGCAAAGCCTGCCCTAGACTTATAGTAAAGAGGTAGATTGTAGTGCTTGGAAAAAGTATGCACTGAACTCCAAGTTGCAGCTTCCAAAATGTCTTTGGTAGGAACTCCTCTGAGGAAGGCAGCTGAAGTAGAGTAGAGTGAGTCCTTATACTCCCTGGGATTTGCTTTCCATGACGTGAATAACAAAATCTGATTCCATGAGCAATCCATTTAGAAATGGTCTCTTTTGAAATAGCTTTACCTTGGGAACTTGAAGCATAAGAAACAAACAATTGCTCTGATTTCCTGATGTCCTTGGCTCTGTCCAGGTAAAAACGTAGTTGTCTGTGTATATCCAAGGAATGCAAGATCCTTTCCCCCTTATTTTGAGGACTGGGGAAAAAAGTTGGCAAGTGAATAGTTTGATTTAAAGCCACTTTGGAAACCACCTTAGGCATAAAAGAAGGATTAGTCCTTAAAGACACCCTGTCTTGATGAAAAATAATATAAGGTTCCACAGCCATGAGAGCTTGCAACTCCGAAACTCTCCTGGCAGAGGTCAGAGCTAACAGAATGGCTGTCTTCCAAGATAATAACTTGATGTCAGAAGTGGCAGCAGGCTCAAAAGGAGGTAAGGTGAGTTTTTCCCAAAACATAGTTGAGATCTCAAGCAGGAATGGGAGGAGATCTAGGGGGCCTTAAGTTCTTAGCTCCTCTGAGAAACTGTCTCATGAGCTGATGGGAAAAGATAGGAGGGTCTGTATTATAATGAGCAGAAATAGCAGAAGCATGGATCTTTATGGAAGAGAAAGAGAACCCTTATGTAAGAGGTCTGTCAGGTAAAGTAAAATCAGAGGAATGTTAGGAATAAGAGGATCTGAATCCTGAACCTGCATCCAGGTGCAAAATCTTTTCCATTTTCCTGCATAAGATTTTCTAGTGCTAGGCTGGCTAGCTAAAATGACATCCATAACCTGCTTGGGTAAGAGAGAATGAATCAAGGACCCTGGATTAACCAGGCTGCCAGGCTGAGAGTTTTGATATGGGAGTGCAGAACCTGACCCTGGTGCTGGGACAGAAGGTTCGGAGTATGTGGTAATACCCAAGGGGGCTCCAGACAAAGGTTTTTCAGAGTTGGGTACCAAAATTGTCGAGGCCAATTTGGGGCCAGCAAAATTATCATCTTGGGCTTGTCCTGTTTGATCTTTAATAACACCCGTGGAAGAAGAGGTAGAGGCGGGAAGGCATACCCCGAGAGGTTTCTCCAACTGAATGATAGTGCATCCATTTTCCAAGCTAGTTTGTGGAAAGTCCTGGTGCACAAAATCTGTAGTTGATGATTGAGATGGGATGCAAAGAGGTCTATGTGAGGACATCCCCAGACTGCTGTAATCATCCTGAATATTTTGGTGTCCAGCATCCATTTGTGTGGATCCGACAGGTTTCTGCTCAGACTGTCTGCCAGGAAGTTTTGCTTCCCTGGTAGAAATTGAGCTTGAAGGTCCAGTTTGCAAGCTAGAGCTGTGTTCCATAGATTCATGGCTAGTCTGCAAAGGGGATAGGAATGAGATCCCCCCTGCGTGTTTATGTACCACATAACTGTGGTGTTGTCTGTCCGTATTAGTAGCTGTCCTGGTTGTAGAAGATTCCTGAAAGCCAATAGAGAGTTCTGTACGGCTAACATTTCCTTTAAATTGATATGCAGGAGTTTCTGATCCTTTGTCCAAAGGCCCTGCAGACAGTTGCCCTGAAAATGGGCTCCCCATGCATAATCTGAAGCGTCCGTGGTTAATATCTGAGTGGCTGGAGGCAGACTGAAGGGTTTTCCTATGTTTAGAGTACATGCCTTGGACCACCAAAGGAATTCCTTTTGGAGACAAGGCAGGACGGTGATCTGTATGTCTAAACTGTGGCAATGTTGAGACCATACACTTTTTAGGTACCACTGAATTTTCCTCATATGCAGTCTGGCATATGGTACGAGAAGGATGCAGGAGGCCATGTAACCCAAAGCCTGCAGGAATTTCCTTGCAGAAAGCTGAGTTAAAGTTGCCAAGGTTTTGAAAGTTGAAGCCAGCTGTAATTGTTTTTCGGATGTCAGAAATGCCATCTGGGCTGTGGTGTTTAGAAGAGCACCCAGAAAAGTTATCTGTTGTGAGGGTGTCAAATTTCACTTTATGTTTACAGAGAATCCCAGGAACTTGAGAAGGTTCTGAACAAAGTCTAGATGCTGGAGTAAGACATCCTTGCTGTCTGCCTGAATTACACAATCGTCCAGATAAGGGTAAATTTGAATTCCCTTGAGTCTGCAATAAGCTACTACTGGAGCCAGGCATTTGGTGAAGTCCCTGGGCGCAGTAGACAATCCAAAGGGTAGCGCAGAGAATTGATAGTGCCTCTATCCGGCCCTGAACCTGAGGTATTTTCTGCATTCCTGCCTGATGGGAATATGCAAATATGCCTCCTTTAAATCCAAAGTTACCATCCATGCATTTTTGGTCAGCATTGGAAGTAGCTGCTGTAGAGTAAGAATCTTGAATTTTGGTATCTCGAGAAAAGTGTTCAAGACTGACAGATCCAGAATGGGTCTTCATGAATTTTGCTTTCTGGGGACTAGAAAGAGCCTTGAGTAAAAACCTTGTCCCATCTCTGAAAGTGGAACCAGTTCTACGGCTTTCATAGCCAAGAGATCCTCCACCTGGTTTAAGGCCTCTAATCATTGGTGTTTTGGAAGATCCGGCCATCCGCTTGGTCTTGGTAGGGTATGAAAATGGAATTTGTAACCTCTTGAAACCACATCCAGAACCCACTTGTCTTGGGTTATATGAGTCCAATTTAAGTGAAAAAGAGAAAGTTTTCCTCCGAGTGGGGCTTCCAGGCAAGAAGTTCCTGCAGCCCAACAGAGGGAGTCATTGAGCCTGTTTTCTATGAGCTTGCAACCTGTCCTCTCCTCCCCTAGGGGTGGAAGCAGTCCACTGTCTTGTTCTATAAGAGGCTTGCGTTTGAGGCCTTCCTCGGGAGCGTCTGTATCTACCCCTCTGAGGCCTGTCTGAATTGGGAAAGGACCAATTTTTTGTAGGCCAATTCCTACTAAATCTGGGTGGCTGTACTTATAAGAAATATTTAACCGTTTGCATGGATTTTGCCTTGTCCTCCATCTTCTTTATTACCTCTTCAGCCTTAGGTCCAAACAAAACATTATGCTCAACAGGAGCATCCAATAACTTAGCTTTTACTTGATCTGGCAAGTTTTGTTCCTTTAACCAAGCATGCCTTCTAATGACTGTACCAGAGGCAGCAGCCCTACAAGAAGCCTCCAAGGCATCAAATCCACAGTGTAAACCATGCTTCCCAACTTGTTCAGTGGCATGCATTAAGTCATGTAATTCCTTATCTGCAAAAGCAGAAATGGAAGTTAGCCTTTGTTTCAAAACAGACAGAATAAATTGCTGGTATTTCAGCATATGAAATTGACAGTTTAAAGCCCTAATAGATAAAGTAGCAGAAGTGTACACTTTTTTGCCCCATCTTTCTAAAGATGTGGAATCCTTCTCAGTGGGAATGGGTTTTTTAGCAGTAGCGGCCTTAACCCCCTTAGGACCCTGAGAAATGGTTTCAGGATCAGCAGTAGGATTCTTGTACAAAAACTGGTGGGAATCAGGAACCCTATAATATCTGTCTGGCTTGGCAGGAGCTGGAGGAAAAGAGTCCGGAGTTAAGTTAGCCTCCGAAAAAGCATCATCCACAATATCCAAAATAGGAGGGATAGCCAGGGGTCTATGTTGGGGAAGAAGAAGAAAATCCCTAAGTCTTTTCTTAGATTCTGAGCAATCCTGTCCTTCCCAGTGAAAATGTTACCTCATTTCATGTAAAGTTTCCCCAAAAGAGAAATCCTCAGGGGGAGAAGCTGAAGGAATGGATTCCTCAGCATCAGAATCCTTATAAGGAGGGAAAGAATATTCCTGGTCAGAAGAAGAAACTGAAGAAACAGAAGCCTGATCAGAAGAGTCATAATACACTTCCTGCCTTGGCCTTTTATCTGGAGGAGGATATGAACCCCTAATCATAGTAAGTAAGTCCTCCGCCATCTTAAGTAACTGTTTCTGAGACTTGGGTGCCGGATCAGAAGAGGCCTGAGCTGAAGTCTTTGATTTGGAAGGAGTCTTTGCCTTTGTCTTTGGCTTTGCCTTTATTAGAAGCTGAGTAGGCCTGAAAACCCCTTCGGAAGCCGGTACCTGCACAGCGGCTCCGGACCCATCTGAAGGAGCATTGTCCGAAGGTCCTGCAACAGAAATATTCAAAGGCCTAGTTGGCTCCTCGTGGGAGTCTGTTTCAGCCATCGGTTCCGAAATGGCTGACGACAGGGGCTGCAAAAGCGCCTCACTGACGACAGCCAAACCTGAAGCTGGCTCTGCTTGTACAATATCGTCCGATTTGGACCTCGGAGGCCTGTCTTTATCCTTGCGTCGTTTGTGAACTCCGGTAGCCGGAACCGAATCCGATGACATTTTGTAATTAAAGTGTCGACCGAAGTAATGAAATGCAAAATCGTACCTTCATTTAATCGTACGTTGATTGAATCTAGCAAAAACCGACAACTAGCTACGTCGTGGTCAGGGCCTAAGCAAGGAATACAGTAAGAATGAAAATCCTTATGAGGTATTTGCTTCCCACATGAAATACAATTATTAACTTTTTCTGACATTGGACTGGAGCAAGGAAAAAGTTTCCCCAACAGGGTACTTAGCTTTGAGTAGGAGAAGAAAGTCTTCAGACTGAAGTACGTTTAGCAAAAATTGTCAGGAGTCAGCCGACCGGCAAATGCGAACTGCTATCACCGCACGGCAAGAAAAACTGGAGAACATGGCATCAGCTGTCAGCTTTGTACTCCTGGCGCTCTGACGTCAGGGAGCATGGCTGAACAGCCGACACCAGACCCTGTTTCTGAGCAGCAAGAGTAGTAGAAGTAGACTTGTCATAATAAGACTTTCTGGGACATCTTTTACTTTTAGGAGTAGTAGTTCTGGACTGCTTCCTTACAAAAGTGTTTCTGGAAGGATAGTTCCTTTATAATATTGGAAATGGTGACACAAATATGTTTAGGGTTCTGGAGCTCCTTACTCTTTTCTTGCAAGGACTTAAATGTTTTGCAGCTGCAAACTCAAACAAAGTCTTGGAATCTAGTGCAGCATCCATAATTTTAGCTTTGATGTCATCTGGAAGTGGCTGGAGTCTCAGTCAAGAGCATCTCTGAATGACAGAACCAGCTGCTGCTGCTCTGGCAGATGCTTCCACTGCATCACAGCTGCATTTAATATAATGACATGTCACTTTCGGCAGAAGAACTTAAATGGAAGAAAGCTGGGATTTAGTGATAGAGAATGGAAGCTCAGAAAGCAGCTTAGTGGCTTGAGAAAGGAAGACCAAGTAATATTTAGCCATATATGTGTCTGGTAGCTTACAGTCCTAAAGGCCAGAGTGGCTGAAGTATATACTTTTTTCCCAACCTCTCCATAACTTTGCTCACCTTATCTGAAGATAGAAGGGAAGTAAAAGGCAATAGCTTTAAGGGCTTATCTTCAGCCACTGAGACTGTACTTGGGTCTGCAGAAGGGCACTTTAAAAAATTACAATCCTCTAGCACTTCATAGAACCTAAAAAAAAAACACAAGAAGAAAGTGAAGCCACTGAATCCTTTCTTCACAAAGAGTTTAATAACACTGGTTAAGTGCTTTTGGCCAAAAAAAGGGCCTTCATCAGGATTTTTTTGGCCAAAAGCTCTTAACCCGTGGTATTAAAGTCTTTGTGAAGAAAGGATTCAGTGGCTTCACTTTCCTCTTGTGTTTTTTTTTTGTATTTATCTGTTTTCAGTTACACAAGTTTTGGGACATTCTGTACAGTGTTTTTGAAAACTTTATAGAACCTGTCTAGCCTTTTATGGGCAGGAAGTTGGACACTTAGTAGCAGAGGAGAAAGCTGGAAGTACTGGAGGAAAGTACAGTTGTGTATACTTACCATAAATGTAGATGTTCGAGTGTATTCACTGTTGCAGTCATTGCATTTGGGTTATCCTGCTGGCAGGTTGCCCTCAGTCAGCCTGAATTCCAAAGTCTTGGTTCGGTGTCGGTTGCTGTCGCCTCTTCCCTGACGTCAGGGCATCAGGGGTATAAAAAATGCAGCCAACGCCATTTTCTTCAGTTTTTCTTGCCCCAGATGTCAGGTGCCCCCAAAAGGGTAGGCTAAAAATATGTAAATAAAACATACATGCACCAAAATATATTTTATCTTCATCTATTAGCAAATACACCACATAGATTGTATAGATTAGAGAAGTAAAGATAAGTTCCAGCAAACAAAAGGGGGATGGCGGGTGGGTAACCTGGACTTCAACAGTGAATACACTCGAACATCTACATTTATGGTAAGTGTACACAACTGTACTATGTTCTTCGTATTTCACTGTTGCAGTCATTACATTTGGGTAGAGTCCCAAAGCTATGGTTGGGAGGCTGGAGCTGAATAGCATTAGGAGCGGCTATGAGGCCCTGCAGAACTGCAGTGGCAAAGCCTGCCCTGGATTTAGAGTAGAGTGGGAGATGATAGTGCTTTGTAAAGGTGTGCACTGAACTCCAGGTAGCAGCCTCTAAAATGTCTTTGGTTGGTACTCCCCTGAGGAAGGCTGCTGAAGTGGATGCTGCTCTGGAAGAATGTGGTCTAATGCACTTGCCATGTTGTGTATAGCAGAAACGAATGCAGTGGCCTATCCACTTTGAAATAGTCTGCTTTGAGATAGCCTTTCCTTGCGATCCTGCAGCATATGCCACTAGTAATTGCTCTGTCTTTCTGAAAAAGTACAGTTTTGTACCTACCATAAATGTAGATGTCCGAAAGACATGCAACTGCAGTCATAACATGTGGGGTTGTCCTGCCTCAGGCAGCCCTCGGTCGGCCGGATTCCAAAGTCTGGGTCCGACGTCGGCTGATGTCGCATTCTCTCCGAAGTCAGAGCGGCTGGAGTACATAAGCATCAGCTGATGCCATTTTCTTCAGTGTTTCTTGCCCCAGATGCCAGGTGCCCTCCAAGGAAGGCTGTAATCAAATTGGAAGACAAAAACAGGATTCCAAACAAGTAAATGAGCAATAAAACAAATACACCATAACAGATATCCCCAGCTAAGAGGAACAGGGATAGGAGTGGACCCTAGGCATAGAGGGGTATGGAGGGGGGGAAAATCTGACTGCAGTTGCATGTCTATCGGACATCTACATTTATGGTAGGTACAAAACTGTACTATGTCCTTCAAGAATGCAACTGCAGTCATAACATGTGGGTAGAATACCATAGCTTAGCTGGGGGAGGAGGTATGCTCTAGGAAAGAGATGGTGTGGCAATCAAACCCTGCAGGACTGCCGAAGCAAAGCCTGCTCTGGATCTGGAATATAGAGGGAGATTGTAGTGTTTGGAGAATGTATGCACAGAGCTCCATGTAGCAGCTTCTAGAATGTACTTTGTAGGCACCCCTCTTAAGAATGCTGTAGAGGTGGCTGTAGCTCTGGTGGAATGTGGTCTGACATTGGCTGGAACAGTCTTTCCATGAAAGGAGTAACAGAATCTGATGCAATGTCCAATCCATTTAGAAATAGTCTGTTTTGAAATTGCTTTACCTTGGACTGCAGGGGCGTAAGCTACAAAAAGTTGTTCAGACTTCCTACTGGCCTTGGTCCTGTCCAGGTAGTATCGAAGTTGTCTGTGAATGTCCAAGGTATGCAAAAGTCTTTCCCCCTTATTCTCAAGATTGGGGAAGAAAGCAGGCAGATGAATGGCTTGATTTAAAGAAACCCTAGATACCACCTTTGGCATAAAAGTAGGGTTGGTCCTTAATGAAACCCTGTCTATGTGAAAAATAATAAAGGGTGGTATTGCCATTAGGGCCTGTAGCTCCGAAACCCTTCTTGCTGAGGTAATTGCCAACAGGAAAGCTGTTTTCCATGAGAGAAATTGCAAGTCAACTGAAGCTGCTGGCTCAAAAGGAGGTAGAGTCAGTTTTTCTAAGACAAAATTGAGGTCCCAGGCTGGCACTGGGGCCTTTCTTGGTGGCTTAATGTTCTTGATTCCCCTGAGGAATTGTCTTAGTAGGGGGTGAGAGAAAACCGGAGGATCAGTGTTGTGTATCTAGCTGAAATAGCAGATGCATGTATCTTTATGGAAGAATATGAGAGGCCGTTCTTTAACATGTCTGCCAAATATTCCAAGATGAGTGGGATGTTCAATAATGATGCATCATGTCCCTTGCTGGTATTCCAATTGCTGAATCTTTTCCACTTTGCTAAGTAAACCTTTCTGGTGGATGGTCTTCGAGCCTCTGTTAGTATCCGCTGCACTTCCTTGGAGAGAGATAAGCTGAAGTTATTTATGGGATCTCCCAGGCTGTTAGCTGCAGTGTCTGAAGATTTGGATGCAGTGTTTTGAAATTGTGTTGAGTCAAAAGTAGGGGCCACTGGGGGAGGGCCCACCTCCTGGTGTGACATATGCTCCGTAGTAGTGGGTACCAGTGTTGTCTTGGCCAATCCGGAGCTATTATGATTCCCTTCGGCTTCTCTGCTTTGATCTTTAGTAACACTGAGGTCATCAGTGGCAGAGGTGGGAATGCATAGATTGCTAGGGAGTTCCAGTTGAATGAGAGGGCATCTATTTTCCAAGCTTTTGGATGGTATGTCCTTGTGCAAAATTTTGGTAGAAGATGGTTGAGGTGAGAGGCAAATAGGTCCACTTCTGGCTTGCCCCATGTCGAAGTGAGTTGTCTGAAGGCCTTCGGATGTAACCTCCACTCGTGTGGATTTGTGAAATTCCTGCTTAGGCTGTCCGCCAACACATTGTCTTTTCCTGGAACAAACTGGGATTGTAACTGGATGTTTAGGCTCAGTGATTTCTCCCAAAGCTGCATTGTCAGTCTGCAAAGGGGGTAAGAATGGGTGCCCCCCTGCTTGTTTATGTACCACATCACAGTGGTGTTGTCTGTCCGTATCATTAAATGGCCTTGCTGGAGTTGGTGTTGAAAAGCCTCGATGGCATGCATTACTGCCAGCATTTCCTTTTGGTTTATATGCAGATGTGTTTCCTTTGGAGACCATTGTCCTTGTATACACCTGCCTTCCATGTGCGCCCCCCATCCAAGGTCTGAGGCGTCTGTAGTCATGGTCTGTGTTATCTGTGGTTTTTTGAATGACATACCTGTGTTTTCCTGAATCACCGAGGCCCACCATAGGAATTCCTTTTGTAAGCATGGGATGAGTGGTATGATTGTCTCCAAGTTGTTGCTGTGTTCAGACCAAATGCTTTTTAGGTACCATTGAAGCTTTCTCATGTGTAGTTTTGCTAATGGGACCAGTAGAATGCAGGATGCCATGTAACCCAGGGCCTGTAGGAATCTCCTTGCAGTCATCTGGGTGAGTTTTGCTAAACCTTTGAAGTAACGAGTTAACTTCTCTTGCTTGTCTTCTGTCAGGTAAGCCATCTGAGAGGCTGTGTCTAGTTTGGCTCCTAAGAAGATTATTTGCTGGGATGGCTGCAGTCTTGACTTTTGGAAGTTGACTGTGTATTCCAGAGCTTGAAGTAATCGTATGACATAATCCAGGTTTTTTGTCAACATCAACTTGTCGTCTGCTTGTATGAGGCAGTCGTCCAGGTACGGATAAATTTGAATACCCTGGAGCCTGCAATGAGCAATTACTGAAGCCAGGCATTTTGTAAATACTCTGGGTGCAGTAGATAAGCCAAATGGCAATGCTGAGAATTGATAATGCTCTGGCCCTGCAAGAAATCTGAGGTATCTTCTGCAGCTGTGTCTGATAGGGACATGCAGGTATGCCTCCTTGAGGTCCAGAGTAATCAGCCACGACTCCTTGCCCAGCATGGGAAGGAGTTGCTGTAGAGTCAGCATTTTGAACTTTGGTACTATGAGAAAGGTGTTTAATGCGGACAAGTCCAGTATTGGTCTCCATTGAGATTCTTTTCTTGGAACAAGGAACAGTCTTGAGTAAAACCCCTGGTCTTGTTCTTGTTGTGGAACTCTTTCTATTGCTTTCATTCAAGTCAGCAGAGTGATTTGCTTGATAGCCTCTGCCCTCTGATTTTGTGGTAGGTTTGGCATGCCTTGTCTTCTTGGTAAGGTATGAAAATGAAACCTGTACCCTCGGTGTATAATGTCCAAAATCCCATTTGTCCTTTGTCAGTCTGTGCCAGTTTTCTGCAAACAGAGATAATTTCCCGCCCAAGGGAGCTTCTAGTTGTTCCCTGGTGGGCGGTAGTAGAGGAAAGTCATTGAGTTTGTGGTTGCTGGGCAGGTGAAACCCCTGCGTCACTTCTTTGGTTTCCTGGCTGCCACTGTCGTCCCCTGTAAGGGCCTCTGTATTGGCCTCTTCCTCGGCCACGTCTGTTCTTACCCCTTTGAAACTTTTCTGGATTAGGAAAGGACCAGTTTTTTGAAGGCCAATTCCTACTGAATCTGGGGGGGTTGAACCTGGAGGAAACCTTTCACAGTCTGAACTGATTTTGCTTTTTCTTCGATGGTCTTTAACACATCCTTAGCATTTGCACCAAAAAGCTTGTTCTTTTCCATAGGTGCATCCAGAAGTTTTGCTTTTACATGATCTGGTAGAGGTTGATCTTTTAACCAAGCATGTCTACGAATCATTGCCCCTGTCATAGCTGCCCTACATGAAGCTTCCAGTGCATCATATCCACACTGCAGGAAGTGATTGCTTACTTGCTGAGTGTTATGTACAGCTTCCTGCAAAGTCTTCCTGTCTAAAGGATCAGGAGAAGCTAATGTTTTTTGTAAATCTTCTAAGAGATAATCCTGATATTGTAACATATGAAAAAGGCAATTTAAAGCTCTCATAGATAAGGTAGTGGATGTGTAAACCTTTTTGCCCCATCTCTCTAATGACCTCGCTTCCCTGTTGGAGGGCAAAGGATTTTTTGAGGTGGAGGCTGAAACTCCTTTAGGCCCCTGTGAAATAGTTTCCAAATCAGCAGTATGGGCCCTGAATAAATGTGAATGAGTTTCTGGGACCCTGTAATACCTGTCTGGCTTGGCTGGGGCAGGAGGAAGAGAATCAGGGGTAGCACTAGAGTCAGAATACAAATCATCCAGAACATCAAGTACAGGAGGAATAGCTAAGGGCCTGTGCTGAGGCTTCTTAAGGAAAGTCCTAAGGCGTTTCCTAGAATCAGAATATTCCTGACCTTGCCACTTGAAATGTTCCCTCATGGTGTGCAGAACTTCCCCAAAAGAAATATCCTCAGGAGGGAGGCCAAGGGATGGAATCTTCTGCATCCGAGTCCTCATAGGTCTGGAAGAGCTCTTCCTGGCTATCAGAGTGGACAGAGCCCTCAGAGTCTTCATCTGAAGGAGTAGGGTCAGAGGGTTCAACCCGGGACCTTTTATCAGGAGGAGGCTGGGATGCTCTCTCAGGATGGGCCTGTGAACCTCTAATCATGGAAATTAAATCAGCAGCCATGGACATAATTTGTGTCTCCAGAGTCGGCTGAGGTAAGGATTTAGAAGTAATATGCTTTGTTTTGCTGGCTGCCTTAGCCCTAGTGTAGGCCTTAATAGACATGGCCATAGGAGGACTGGCAGCTCCACGTGCAGGAGTGACCTTGTCTACAGCAATGGTCTTGGGCATTTCCTCGGTTTCGGTATCCGGAGGAAAATCTATAACTGGCGACGGAGTAATGTCTGGAATTGGAGTCGTCGGTAATGCGTTGTCTTCGGTTCGGAGCGGTGGAGAGACCGTCTCAGAGGGAACCGGAGCATTCGCGCTAGGTTTTGGTGTGGAGCCGGAGGTAGATGCGGGCCGAGGATGTCGGTCCCGGTCTTTTCGCTTTTTGGGAGTTTGCGATGTCGGAAGATCCGACGGCATGGTGTAAGCAAATTTATCGCCAAAAAAATCTTCAGCGAACTCCGCCCGGCGCCTGAGAGTGCGCTTGTTGAAGCGAGCACAGGCTACACAGGCCAAGACGTCGTGGTCTGGGCCCAGGCAAGGGAGGCAGTAAGAGTGGAAATCCTTATGAGGTATTTGTTTACCACAAAAAAGACAACTGTTAACTTTTTCAGTAATTTCTGACATGGGCTGAGGCAAGAAAAGGTCCCCAACGGGGTACTTAGCTTTTTTGATGACTTCGGTATCGTAGAATACAGGAGCTGACCGACCGGCACTTGCGAACTGCTTCTGCTTCGGGCACCGCGCGGCAAGAAAGACTGAAGAAAATGGTGTCGGCTGATGCTTATGTACTCCAGCCGCTCTGATGTTGGAGAGAATGCAACATCAGCCGACGTCGGACCCAGACTTTGGAATCCGGCCGACCGAGGGCTGCCTGAGGCAGGACAACCCCACATGTTATGACTGCAGTTGCATTCTTGAAGGACATCTTTGGTTCTGTCAAAGTAGAATCAAAGCTGTCTGTGTATGTCCAAAGAATGCAGAATTATTTCCCCCTTGTTCTGTGTATTTGGATAAAAAGTTGGCAGATGAATAGTTTGGTTAAGGGCCACACTGGACACCACCTTAGGCATAAATGTCAGGTTTGTCCTCAGAGAAACCCTGTCTGGATGAAAAATGGTAAAAGGTTCCACAGCCATGAGTGCCTGTAGCTCTGAAACTCATCTTGCAGAAGTTATTGCTAGGAGCAGAGCTGTTTTCCAAGATAAAATATTTATATCAGCAGTAGCGGCTGGCTCAAAAGGAGGGAGGGTGAGTTTTTCAAAAACATAGTTGAGGTCCCATGCAGGTGTTGGTGATCTCCTTGGAGGCCTTAAGTTTTTAGCTCCTCTGAGGTACTGCCTTAACAAAGGGTGAGCAAAGATTGGTGGCTCTGTACTGTAATGAGCCGAAATGGCAGAGGCATGAATTTTAATTGAGGAAAAGGATAGGCCTTTGTCCAGCATCTCAGTCAAGTATTGCAAAATCTGAGGAATATTTGGTGCAGCTGCGTCAATCCCTAGTGCCTGGTTCCAAGCACAGAATCTCTTCCATTTACCTGCATAAGATTTTCTAGTACTAGGCCTTCTGACGTCCAAAATGACATCCATCACAGCTTTAGTGAGAGGTGTGTTCTGTATGGTTACATTATCCACCATGCTGTCAGGTTTAAGATCCTGAGTTGGCTGTGCAGGATCTGATTGTTATGTTGAGACAGTAGATGAAGTATTTGAGGTAAGGGCCAAGCCAGGCATTGAGACAAGTTCCTTAGGATTGGATACCAGTACTGGCGGGGCCAGTCTGGGGCAATCAGTATCATTTTTGGCTTGTCTTGTCTGACCTTTAGGAGTACCTTGGGAAGGAGAGGCAGTGGAGGAAAGGCATATACTGCTAAGTTTTTCCAGCTGTAAGATAGGGTGTCCACTTTCCATGCTTGTCTGTGATAAGTCCTTGTGCAGAATCTTTTTATTTGGCAGTTGTGAGGAGAGGCAAATAGATCTATATCTGGGCATCCCCATTTCCTTGTTATGCTGAAGACTTGTGGATCCAATTGCCACTCGTGGGGATCCATGAGGTTTCTGCTTAGTTCATCTGCCAGAGTATTTTTATTTCCTGGCAGGAATTGTGCCTGCAGATGTACTTGGTAAGTCAATGCTGTGTCCCACAAAGTCATGGCTAGTCTGCAAAGGGGGTAAGAATGAGTGCCTCCCTGCTTGTTTATATACCACATGACCATGGTGTTGTCTGTCTATCAGTAATTGTCCCGGATGAAGTAGGTCCTTGAAGGCTGTCAGGGCATTATGAACAGCTAGCATCTCTTTTTGATTGATATGTAGATGCATTTGGTTGGAGGACCATGTGCCTTGAATACATCTTCCTGCCATGTGGGCCCCCCAGGCATAATCTGAAGCATCCATTGTTAATGTCTGCCTGGCTGTGGGTAAAGTGAATGGCTGCCCCTTGTTCTGGTGACAAGCCTTCGCCCACCATCAAAACTCCTGTTGCAGGCAGGGAATGAGAGTAATCCTTGTTTCCAGGCTGTGGCAATGTTGAGTCCAAACACTTTTTAGATACCATTGAAGTTTCCTCATATGCAGTCTTGCAAATGGAATTAGTAGGATGCAGGATGCCATGAAGCCCAAAGCCTGCAGAATTTTTCTTGCAGATAACTGGGCCTTTGTTGCCAACATTTTGAAATAAGTAGACAGTTGCCTTTGTTTGTCTGGCGTGAGATAAGCCATATGGGCAGTTGTATTTAAGCTTACACCAAGGAATATTACCTCTTGAGAAGGTACTAGTTTTGCTTTCTTTTCGTTGACTGTGTACCCTAGGCATGTTAAAAGTCTCTTTACAAACGCCAGATGGTGTAGTAGAATGTTTTTGTTCTCTGCTTGAATGAAGCAGTTGTCCAAGTAAGGGTATATTTCTATTCCTCTGTCTACAGAATGCAATTATTGGTGCCAGGCACTTTGTAAAGACCCTGGGCACAGTAGATAAGCCAAAGGGCAGTGCAGTGAATTGGTAATGCATTGAGCCTGCCTTGAATCAGAGGTATCTTCTGCATGTTTGTCTGATTGGGACATGCAGGTATGCCTCTTTTAGGTCTAAAGTCACCAGCCAAGCCTTCTTGCCTAGCATGGGCAGAAGCTGCTGTAAAGTCAACATTTTGAATTTTGGTATATCCAGGAATGTATTTAGAATAGATAGTTCCAGTACTGGTCTCCAGGCCTTGTCCTTTCCTGGTACCAAGAATAGTCTTGAGTAAATTCCTTATCCCTGCTCTTGCTCTGGTACTTGTTGAACGGCCCCCATGTCCATGAGAGATGAGACTTGTTTTTGTGCCTCTGTCCATTGATTTTTTTGGCAGGTCTGGCCAATCGTTTGCCTTTGGCAGGGTATGGAAGTGAAACTTGCAGCCTTGTGACACTATGTCTAGAACCCATTTGTCCTGGGTTATAATATGCCAGTTTTGTGAAAGAAGTGCTAGTTTTCCCCCTAAAGGTGCTGCCAGAAGACAAGTGCTTGGCGCAGGCAGGGGGAAGTCATTGGGACTGTTTCCTGTATGGTTGTGATTTGTCTTCTCCACTTTTGGAGGTAGAAGCACCCCATTGTTTAGACCTGTACGAACCTTGGGGCTGGGATCTGCCTCTAGGGCACCTGGATCTGCCCCTTTGTGGCCTGTCTGACACTGGAAAGGACCAATTCTTTGTAGGTCAGTGTCTGCTAAATCTTGGAGGCTGTACCTGTAAGAAATCCTTGACCGTTTGCATAGATTTAGCTTTGTCCTCCATTTTCTTTAACACCTCTTCTGCCTTAACACCAAACAAGGTATCATGCTGTGATGGAGCATCTAATAATTTTGCTTTGACATGATCAGGCAGATTTTGTTCCTTTAACCAAGTATGCCTCCTAATGACAGAACCCGTAACAGCGGCCCTGCAGGAGGCCTCCAGAGAATCAAAACCACATTGCAAAGTATGCTTTCCAACTGGTTCAACTGCATGCAATAAATCCTGCATTTCCTTGTTTTCTGCATATTCAGAATTTATCAACATTTTCTGTTTAAACAGTGACATGATATATTGCTGATATTTGAGCATATGAAACTGACAATTTAAAGCCCTTATAGCCAAGGTAGCAGAAGTGTAAATCTTTTTTCCCCATCTGTCCAGGGCCCTAGAATCTCTGTCAGAGGGGGTAGGGTTTTTGCAGTGGAAGCCTTGACCCCTTTGGGACCCTAAGAGATAGGTTTGGGGTCTGCAGCAGGGTTTTTGAAAAGAAATTTATGAGAATCAGGAACCCTGTAGTATCTGCCCAGCTTAACAGGAGCTGGAGGTAAGGAATCAGGAGTCAGACTAGACTCTGAAAACACATCATCTACAATGTCTAACACAGGTGGAATAGCTAGGGGCCTGTGTTGTGATAGTAAAAGGAAGTCTCTGAGCCTTTTCTTAGATTCTGAAAAATCTTGGCTCTCCCAGTGGAAATGCTCCCTCATGGTATGCAAGGTTTCCCCAAAAGAGTGGTCCTCAGGAGGAGAGGCTGAAGGGATAGATTCTTCAGCATCAGAATCCTCATAGGGAGGAAGGGAGTATTCCTGATCAGAAGAGGAATCAGATGAAATGGAAACCTGATCTGAAGATTCATAGTCTGTCTCTTGCCTAGGCCACTTATCAGGAGGGGGATGGGAACCCCTGATGAAAGTAATTAAGTCTTCGGCCATTTTGAGCATCTGTTTTTTGGGCATGGAGGCCTGTCCATGAGGTTGTTGTACTTGTTTCTTTGTCTTTGAAGGTGCTATAGTCTTTGCCTTTGAAGCTGAAGACTCTGCAATGTATAACTGCGTAGGTCTGAATACACCCTCAGAATCTGATGCCTGCTCAGCGGCTCTGGACCCATCTGAGGGAATAGTCTCCGATGTTCCAATACCTTGAGTTTCCAGCGGCCTAGTCGGCTCCACTTGGGAGTCGGTAGCGGCCTGCGGCTCTAAAGTAGTGGGCATCAGGGGCTGCGAAAGCACCTCACTGAGAACTGGCAAAACGGCGACTGGCTTAGAAGAAGCCTCGTCGTCTGTTTTGGACCTTGGTTGCCTGTCTTTTTCTTTGCATTTCTTGTGAACTCCGGTAGTCGGATAGCCATCCAACAACATTATATAATTAAATCTGCGACCAAAATAACGAAAAGCAAAATCATACCTACACTTAATAGTGCGTTGATTAAATCTAGCACAAAACCAACAACTAGCAACATTGTGGTCAGGGCCTAGGCAATGAATACAGTAAGAATGAAAGTCCTTATGAGGTATTTGCTTCCCACAAGAAATACAATTAACTTTTTCTGACATCGGTCTGGAGCAAGAAAAAAGTTTTCCCAATGGGGTACTTAGCTTTTAATGAAGACTTCAGATCTGAAATTCTAACACGAAAGTCTCAGGAGTCGGCCGACCGGCAGTTACAAACTGCTTCTGCTTCAGGCACCGTGTGGCAATAAAGACTGAAGAAAATGGCGTCGGCTGCATCTTTTATACCCCTGACGCCCTGATGTCAGGGAAGAGGTGACAGCAACTGAAGCCGGACCAAGACTTTGGAATTCAGGCCGACTGAGGGCAACCTGCCAGTAGGATAACCCAAATGTAATGACTGCAACAGTGAAACATGAAGAACATCTGCAGATCGGGATGGAGAATCCATCTGTAAATGATTATATCTTTGCTGTATGTCTGAGACCTGGGAGCAGTTCCACTTAAAAATTCTCTCACCCTCACAATGGTTTCCCCAAAGGTAATACCTTCCCCTGTAGAGGTCAGTTCCACTTGATTCCTCCTTGGGGAAGCATATCCCAGTGGAGAAGACATCTGGGCAGAGTATGCCAAGGACTCATCCCCAGAAGAATCATCCTCATAGGAAACCTCAATTCTGATCCTCTTTTTGGGAGAAACTGGAGAAAGGGAAGGAGAAAGAAGAGAGACTCCTGTGGATCGCCTACGAGCCATTAAGGTGTTAAACAGTCCATGTGAAAATGCTTGCCAATTAGTGGATTGTTCCTGAGGAGTAGGAGGAGAATGCTTACTTTTCTGCTTCTTCTTAAGTGGTGCATCCATATGGTGGAAGGACGAGGGACCCATTGTCAGCCTGCATTCGACAATCTTGCTAGGGACCTCCTCACAAACCATGATTTGTGTAATGTCTACACAGCCTTCAGAGATGATGAGTATGGGTTAACCCCCTACGTCCGAATGGGATGTGTGCATATTCCCTGAGGACAGGCTAGCATGGCCTCCACAGTGGTAACCGTGGAAGAATCACCAGCTAACTCCGAACAGGTCTCCGGGCCAACATTGGCCGAGGGAGAAATGCCTGGAATTGGAGGAGTAGCAGATACTTCAGGCCTAGATTTCTTTTGCTTCTTCAGAACAGGCTCCCTTGATGGACCCAATGCACGTTCTATAGCATCGCTTGCTAAATGCTAGATACAGATCAAGAGAAGTCAGACAACTATGCAGGGTCTTTGGGACAAAGGTAGAATAGTTCTGTAAAATCTTAGCATAACCATAGATGTCCTTCTCTTCCATATTGCAGTATTCTGTACGCTTGGGTTTCCTCCGCTTGCTACCCAAATGTCTGAACAGTATTCAAAAGCTTGCAGTCACTGATAGGTATGTGGGACGTCTGATGTAGCTAGAGGTACGTGGGCCATAAAAGTGACATCTGCATGCTTAAGACCTCAGAACTGATCACCCCAGTCTCAGGCCGAACTGTGCAAGTTTAGTGCCATCCAAGAGCCAAAAGTAAAAAAACAGAGAAGGAATGCTGCAATATGGAAGAGGTGATCATCTATGGTTGTGGTAAGATTTTATACAATTATTCTATGTCCTTCTATTCCCATGTTGCAGTATTCTGTACTCTTGGGTGAGTGCCAAAGCTCACTGTGAGGTAGAGGGTGGTGGCTGTTAACAATTCTCCAGAAAACCATGGAGGATTGCACTAGGAAATCCAGCCATGGATCTAGAAATGTGGTCTAATTTGTAATGCTTGGTGAATGTGTGGACAGATGTACATGTAGCTGCCTCTAATATGGTGGTAGTGTCTAATCCTTTATAGAAGGCTCCTGACAAACTCATGGCTCTAGTGGAGTGTGCTTTAAACTTGGACCCCAAGGATTTCCCATGGTGTGCATAGCAGAAGGTAACTGCCCTCAAAATCCAGGCAGAAATTGTCTGTTTAATTACAGCTTTCCCTAGAGCCCTGGGGTGGAAAAAGTCAAAGAAATGGTCAGATTTTCTGACAGACTTAGTCTTGTGTAAGTAGAACCTGAGCTATCTGTGCACATCAAGGGAGTGTAAGACTCTCTCACAGTCACTCTGAGGGTGAGAAAACAAGGTGGGAAGGTGAACAGCTTTAAGGAAAGCTCGTTGACCATCTTGGGCATGAAGGAAGGACTCGCCCTAAGGGTTACCCTGTCTTTGTGGAAGATGAGGAAAGGGGAAATGGCCATGAGCGCTTTAACTCAGACATTCTTCTGGCTGAAGTCAAAGCCACCAGGAGTACTGCTTTCCATGTGCAGTGTTTCAGAGAAGCCTTGGAAGCCGGTTCAAAAGGGGGGAGTGTGAGTTTTTCCAAGACATAATTCAGATTCCGGGGAGAATAGGTATCCTGGAGGGCCTGAGGTGCAGCACTCACTTTAGGAACAACTTTGCAGACAATCTGGAAGCCAAAGGGGGTTCTAGAGGCAGACAAGCTGAAATTGCAGCCTGGTGAGCCCTGATGGAGGAGTACATTAACCCTGTCTGTGGAAGTTCACACAGGTAGTACAGTATCAGATGGACATCCCCCTGAAAGGTGTCCAACTGTCTTTGAAGACACCAGATCGAGAATCTTTCTTTTCCATTTAGATATACAAGATCACCTAGTATTAGGTTTCCTGGCCTTCTGCAGGACTGTGAGCACCTCCTCGCTGTATAAGCGTCTGTAAGGGATCAGAATTCTGTCACCCACAGGTTGAGGTGTAGAGATTGCCAGTGTGGATGAATTAGAGATCCCTTGTCCTGTGTAAGAAGGAACGCTTGTGATTGCCCTTGGCGAACTGCAAAAGGAGGGGGAACAAGTGTTATCTTGGCCAAAAGGGGGTCACCAACATGATTTTTGGTCTGTCCTGCTGAATCTTCAGAAGGACTTTTTAAAGAAGTGGGAAGTGGGGAATGCATATAGAAACATCCCCTTCCAAGAGATAGAAAAGGTATCCCATTGCCCTCATCAGAGGACTGGGCAGCCTGGGGCAAAAGGCTGGAAGTTGTCTGTTCATGGGGGAGGCAAACAGATCTATTTGAGGTACCCCATCTGGGGACTATGTCCAAGAACACATCCCCGTGGAACATCTATTTGTGGGACTGTGACATGGACCTGCTTAAGCTGTCTGCCTGAGAATTCTGTTCTGAAGGGATGTACACTGCTTGGAGTGTGACTCCTGTTTTACGGCCAGCTCAAACACTAGAAGAGCTAGCCTGCAATAGTAAATAAGATTTTGTTCCCCCCTTCTTGTTGACATACCACACCACTGTGGTGTTGTCTGTAAGCAGTTTCAATGGGTCTCGTTTCAGCAAAGGGTGAAAGGAATTCAGGAACAAAAGTATTGCTCTCATCTCTCTGACGATATGTTCCTGTTTTAAGGAATCCGGTCAAGTACCCTGGACCCTTAGGGAGCCCATGGTTGCTCCCCACCCCAGGTCTGAGGCATCCGTGTACATTTCCTGCACCAGCAGGGGAACTTGAAGGGGAATGCCTGGGTTGTTGATCACCTCATTCAGCTACCATTGAATCTCTTTCTTGAAATAAGGTAAGAAGGATATCTTGAATTCCAGAGAATGAGAGTGCTGAGTCCATATGGATCTTAGGTACCACTGTAGCTTTCTCATGTGAAGTCTTGCCAATGGTAGCACGGGAAAGGTCGAGGCCATGTGACCCAGGAGCCGGAGGTACTGCCTAGCAGTCAGTTCTGTGGCCTGAAGGACAGCAAGCAGGTACTACCTTAAGTTTCCACCTTTTGAGGAGGGAGAAAGGCCTTCATGATATCTGTCTGGATTCTGCACCCCAAGAAGACAAGGTCTTGACAGGGGGTCAGGTTGGACTTGGGGTAATTTATCTTGAACCACACTGCATGCAGGAGGGAGAGAGAAGTCTGCAGATGGAGTAAAAGAGATTCTCTGCAATCCACCTGAATAAACAGGTTGTCGAAACAAGGGAAAATTTGAATCCCTTAGGTCCTGCAGAAGGCCACCACTGGTGCCAGGCACTTGGTGAAGACCCTCGGTGCTGTTGAAAGACCAAAGGGTAAGGCCGAGAACTGATAATTTGAGGAGGCCACAGAAAATCACAGGTATCTCCTGAAACTGGGTCTGATGGGGATGCTGAGGTAGGCATCCTTGATGTTCAGGGTGGCCACGAACCACTGAGGTAAGATCAGAGAGACAAGTGTTTGCAAGGTGAGCATCTGAAAGGTGGGCACTTGCAGGAAGAGATTTAGGTGGGAGAGATCTAAGATTAGTCTCCAAGGCCATTCTTTCCTTGGGACTAGGAAGAGCTTGGAATAGAATCCTGTTTCCTTTTCTGTTGGCGGGACAGGTTGAATAGTACCTTGCACAATGAGGCTGTCTAGAACTGGTTGAAAAAGAAGCAACTGGGGCCTGAGGAATACCTCTCCAATACGGGGTAGTGATCTGGGTCATGAAAAGTACAGTTGTGCACACTTACCATAAATGTAGATGTTCGAGTGTATTCACTGTTGCAGTCATTACATTTAGGTTACCTGCTTGCAGTTGCCCTCAGTTGGCCTGATTAACAAAGTCTTGGGTCCTGCGTCGGTTGCTGTCCCTTCTTCCATGATGTCAGGTTGTCAGGGGCATAAAACATGCAGCCGACACCATTACATCAGTTTTTCTTGCCCCAGATGTCAGGTACCCCCCCTAATGGGAAGCAATTAAATCTATAAATACAAGGATATACCTCCAACAGAAAAGCAAATATACCAAAAAGCTTTTAGAGCATAGTAAGTGATAGTAGAGGTATAGTCAAAGGAAGAAAAGGGGGCTGGAGGGAGGGAAACCAAGACTGCAACAGTGAATACACTCGAACATCTACATTTATGGTAAATGTACACAACTGTAATATGTTCTTCGTGTTTCACTGCTGCAGTCATTACATTTGGGTAGATTCCTAAAGCTAAGGTTGGGAGGAGGAATTTAAGTAAAATTAGGACCAGCTATAAGTCCCTGCAAAACTGCAGTGGCAAAACCAGCCCTGGATTTAGAGAAAATTGGCAAATGATAATGTTTGGTGAAAGTATGTACAGAACTCCAGGTAGCAGCTTCTAGGATGTCCCTAGTATGGACACCCCTGAGAAAAGCTGCAGAGGTAGATGCAGCCCTGGTTGAATGGGGTCTGATGCCCTGTGGGATAGATTTTCCATGGTGCTTATAGCAGAAATGAATGCAGTGGCCTATCCATTTTGAAAGGGTTTGTTTTGAAATAGCTTCCCCTCTGTCCCTGCAGCAAATGCCACCTGCAGTTTTTCAGATTTCCTTTGAGGTTTAGTCCTATCCAAGTAAAATCTAAGCTGCGCACATCTAAAGAGTGCAGTATCCATTCCCCTTTGTTCTGTGGTTTAGGAAAGAAGGTAGGCAAATGAATGGACTGATTAAGAGCCACACTAGATACCACCTTGGGCATGAAGGAGGGATTGGTTCTGAGGGACACCCTCTCCGCATGAAAGATGATGAAAGGTTCCACTACCATAAGGGCCTGTAATTCAGATACCCTTCTTGCAAAAGTGATTGCCAAAGGAAAGCTGTTTTCCAGGAAAGAAATTTTAAATCTGCAGTAGCAACTGGCTTGAAAGGAGGAAGAGTGAGTTTCTCCAAGACAAAGTTAAGATCCCAGGCTGGAGTTTGAGCTCTCCTGGGTGGCCTTAAACTTTTGGCCCCTCTGAGGAACTGCTTGAGCAGTGGGTGAGAGAAGAGGAGAGGCTCTGTGCTACAATGAGCAGAAATGGCTGAGGCATGAATTTTGATGGAGGAAAAAGACAAACTCTTATGAAGCATCTCAGTCAAGTATTGTAGAATCTGAGGTACATTGGGCACTGCTGCGTTCATTCCTTGAGATTGATTCCAAGCACAGAATCTTTTCCATTTTGCAGCATAAGATTTTCTAGTACTAGGCCTCCTTGCCTCAAAAATGATATCCATCACTGATTTACTGAGGGATGGTAAAGGAGAGATTAGGTAATTAGCCAGGCTGTTAGGTTCAGGGTTTGCAGCTGAGGGTGCAGAATCTGGTTCTCCTGCTGAGACAACAGGGAAGGAGTCTGAGGCAGGTGCCATGGAGCCAAGCATGACACACTGCACAAGAGTGGGTACTAGTGTTGGCAAGGCCAGTCTTGTGCAATTAAAATCATCCTTGGCTTCTCCTATTTGATCTTTAGTAGTACCTTGGAGAGCAGAGGAGGAAAGGCATACACTGATAGGTTTTTCCAGCTGAAGGATAGAGCATCCACTTTCCAACCTTGCTTGTGGGGAATCCTTGTGCAAGTTTTGTCCAGTTGATGGTTTTGAGGGGGAGGCAAACAGGTCATCTGGGCTCCCCCATTTGCTTGTCAACATGTTGAAAATCCTTGGTTCCAGTTTCCACTCGTGTGGGTCCATGAGAATTTCTGCTTAGTCCATATGCCAGTGTATTTAGTCTTCCTGGCAGGAACTGAGCTTGTAGATTCACTTGGTAGCTCAAGGCTGTGTTCCACAATGCCATGCCTAGTCTGCAGCGGGTGTAAGAATGTGTACTCCCCTGCTTGTTTATGTACCACATGACAGTGGTGTTGTCCGTCTTTACCATTAGTTGCCCTGGAAGAATGTGGTCCTTGAAGGCTGTCAGAGCATTCTGTACAGCTAACATTTCCTTTTGATTTATATGCAGGTGGCATTTGACTTGGGTTCCATTTGCCCTGAATGCACTTCCCTGTCAGGTGAGCCCCCCCCATGCATAGTCTGATGCTTCTGTTGTTAAGATTTATGCGGAGGGAGGTAATGTGAATGGTAGTCCCCTGTTTTGGTGGCAGGCCTCTGCCCACCAAAGGAACTCGAGGCATAGGCAAGGTATGAAAGGAATCATTGCTTCCAGATCCTGTGAATGTTGACATCATAGGCTTTTGAGATACCACTGTAGTTTCCTCATCTGCAGCCTTGCATATGGAATTAGAAGAATGCAGGAGGCCATAAACCCCAAAGCTTGCAGTATATGCCTTGCAGATAGCTGGGTTTTTGTGGCCACTTCTTTGAAGTAAGTTGTCAAATGAATCCGTTTCTCTGGTGTGAAGAAAGCCATCTGGGAAGTTGTATTCAAGCTTGCTCCCAGGAATATAATTTGTTGGCAGGGTACCATGTGAGATTTATTTTCTTTTATGGTGAACCCCAGACAAATCAGTACGCTTTGAACAAAGGCCAGATGATTCAAACGGTTGGGAGGGTGGCCTAATGGATAAGGTGTTTGCCTTACAAACACAAGGTGCGGGGTTCGAGTCTCACAAGGGATAATTGGCTAGGCTTAAAATGGCTCGCAAGGGCAGTTAGCTTAGTACTAATCTATGAACCTAAGAATGTCCTGGCTTTCTGCCTGAATTAGACAACCGTCCAGGTATGGGTATATTTGAATATTTCTTTGCCTGCAAAATGCAATGACTGGAGCTAGGCACTTTGTGAATACCCTGGGTACAGTAGATAAGCCAAAGGGCAGTTCAGAGAACTGATAGTGCATGTAGCCTGCTTTGAAGCATAGGTATCTTCTGCAAGACTCCCTGATAAGGATGTGCAGGTATGTTTCTTTTAAGTCTAGTGTTGCCAACCATGCATCTTTGCCTAGCATAGGAAGCAGATGGTGAATAGTCAGCATTTTGAATTTTGGAATCACCAAAAAGGTGTTTAGAATAGAAAGGTCCAGGATAGGACGTGATGCATTGCCTTTTCTGGGTACCAGGAAAAGTCTGGAATAGAAACCTTGTCCCTTTTCCTTTTCTGGTACCAACTGAATAGCTTCCATGTTTAAGAGAGAGAGTACTTGACTTTGGGCCTCTGCCCAGTAATTTGGGGGGAGATCTGGCCATCTGCTTGGTGTTGGTATTATGGAGAAATGAAATCTGCATCCTTGGGACACTATATTTAAAACCCATTTGCCCTTGGTAATGAGTTTCCAGTTTTTGGCCTGCAGACCAATCTTTCCACCTAAAAGGGCATTCAGTTGGGAAGTGCTTGAAAGTTTTAAAAGCAAATCATTGAAACAGTTTTCTATAGGGGGAGTCTTACTACTCCCAGGTTTGGGTGTGGAAACCTCCCACTGCCTAGTCTCGTGTATCCCTTGGGACTGAAACCTGGGGTTTCTGCTGTGTCTGGGTTTGGCTTGAGAAGACCTGGAGGGGGCTGGAAAGAACCAATTTTTAGAGGGCCAGTGCCTACTAAATATAGGAGGCTGAACTTGTAAGAAATCTTTAACAGTCTGCATAGACTTAGCTTTATCTTCCATCTTTTTAAGAACTTCCTCAGTCTTGTTGCCAAACAGGCGGTCCTGATTTAAGGGAGCATCCAACAATTTAGCTTTAACATGATCAGGCAAAGATTGCTCCTTAAGCCAAGCATGCCTTCTGAGCACAGACCCAGTAACAGCAGCCCTGCATGAGGTCTCTAATGAATCAAATCCACATTGCAAAGTATGTTTTCCAACCTGTTCAGCAGAATGCATTAAATCCTGTAATTCTTTATTTTCAGCGCATTCAGGAAATAACATCATTTTCTGTTTAAGCAATCCAATAACATGTTGTTAATACTTTAACATAATATGAAACTGGCAGTTTAAAGCCCTAATGGCCAAGGTTGCAGAAGTGTAAACTTCTTACCCCATCTATCCAGCGCCCTGGAGTCTCTATCAGAGGGGGTAGGATTTTTAGCAGTAGAAGCCTTAATGCCTTTGGGTCCCTGTGAAATAGTCTCTGGATCCGCAATAGGATTTTTAAAAAGGAACTTGTGTGAATCAGGAAAGTACAGTTTTGTACCTACCATAAATGTAGATGTCCGAGAGGAATGCATCTGCAGTCTTTACAAATGGGTTGTCCTGTCGTCAGGCAGCCCTTCGGTCGGCCGGATTCCAAAGTCTGGGTCTGGCTTCGGCTGATGTCGCACTTCACCCGACGTCATTGCGGCAGTTATTCGGGTATAAAGGCATCAGCCGACGCCATTTTCCTCAGTGTTTCTTGCCCCAGATGCCAGGTGCCCTCTTGGATGGCTAAATTTGGATAAATGCCAAAGTTTCCAAATAGTATAGAGCAAACACATAAAATAAGCATGTATGTACATATATACAAACAAATACACCATAATAGATTCCCCCCCAAGCTAGCTGAAGATTGGCAAATACCCTAGGAGTACCTCAGAGGGGAAGGAGGGTGGGTAATCCTGACTGCAGATGCATTCCTCTCAGACATCTACATTTATGGTAGGTACAAAACTGTACTATGTCCTTCAAGGATGCATCTGCAGTCTTTACAAATGGGTAGAATACCACAGCTAAACTAGGGGAGGAGGACATGAGAAGAGATTATGGTGTAGTTAGGATCCCTTGCAAAACAGCAGTGGCAAAGCCAGCACGGGATCTAGAGTATAAAGGTAAGTTATAATGCTTGGCAAATGTATGCACGGAGGTCCAAGTAGCAGCCTCTATAATGTCCTTGGTAGCCACTCCTCGTAAGAAATCTGTGGTAGTGGCTGTAGCCCTTGTTGAGTGAGGCCTGATGTTCTCTGGAGTTTTCTTTCCATGGTAGGAGTAACAAAATCTAATGCAATTTCCTATCCATTTGGAGATTGTCTGTTTAGAAATAGGTTTTCCTTCCTTTCCTGCTGCATATGCTACCAGAAGCTGGTCAGTTTTTCTATTGTTTTTTGTCCGGTCCAGGTAGTAGCGTAATTGTCTGTGTACATCCAAGGTATGTAAGAGCCTTTCCCCCCTGTTCTGTGGGTTGGGGAAGAATGTAGGAAGGTGGATAGCCTGATTTAAAGATACTCTGGATACCACCTTAGGCATAAATGTAGGATTTGTTCTCATGGACACTCTATCTTGATGGAAGATTAGGAAGGGTTGCACTGCCATTAATGCCTGTAGTTCAGAGACCCTTCTTGCTGAAGTTATTGCCAGCAGGAAAGCAGTCTTCCAGGATAAGTATTGTAATTCTGCTGTTGCTGCTGGTTCGAAAGGGGGAAAAGTCAGTTTTTCTAGCACAAAGTTCAAGTCCCATGCGGGCAATGGAGGTTTCCTGGGAGGTTTTACATTTTTGATTCCTCTCAGAAACTGTCTGAGCAGAGGGTGCAAGAAGACGGGAGGATCCAAGCTGTACTCTGCTGAAATAGCTGATGCATGTATCTTGATGGAGGAATAGGACAGGCCTGTATGGAAGAGCTCCACCAAGTACTCCAGGATGTTGGCTATGTTCACCAGTGTCACATCTTGCCCCTTTGCAGTACTCCAGATGAGATATCTTTTCCATTTTGCTGCATAATTCTTTCTTGTTGAAGGTCTACGAGCCTCCAGGATTATGTCTTTAACCCTTTGGGATAAATTCGGGTTAACTGCTGTTATGTAATGTTCCAGGCAGTTAGCTGCAGAGTTTTTAAGTTTGGATGCAGAATGTTGTAGTTGTTCTGTGTCAGCAGTAATGGGATCAGGGGCAGTGTCCATATTTGTCCCCGGGACATGCTCCTCAGAAGTGGATACCAATGTTGTCTTGGCCAGTCTGGGGCTACCAGAATGATCCTCGGACGTTCCTCTTTGATCATGAGAAGCACCTTGTGCATCAAAGGAAGTGGTGGGAATGCGTATGCTGTCAGGCTTTTCCAACTGAAGGATAGGGAGTCCACCTTCCAAGCAAGTGGGTGGTAAGTCCTTGTGCAGAATTTCTTCAACTGGTGATTGAAAGGGGATGCAAACAAGTCTATTTGTGGTAATCCCCATTTTCTTGTGATGGTTTTGAAGATGTCCGGATGCAGCATCCATTCGTGGGCATCTGTTGTAGTTCTGCTTAATATGTCTGCTAGAATGTTTTCCTTCCCTGGTACATAAATTGCCTGTAACTGAATGTTGTAGCTCAGAGCCACATCCCATAGGTCCAGTGCCAACCGGCATAGAGGGTATGAGTGAGTGCCTCCCTGTTTGTTGATGTACCACATAACTGTGGTGTTGTCTGTCCTTATCATCAACTGGCCTTCTTGGAGAAAAGGTCTGAATGCCTGGATTGCCAATTTTACTGCCATCATTTATTTTAGATTTATGTGCAGATGCAGCTGGTCTTGAGTCCATAGGCCTTGAAAGCACTTGCCCATCATGTGTGCCCCCAACCGAGGTCTGAGGCATCTGTCGTGATGGTTTGTCTTGGTTGACTTTTGCAAAAGGGCAGTCCTGTGTTTGATTGACAGGCCTGAGCCCACCATAAGAACTCTTGCTTCAGGCATGGGATTATTGGAATTTTGGTTTCTAGGCTGTGCTTGTGCTGAGACCACAAATTCTTTAGGTACCACTGTAGCTTTCTCATATGCAGCCTGGCATGAGGTACCAGAATTATGCAGGATGCCATGAAGCCTAGAGCTTGTAGCACTTTTCTTGCAGTTAGATGGCTCTGCTTTGTCAATGCCAAGAAGTAGAGAGGAAGTTGCTCTTTCTTTTCTGCAGTTAGAAATGCCATTTGTTTTGATGTGTCCAGTTCTGCACCCAGAAAGGTTATTCTTTGGGATGGAATCAGCCTTGACTTTTTTGTATTGACTGTATATCCCAGGGCTAGCAGCAGGTAGATGACTCTTTGTAGATCTTCTGTGAGTTTGTTTTTGTTGTCTGCTTGTATCAGGCAGTCGTCCAGGTAGGGATAAATTTGAATTCCTTGAAGTCTGCAATGAGCGATTACTGATGCCAGGCATTTCGTGAACACTCTGGGCGCAGTAGATAAGCCAAAGGGCAATGCTGAGAATTTATAATGCTCTGATCCTGCAAGAAATCTGAGGTATCTTCTGCAAATTGGTCTTATGGGGACGTGCAGGTATGCCTCCTTGAGATCTAGAGTTACCAGCCAAGACTCCTTGCCCAGCATGGGAAGAAGCTGCTGTAGGGTCAGCATTTTGAATTTTGGGACAATGAGGAATGTGTTTAAAGCGGACAGGTCTAGAATAGGTCTCCATTTGTTTTCTTTTCTTGGTACCAGGAAGAGCCTGGAGTAAAATCCCTTCCCTTGCTCCAGAAATGGTACCTTTTCCACAGCTCTCATTCTTAATAATTGAGATATTTGTTTTAGAGCTTCTGCCCTTTGAGAAGGTGGTAGGTTTGGCATTCCTCTCTTTCCTGGGAGTGTATGGAAATGGAACCTGTAGCCTTTGTCTATAGTCTGCAAAATCCATTTTTCTCTTGTAATGCAGTGCCAGTTTCTTGAAAATAATGTTAGCTTTCCACCTAAGGGTGCTTCTAGTTGTTCCCTGGTAGGCGGTGCCACCGCCAAGTCACTGTGATTGAGTTGTTGTAGTGGTGGTGGCTGTATCCGTACCTCGCTGGTTGTTGCCCTGCCACTGGCGACCCCTGTAGGTACCCCTGGATTGGTTTCTGCCTCTAGAGCGCCTATTCCTGCCTCTTTGTGCCTTAGAGGTGTCCGGAAAGGACCAATTCTTGGAGGGCCAGTTCCTGCTAAACCTTGGAGGTTGAACTTGTAAGAAATCTTTCACTGTTTGCACAGATTTTGCTTTCTCTTCCATCTTTTTAGTACCTGCTGTGGGGGCACCAAATAAATTGACCTTGTCCATAGGTGCATCCAAAAGCTTAGATTTGACATGGTCTGGTAATGCCTGTTCTTTCAACCATGCATGCCTCCTGATAACTGTGCCAGTCATGGCTGATCTAAAGGAAGCCTCCAGTGCATCATAGCCACATTTTAAAGAATGGTTACTAACCTGCTGTATGTTATGTAACATTTCTTGAACATACTTTTTATCTCTAGATTCTTCTGAGGACAGCTTTTTAGTCAACTGGTCAAGCATAAACTCTTGATATTGAATCATATGAAATTGGCAGTTCAAAGCTCTAGCTGACAAAGTAGCAGAGGTGTAAACTTTTTACCCCATCTCTAAGGACCTGGAATCCCTTTCAGAGGGAGGGGTTTTAGAAGAAGTAGCTGCTACAGCTTTAGGGCCCTGGGAGATAGTCTCTGGATCTGCTAAAGGAGCCTTATATAAGTGGTGATGAGTGTCCGGGACCCTGTAGTACCTATCGGGCTTAGCAGGGGCCGGAGGTAAAGTATCAGGAGCAGTGCAAACATCATTAAATGCATCATCAACAACAGATAAGACTGGAGGTATAGCTAAAGGCCTATGCTGTGGCAAGTGTAGAAAGGTCCTAAGCCTTTTCCTAGAGTCTGAGAAATCTTGGCCCTGCCACTGAAATTGTTCCCTCATAGCATGCAAGATTTCCCCAAAGGAAAATTCCTCAGGAGGAGAGGCTGAAGGGATAGACTCCTCAGCATCAGAGTCTTCGTAAGGAGAATAAGAAGCCTCAGGAGGGTCTGTATGATCTGAGTCATCCGAGGAATCATCTGTGGCTACTGGCTCAGGGGGCTCTGCTCTAGGCCTTTTTTCTGGAGGAGGGAGAGAGGCCCTGTCTGGATGAGGCTGGGCTCCACGAATTAAAGAGATGAGATCCTCTGCCAAAGAAAGCATATGGGAGCTGGTGCTGGGCCTGTGAGAGGGGGGCTTGGCAGGCACAGGTTTTGATGCTTTGGCTGCCTTAGCCCTGGCAAAGGCCTTAATAGACATAGCTGGAGGAGGCCTAGCAGCTCCACGTGCAGGGGTAGAAATATCTAGGGGAATGGTGTCTGATAAATCCTGTGAAATCGCAACAGAAGGTTGGATTTCAGAAGCCGTTTCTACCAGGATAGAAGAGGCCTCGGTAGAAGGCAAGTTATCGGCTGAAGAAAGAACCGCTTGCTCGGTTTCAGCCGAAACCAGGACACTCGTGGTTTGCTTAACTGCGGTTTCGGCCAAAACCACGGACCGCGAGTGTCGGTCCTTTTCTTTGCGTTTTTTGGTTATTTGCGTAGTCGGAGGATCCGACGGCATAATGTAGGCAAAATCGGAGCCGAAAATCTGTTCAGCAAAGTCCGAGCGACGTGTAAGCCTCCGTCGGTTAAAAGAAGCACAGGCTAGACAAGCTGCTACGTCGTGGTCTGGGCCTAAACAATGTATGCAATAGGAGTGGAAATCCTTATGAGGTATTTGTTTCCCACAAGATAAACAGTTATTAACTTTCTCTGACATCGGCTGAGGCAAGAAAGAGTCCCCAACGGGGTACTTAGCTTTATAGAAGTCTTCGAAGTAGTATTCGGTAGTAGTAATCTCTGGATCTGACCGACCGGCACTTGCGAACAGCTTCTGCTTCGGGCGCCACGCAGCAAGAAAGACTGAGGAAAATGGCGTCGGCTGATGCCTTTATACCCGAATAACTGCCGCAATGACGTCGGGTGAAGTGCGACACCAGCCGAAGCCAGACCCAGACTTTGGAATCCGGCCGACCGAAGGGCTGCCTGACGACAGGACAACCCATTTGTAAAGATTGCAGATGCATCCTTGAAGGACATCCCTGTAATATCAGTCAGGTTTTCTGGGAGCAGGAGGCAAAGAATCAGGGGCCAAACTAGATTCTGAGAAAGCATCACCAACAATGTCTAGTACAGGAGGTATAGCTAAAGGCCTATGCTGAGGCAGGAGTAAGAAATCCCTAAGCCTCTTTTTTAAATCAGAAAAATCCTGGCTTTCCCAGTGGAAATGCTCCATTAGAGCATGTAAGGTTTCATCAAAAGAAAAATCCTCTAGAGGGGAAGCAGAGGGAGTAGAGTCCTCTTCATCAGAATCCTCATAAGTAGATAAGGGCAAATCTAGATCATAAGAATCAGAAAAATCTGAATCCTGTTCAGAAGATTCATAAACAACTTCAGTCCTAGGTCTCTTAGAAGGGGGAGGTGGGCTTCCCCTGATTAGAGTTATAAGATCTTCAGCCATTCTTATTTGTTTTTTAGGCATAGAGGCCTAAGCATAGGGCCTGGGCGTCGGTTTCTTAGGCATGGTTCGAGATTTTGGTTTAAATGAAGAAGGAAGCATCGGTTTAATATGCAAGTCCGTAGGCCTGAATACACCCTCAGAAGCCAGTGACTGCACAGCGGCTCCGGACCCATCCAAGGTTGCAACATCCGCAGGTTCCACAGTTGAAGCATCTCACGGCATACTGGTCTCCGAATGGGTTTCAGTAGAGGCCCGAGAGTCAGAAGTAGCGGGTATCAGGGGCTGCGAAAGCGTCTCACTGTGTATCGGCAAACTGGCGACTGGCTTAGAAGCGTTGTTGGCAGCTTTGGGCCTTGGCGGCCTGTCTCTGTTTTTATCTTTGCATTTTTTTGGAATCCCAGTAGTCGAAAGGCTAGCCGACAATAATTTCTGGATAATTAAACCGAGAACCAAAATATTTAGAAGCAAAAATATACTGACGACGGATAGTGCACTGTTTAAATAAAGCACAAAACCAACAGCGAGGTACGTCGTGGTCAGGGCCTAGGCAAGGAATACAGTACGAATGAAAATCTTTGTGAGATATTTGCTTTTCACAAGTAATACAATTATTAACTTTTACTTACATCGGTAAGGACCAAGAAAAAGTTTCCCCAATGGGGTACTTAGCTTTAGTTGAAAACTTTGGTTCTGAAACTCAAAAATGAAAATTTCAGGAGTCGGCTGACCGGCACTTGCGAACTGCTTCTGCTTCGGGCACCGCACGGCAAGAAAGACTGATGTAATGGCGTCGGCTGCATGTTTTATACCCCTGACGACCTGACGTCATGGAAGAAGGACCAGCAACCGACGCAGGACTCAAGACTTTGTTAATCGGGCCAACTGAGGGCAACTGCAAGCAGATAACCCAAATGTAATGACTGCAACAGTGAAACACGAAGAACATCAGCCTTTTTCTACTATGGACAGGACCCACTTGTCTGTAGTGATGTTTTTTCACACATGGAGACAGTAATGACAGGGGAATAGAATTGCGGGGAGTTTTCAACAGTGGCAGGTAGTCACAGACTACCTGCCCTGTCTTGAAATTGAGGCTTCTGAGTGGAAGTCTGTGCAGGCCTGGAGGGAGTAGGTTGCTTCTTGGCAGTTTTCCTGGGCCTAGAAGGAGGGGTGCAGGTGGAATGCTTCCTAATAAACTATGTTTTGGAGGGATAATTCCTAAGGAATTTGGGGATAGGAGACACAAACAGGTGCTTTAGGTACTGTAGCACTTTCCCTTTATGTTGGAGAGTTTTGAATAAATCTGCTGCTTTAGTCACAAACAAAGAAGATTGGTCCAAAGGTGCATCCAAATGTTTAGCTCGAATGTCATCTGGTAGGGGCTGTAACCTGAGCCAGGAATATCTTCTAAGGACAGAAGCTGATACTGCTGACTTTGCTAAGGCTTCTGTAGCACTGTAGCTGCACTTAATAGATTACCTAGTGACCCAAGAGGTTAGGGAGGTACGACTTAGACAGTTGAGCTTTGGCAGGAGAGTCTGGAATTTCAGACAATTGTTTGTTGGCTTTTGCAAAAATGGCTAGGGCATACTTGGACATGTGTGTTTAACAATTTATTGCTCTGAAAGCTAGGGTGGAAAAAGAGCAGACCTTCTTCCCAAGGCGTTCCATGGCCTTGCTATCTTTGTCAGTAAGCAGGAGGGAAGAAGATGAAAGTAGTCTGGAAGCCTTGTCTGCTGATAGAGGCAGGGTCAGCAGCAGGGCACTTAAAAATTTGTCCACTTCAGGGACTTTGTAGAATCTGTCAGTCCTGAGGGGTACCAGATGCTGAGTGTCTGGGTTTAGAGATGCTGCACTGAATGCATAAAGAAAGGCTGGCAGTACTGGTGGTATAGCTGAAGTAGCAGGGGAGTCCATCTGAAGGAGTTCGTAGTATCTTTTTAGGACTTCTGTCATCTCAGAAAAATCCCATTTGAAATGCTCCCTCATCTTAGCAATGGTCTCCCTAAAGGTGAGATCCTCAGTATGGGAGTCTGCTGCAGCAGATTCTTCCTATGGGAAGGCATAGCAAGAGGGAAAGGTAACTGTGAGACATAAGTGAATCCTTTCAGTAAGACTCAAGAAGATTCCTCCAACTCCACCCGAGAGGTATCTGTCACCTGGAGCCTGGGGCTCATCACAGGGGGAGCCACTGAGGAGGGTAAGAGAGAAGCAGGCCTTAAAGCCATGAAGGCATTGAATAAACTCTGCGAGAAGGTCTGCCATTCAGGCTGGCTTTCTTTTGAGGAGAAGTATGCTTTTGCTTCTCCTTTTTCAAAGAAGGCCTAGCGGGCATCTGGGTCAGAGTAGGGCTAGTGTCACTTAATAATGCGGTAGGGATCTGTCCGGTGCAAGCCAAGGTTCCCCTTCACCGTCAGAAGCCAACGTCTGCGGGACCTCCGAGGATGTGCCTTCTGCTCCGGGTTCAGCGGTTTCCAAATCAGTACCCACTCTACCCATATTGACGGCGACTGATCATTCCTCCAGGCCAATGTCGGCCACAGGAGGGACATTAGATGGCAAAGGCGCAGCTGCAACTTCAGGCTTAGAAGTTTTGGCCTTTTTCTTGGGCGGCTTGACAGGCTGAGCGGACAGCCCCTCCACACCTAAGGCTAAGTACTTTAATCGCTGATTCTCTAGATATATGTTCAATGTGTCAATCTGCTATGCAGGGTTTTTGGGACGAAGGCCGGGCAGATGGGGCAGACCTTATGGTCATGCGTAGGCCCTAAACAAAAGAGGCAGTGCTCGTGGGCATCTTTGTAGAGAATCTGATGGCTGCACTTGCCCTTCCAGGATGACATGAATGTACAGAAGCATGCAGTGATAAAACCCCAAAACAAAATGTCCTCAATGGGGTACTTATTTTAATATTCTTGATCTGACGGGTGGTATGGCAGGAACAGCTGACATTCGACTAGCGGCAGAGAAGTTCAGAGGTCTGGTGCATGCACACATCACTTTTATGGCCCACATAACACTAGCCATGTCAGACGTCCTATGCACCTAGCAGTGACTGCAAGCTTTTGAATACTGGCTGGACAATCGATAAGCAAGAGGAGGAAACCCAAGAGTAAAGAATACTGCAGCATGGAATAGAAGGGAATCTTACAAATAGCACAGAAGCTATGGTTGTGGTTAGGGTTTAAGCAAAAGAAACACATATCTTGGGAATCTTTATGTGGCATTTGCTTTCCACACTGACACTTACCTTTCCTAGATGGCACGTAAATTCAGCAAACAGTAGCAAAAAAAAAAATTTAAGAAAAACCCCCAGTGGAGCACTTAACTGAATCGGAATCTGCACCTTCGCTGACGAGCAAATGACCTAAGAAGACATTCAGACTGGCAGCAGAAAGGTTTTGGGGATGGTACATGCCGATGTCTGCTGTATACCTGACATCACTTTATGACAGAAGTTGGAAGGGATCTTATGTGCAACATTGCACATAACTTACAATAGCTTTAGACTTTTGTATACTGGCCAGACATCTGGGGCAGCATGAGGAGGACTCCCTCATGTTATGAATACTGCAACACATGAATAGAAGGACAGAATATGTTGCAAAGAAAACAATAAGAAAAGGCAAAGTACAATACTATATGCAATTCTGGTGAGCTTCCTTTTGGCAGTTCACAGTAATAAGTAAAAGTCATGTGTTTAACTTAACTGTAACTACAAAGGGAGAGAAAGAATAAGACAGATTTGTAAAAAAGGGATGGAGGTGATAGGAAGAGGATATGTAGGTGGTAGGGAAGGTAGGACAGTCAGGTGAAGTTGATTAAGTGGTGATGGGGAGAGAAACTGTACAGGTAGAGGTGGAGAAAAATAGACAGGACTGATGTTCAATCAGGTGTATAGCATAAGCAGAGCCACAAGTTTGATAGGTGGTGTTTCAAAAGATGCTTGAAGGAAGGATATCAAGTTACACTTCTAACAGCCTGCGAAACAGGATTCCATTTTTGGCAACAGAGTAGCATTAAAGGCCACTTCCAATTTTTTGAGGTTTACAGATGGGGAGAAGTCATTTATCATTAGAAAGTACAGTTGTGTACACTCACCATAAATGTAGATGTTAGAGTGTGTTCACTACTGCAGTCCTAACCATTGGGTTATCCATACTGTGGTAGCCCTCAGTCGGTCCAAATACCAGAGTCGAGGTTTTGTGTCGGCTGCTGTCGCTTGCTGGGTGACGTTAGGTTGTCCAAGCTATAAAGGAGAGCAGGCAATGCCATTACCTCAGTTTTTCTTGCCTTAACCAACCAAAGAAGTCCAATGTTTATAATTAGTAGTAATCTTGGGGTCAGAGACCCCCATAGAAATATGTGTCTCTCTAAGGAAAGCAGATATCAGGGGGAAGGAGGGAGGGAAAGCATGGCTGCAGCAGTGAATACACTCCAACATCTACATTTATGGTAAGTTTACACAACTGTACGATGTTCTTCCTGTTTCACTGCTGCAGTCCTAACCATTGGGAAGATTCCCAAAGCTGAGGAGAAGGGTGGAAGGTTAACAGAAACTTAAGAATGGGTGAGCATGCCCTGCAGAACTGCAGAGGTAAACCCAGCCCTAGCTTTTAGAATAGGTTCAGATGGCAATTTTTGGTGAAGGTGTGGACTGAAGTCCATATGGCAGCTTCCAGGATGTCCTTGGTGGGTACCCCTCTAAGGAATGCTGTGGAAGTACAGGTTGCCCTAGTGGAATGGATTCTGTTGGTCCCAGGGAATGGTTTTGCATGTAAGTAGTAGCAAATCTGGATGCAGTGTGCTATTCATTTGGAAATGGTCTGTTTGGATATTGGTTTCCCCTGTGCCCCTGTTTTAAAGCTAACCAAGAGCTGGTCATTTTTCCTGAATGTCTTTGTACTATCCAGATAAAATCTGAGTTGCCTGTGCACATCCAAAGAATGCAGTATCCTTTCCCCCTTGTTCTGAGGGTTAGGGAAGAAGGTGGGCAGGTGGATGGCCTGGTTGAGGGTAACATCCAAAACCACCTTTGCCATGAAGGAGGGATTGGTTCTCAGGGAGACCCTGTCTGCATAGAAGATGATAAATGGCTCAATGGCCATTAAGGTTTGAAGCTCTGACACTCTCCTGGCTGAAGTAATAGCCAGGAGAAAGGCAGTCTGCCAAGAGAGGTACTTTAGATCTGAGGATGCTGCAGGCTCAAATGGAGGCAGAGTAAGCTTTTCTAAAAGTTCAGGTCCCAGGCTGGGATGGGCTGTCTTCTGGGAGGCCTGATATTAGAGGTTCCTCTAAGGAATTGTTTGATAAGAGGATGGGAGAACAATTGCCGTTCTGTATCAAAGTGTGCAGAGATGGCAGAGGCATGGATCTTTATGGAGGAGGAGGAGACACCCTTATTAAGAAACTCAGCAAGATAATCTAGAATAAGAGGAATGGAGGGCAGATGTATCTGTGCCCACTTGGACTGGCTCCAGGAGCAGAATCTTTTCCATTTTCCAGTGTAAGATTTTCTAGTGCTGCGCCTTCTGGCTTCTGTGATGATGTCAAGGACTTGCTTGCTTAGCACAGATTTCTTGCTGGTTTTGATAGAATAAGCCATGCTGAGAGCTTGAGGGTCTGAAAGTCTGGGTGCAGCATTGTTCCCCCCCCCCCCCCGGGATAGTAGGTGAGGTATCAGAGGTAGCTGCCAGGGGGGGCTGGTGAGATAAGCTGCCCAGCAGTGGGTACCAATGCTGTCTGGGACAATTTGGGGCAACGAGTATTGCTCTTGGTTTTTCCTCCCTTATCTTGATTAATACTTTTGAAATGAGAGATAGAGATGGGAATGCATACACAAAGAGGGTATTCCAAGGGAAGGTCAGGGCATCGACCTTCCAGGCCAGGTGATGGTATTCCCTGGTGCAAAATTTCTGTACTTGGTGATTTAAATGAGAGGCAAAGAGGTCCACCTGGGGGATCCCCCATGTGTGGGTAATTTGCAGAAAAATGTTTCTGTAGATTTGCCATTCATGCAGGTCCAGCAGGATACTGCTTAGGTGGTCTGCCAGGGTATTGTTGATGCCCGGTAGGTATTGGGATATAAGATGTAGTCCCTATGGATAAGGCTGCTAGCCACAGGTTCATGGCTAGTCTGCAGAGGAGTTAAGATTGAGTCCCTCCCTATTTGCTGATGTACCACATGACTGTGGTGTTTTCTGTTTTTATGAGAAGAACCCCTGGTTTGAGGTAGGGTTTGAAGGATGCCAGAGAGTTGCTACTGCTATCATTTCCTTTTGGGTGATGTCCAAGGGTAGTATAGGTGTGTCCCAGAGACCATGGGCATATCTGCCTTCTAGGTGGGCACCCCAGGCTATGTCCGAAGCATCTGTAGTTATGGTCTGGTCTGATGGATGGATGGTGAATCAAGTCCCTTGTTCAGAGCACAGGCCTGGGCCTACCAGAGGAACTCTGATCTTATGCAAGGGATCACAGGCAGGGAGGTGTCCTCATGTTGTCTGTGTTATACCATAGGTTCTTTAGGTACCATTGAATTTTCCTCATATGTAGTCTGGCCAGAGGTACTAGTAGAATGCATGAGGCCATGTACCCAAGAGCTTGTAGGAACTCCCTTGCAGAAAGCTGGGTTTGGGAGGCCAGAGTAGTGAAGTATTTTGGTAGGAAACTTTGTTTTTCTGGGGACAGAAAGGCCATTTGCTGTTCTGCGTCCAGTAAGACTCCCAGAAATATGATTTTCCTGGTAGGTGTCTTTTTGATTTCCTTGCGCTGATAGTGAACCCCAGAGAGGTGAGTAGAGTTTTTACAAATGAAAGGTGCTGCAGGAGCAGTTCCTTGCAGTCTGCCTGGATGAGACAGTCGTCCTGGTAAAAGTAAATCTGTACACTGTTTCACCTGCAAAAGGCAATGGCAGGAGCTAGACATTTGGTGAATACCCTGGGAGCAGTAAATAAGCCAAAGGGCAAAGCAGAGAATTAAAAGTGTAGTGATCCAGTTCTGAAGCACAGGAATTTTCTGAACGATTCCCTTATTGGGATGTGCAGATGACCATCCAAGCTTTGTTTGGCAGCATTGGTAGAAGCTGTTGTAAGGTAAGCATTTTGAATTTTGGGATTATCAAGAAGGTACTGAGAAAAGACAGGTCCAGAATGGGACGCCAAGTCCCCTCTTTCCTGGGAAAAAGGAGATAATATACTAGACCTGATCATCACAAACATGGGGACAAAATGCTCCACACCGGAGGTATACCCCTCACTAGTGAGATCTGACCACAAACTAATCACCCTGGATATACATATCCCACCTCCACCCCCAGCACAAAAGACCACAGTGAAAAACTTCTCAAAAGCAGACTTCACTCTTCTTAAGACTGAGATGGTATCCTTTAAGCCCACTGGGCCAGTAGATACCACATCCCACAATGCCGAATCCTTCACAAATGCTTTCTATGGACATCTCCAAGAATGCATGGATCATACAATCCCAAATAAATCCAAGTCCCTCTCCACCAAAGGCAAGCGTCCTGTCTGGTGGACCTCAGCCATTAACAAATTGTATAACAAAAGACGGAAGCTACTGCACGTCAGAGCAAAATCCCATGAAGGGAAGACATCTCTGATCAACATTAGCAGAAAACTACGTTCTCTCATAAAAACATCCAAGGCCAACTTTGAGAGAAAAATCGCTAAGGACACTAAAGATAACCACAAAGCCTTCTTCAGCTATGTTAGAAACCTGGGCGGAAACCCTCAGATATGCTCAGAGTTAGTTCACAACAACAAAAAATACACTGAACCCACAGATATTGCCAACATTCTGGCTGATAGGTTCAGTGCAAATTTCTCCCCTCCCTCACCCCCAAAAGAAGAAATACTTATCCAAGCTGAATGTAATCTCCCTGTCATCTCAGATGTCCAAGTGAGAACCACCCTCAACAAAGCTAAAAACACAGCATCAATGGGACCTGACGGTATCCCGGGTTGCGTACGTGAACTCCAAGAGGAGCTAAACCCGCACATAAAAATGCTATTTAACCTTAGCCTTACTACAGGATATGTACCTGAACACTGGCGTACAGCAACAGTGGTCCCACTCCACAAAGGGGGTACCTCTACAGACCCTGGGAACTACCGCCCATAAGCTTAACCAGCCTGGTCTGCAAAGCTATGGAAAGAATCATTATGGAACTCATAAACAGAGACATAGGGGACCTACAGACACTTGACCCCACCCAGTTCGGCTTTGTAAAGGGCAGATCCTGCCTTTTGAACCTGGTTGACGTTTTCGAAACAGTCACTAGAGCCATTGATGAGGGCAAAGCAGTCCATACAGCCTACCTGGACTTGGCTAAGGCCTTCGACACAATACCCCACTCAGGCATCATAGATAAGCTCAACAGCTTAAACGTAAACCCTTATGTCACTAGATGGGTTGCAAATTGGCTAAAGGACAGAACCCATAACGTTAAAATTGCTGGAGCAATGTCAGACTCAAAGCCAGTCACAAGTGGTGTCCCACAGGGATCTGTCCTGGGACCCCTCTTGTTCGGCATTTATTTCTCAGATGTTAAAGCAAACATGGGAGGGTTGTAGCTGACAAAGTTCGCAGATGACTGCAAACTAGGCGCCATAGTCGATACACCAGCGGACACATACATCCTACAAAAAGGTCTCACAGAAACGGACAACTGGTGCCGGAGTCACGGCCTTAAACTAAATGCCAAAAAATGTATAGTCATCCCCTTTGGGAAAAACAAAGTACCCACAAATTATCACATAGACAGCAACCCAATGAGTACGGAAAAAGTAATCAGAGACCTAGGGACCCAAGTCGACAGCGACCTCTCATTTGACACCCACGTTGCCAAAGTGGTTAGAAAAACATTCTACCTTGCACACCTCATCATGAAGGGATTCACATCCAGATCCAAGGATGTCATTGTACCCCTATACTCCTCCCTCATCAGACCCATGATTGAGTACAATGCCCCATTTGGTATGTACCTCACCCGGCATTTGCAACAGCTGGAGAGACCACAAAAGTACCTCACCAAGAGACTGCCAGACTAAAGAAACTTCAGCTCTATTCAGTAGCATACCGCCTGCTCAGAGGTGATCTCTGCCTGACGTACAAGGCCATGTCCAATCAGGATTTGATGGACATGCTCCATCTCAAAATATCCAAATCCATCAGGACCACGAGAGCTAAAGACAAACCTCGGCACAAGTATGAACAGGACATGCTGGAGGAATAGATTCATAACCCAGAGGCTTTCCATGCTTTGGAACAAGATCCCAGTTCATATTAGGCAGAGCCCCTCAATGACTCTCTTCAAGAGAAATCTTGATGAGTGGATGGGAGATCATAAGTTTACCCCAGGGGTCACATCTGTGTCACTGCTAGACAGGGGCACAGTCAACTAATTCTATTATATAAGGGGACCTTCATTGTGTCACTACTAGACAGAGGCACAGTATTCTAAATTTATTCTGTACATTTTTGTACCATTTCATGGGGTGGCAAAAGCCACATCACTATGGCTAGGCTTACAAATGCCCCAGGGCAGATAGCCTAGTACTAAACTATGAAACTATGAATAGTCTGGAATAGAATCCTTTTGCAACTTGTTCTAGAGGTACAGGTTCTACTGCCCCTAGGGATATTAGATTTTGCAGTTGTTTTAGTGCTTATGCCCACTTGTTTGGAGCTAGGTCTGGGTACCCTCTTGGGGGTGGTAGTTCTTGGAAACTGAATTTGTAACCCTGAGCAATGATTTTTAAGACCCATCGATCTTTTGTTATAGAGTTACAATTTTCCCTGCATAGAGATAGCCTTCCTCCTAGCTTTTGGTGTGGTGGAGGCAGGCAGAGATGGGGAAGGTAGTCACTGAGATTTTTTTTCCATACAGGGTTGCCTTTGAACTCCCTGCTCTAGTGTTTGAGAGGGGCACTGTTTTGTTCTTTGCCAGCCCCGAGTTTGAGTCCTGGTGGGTCTGTCCCTACAGGTTTTGTCTCATGCCTGCCTGTTTGCGCAGGGAAGGGCCAGTGTTTAGAAGTAAAATTTCTGCTGAACCTAGGAGGTTGTACTTGAAGAAAATCTTTAACAGTCTGCATAGATTTTGCTTTTTCTTCCATCTTTTTAAGTACCGCTTCAGTTTTCTGTCTGAATAAGCAGTCTTTGCCAAAAGCTGCACCCCTGATTTTAGCTTTGACATGATCAAGGAGAGGTTCCAGAGTGTGCTGTTGATATTTTACATATGGAACCGACAGTTGAGAGCCCTTATAGTTAAAGTTTCAGAGGTATATACTTCTTTTTTTCCCATCTGTCAAGGGCCCTGGATTCTTTGTCTGAGGGAGTAGGATTCTTTGCAGAGGTAGCCTTAACTCCCTTAGGCCCTGAAGTAAGCACATCTGGATCTGCTATAGCATTTCTGTAGAGGAATTTATGTGAGTCAGGTACCCTGTAGTACCTGTCAGTTTTTCTGGGGGCAGGTGGAAGGATGTCAGGGGTAAGGCAGGATTCTTGGTAAACATCATCTACCATCTCCAAGATGGGTGGTATGGCCAGAGGCCTGTGCTGCGGTAGGTCCAGAAACTCTTTTAGTCTTTTCTTGGATTGAGGGAAATCCATTGATTCCCATTGGAATTGTTTCCTGGGGGTGTGGAGGGATTTCCCACAGGAAAAGTCCTCCGACGGTGATGCAGAAGGAACAGATTCTTCTGCATCTGAATCTTCATAGGCAGTAAGATAATTTTCCTCTTCAAAAACAGAGGAGTCAGATCCCTCTGAGTCGAAATCTGACTGGATGCCTGGAGAAGGTTCCCTTCTCCTTTTGGCTGGAGTGGCCTGATTACCCCGGATGAAAGTGATGAGATCCTCCACCATTTTAAGCATTCTATTTTAAGGAGGGGGGGGAGTAGTGGAATGGAGAATTTTTGCTGTTTTCTTTGGAGTAGCTCAACGTCTGGCCTGAAGAGCATCACTCGCTGCTGTCGATGTGTTAGTCGGAAGAGAGGGCGAAGGCCTTGAAGTGAATTCCGAAGTGCAAGCAGTATCCTCGAAAGCCAGTACCTGCATAGCGGCTATGGACCCAACTGAGGCAGAGACAGCTGAAGGCTCATTAGAAGATGCAGTCATCTGCAGCACAGAGGACTCCAAAAGGGTCTCAGAAATCGAGTCGGGCATCAGGGACTGCGAAAGCACCTCACCGAATTCTGAAGAATGGATGACCCTTTTAGCTGTGAATTCGTTGGTAGCCTTGGCCTTATGAGGTCTGTCTCTATCCTTATCTTTACATTTTTTTGTAAGATCTGTGGTTTGCTGAATGATGGATGCCATATTGGTAATCGGAGAGGGAAGACTAAAATAACTGGCTACAAACAGAGCTCTATGACTGATAGTTCTAGCGTTAAAGAGGGCACAGAAAGTACAGTTGTGTACACTTACCATAAATGTAGATGTTCAAGTGTATTCACTGTTGCAGTCATTACATTTGGGTAATCTGCTGGCAGGTTGCCCTCAGTCGGCCTGATTAACAAAGTCTTGGGTCTTGCTTCGGTTGCTGACCCTTCTTCCACGACGTCAGGTCGTCAGGGGTATAAAAGATACAGCCGACGCCATTACATCAGTTTTTCTTGTCCCAAATGTCAGGTGCCCCCCCCCCCCCAAATGGGGAGCAAAAAAAAAAATAAATATATATATATATATATATATATATATATATATATATATATATATACACACATATATGGGAACGCTTTATAATCTCGAAATACTGAAATGTCGAATTTCAGTATTTCGAGACTATAAAGCCAAATGTTTACAAAAGGAAGGCAAACATAATGTTATGCAAAAATGCAATGTTGATAAATCAAAAACAGTAGTTGCAAGCAAATACACCATAAAAGAGTACCCCAGAAGGTTATATGAAAAGGGTTTGTCATAAGGCCTGTCCTAAGAGGGGTTTGAGGGAGGGAAACCTGGACTGCAGCTGTATGAGCACTCGAACATCTACATTTATGGTAGGTACAAAACTGTGCTATGTTCATCGTGCGTACAGCTGCAGTCATAACAGATGGGTAGAATCCCAAAGCTAAGTAAGGGTGGTAGGCACTAAGTGGAACTAGGAGGGGCTAGGATGCCCTGCAGGACTGCTGTGGCAAAGCCCGCTCTACATTTAGAGTATAGTGGGAGGTGATAGTGCTTGGAGAAAGTGTGCACTGAACTCCAGGTGGCTGCTTCCAAAATATCCTTGGTAGGGACCCCCCTGAGGAAGGCTGCAGAGGTAGCTGTGGCTCTGGTGGAATGGGATCTGATGCATGCAGGCACAGTTTTTCCATGAAATGAGTAACAAAAGCGTATGCAGTGGGCTATCCATTTTGAAATTGTCTGTTTGGAAATAGCCTTTCCTTGAACACCTGCAGCATAGGACACAAAGAGTTGCTCAGATTTCCTGAATGGCTTTGTCCTGTCCAAATAATAACAAAGTTGTCTGTGAATATCCAAGGAATGTAGTAGTCTTTCCCCTTTGTTTTGTGGATTAGGATAAAAGGTAGGTAAGTGGATAGTCTGATACAAAGCTACACTGGATACTACCTTTGGCATAAAGGTAGGGTTGCTTCATAAGGAAACTCTGTCCTGATGGAAAATGATGAATGGTTGCACAGCCATGAGGGCCTGTAGCTCCGAAACCCTGCGAGCTGAGGTGATAGCCAGAAGAAAGGCTGTTTTCCATGACAAGTACTGTAACTCTGACGAAGAAGCTGGCTCGAAGGGAGGAAGGGTCAGCTTTTCCAATATGAAGTTGAGGTTCCAAGCAGGGACTGGTAGTTTCCTTCGGGGTTTTATATTCTTTGCCCCTATGAGGAAGTGCCTTAAGAGAGGATGAGAGAATAAAGGAGGATCTGTGTTGTATTGTGCAGAAATGGCTGAAGCGTGGATCTTGATGGAGGAGAAGGAAAGTCCATTGTTTAACATCTCAGCTAGGTACTGTAAAATTTGAGGTATATTTATTATCCTTCTTTTGATTCCAGGCACAAAATCGTTTCCATTTGGTGGAGTAGGCCTTTTTAGTAGAAGGTCTTCTGGCCTCCAAGATGACATCCTGCACCTCCTTGGAGAAGAGAAATTGTTGGGAAATCAATGAATTCTCCATGCAGCTAGATTTAGAGTTTTGAGATGGGTGTGAAGAGTTTTGTAGTTGTGCTGGGACAACAGAAGAGGGACTAGAGGTAGGATCCATGGTGGGGAATGTGTCAGGCTCTTCAGGAGCGGATACCAGTGCTGCCTTGGCCAGTCTGGAGCAATAAGAATCATTTTCGGCCTCTCTGCTCTGGCTTTTAATAGAACTTTGGGCAGCAGAGGAAGAGGCGGGAAGGCATAGACTGTCAATGTTGCCCAACTGAAGGAAAGTGCGTCCACTTTCCAGGCCTGTGGATGATAGGTCCTTGAACAAATTTTTTCAACTGGCAATTTCTGTGGGCAGCAAAGAGATCTATTGTCTGGCTGTCCCCATGCCCGAGTTATGCTTGTGAAAATTTGAGGACGCAACTTCCATTCGTGTGGATCTGTCATATTTCTGCTTAGGTTGTCTGCCAGTGTGTTTTCCTTCCCTGGCAGGAATTGTGGCTGTAGCTGAATTTTCAATTCCAGTGCTGTGTTTCATAGGCTCATGGCTTGCCTGCACAGGGGGTATAAATGAATTCCCCCCTGTTTGTTTATGTACCACATCACTGTGGTGTTGTCTGTCCTTATCAATAGCTGGCCTGGATGCAGTAGGTCTTTGAAGGTCATAATAGCCTTTTGCACGGCTAGCATTTCCTTTTGATTGATGTGAAGGAGCTTCTCTTTTCGTGCCCATTTTCCCCTGAATGCACTGATTTGTCATGTGTGCTCCCCATGCGTAGTCTGAGGCGTCTGTTGTGATGATTTGAGTTGCTTGAGGTACACAGAAAGGAAAGCCTGTGTTTCTTTGGGAAGCTTGAGCCCACCACATAAATTCCTTTTGAATGCATGGAATGAGTGGCATAATTGCTTCCAAGCTTTGGCTGTGTTGAGACCATAAGTTTTTTAGGTACCATTGAAGTTTCCTCATGCAGCTTTGCACATGGGTAAGTAGGATGCAAGATGCCATGAATCCCAGAGCCTGCAGGACTTTCCTTGCAGTTAGCCTGGTGTAAGTTGCCATTTTTCTGAAGTATTGAGATAGTTGCCCTTGCTGGTCTGGCGTGAGGTAGGCCATCTGGGTGGTTGTATCCAAGTTGGCACCCAGGAAAATTATTTGTTGAGAGGGTATTAGTTTTGATTTCTTTTTGTTGACTGTGTATCCCAGGAAGTTCAACAGTTTTATTACAAATGCCAGGTGCTGCAGTAGTATGTCCTTGCTGTCCGCTTGGATCAGGCAGTCGTCCAGATATGGGTAGATTTGTATCCCTTGTAGTCTGCAGAAGGCGATTACTGATGCCAGGCATTTCGTAAACACTCTGGGTGCAGTAGATAAGCCAAAGGGCAATGCAGAGAATTGGTAACGGGTTGAACCTGCAAGAAATCTGAGGTATCTTCTGCAATCATGTCTGATAGGGACATGCAGGTATGCCTCCTTGAGGTCCAATGTTACCAGCCAAGACTCCTTGCCCAGCATGGGATGAAGCTGCTGTAATGTGAGCATCTTGAATTTTGGCACCTGTAGATATGTGTTTAGGATGGATAGGTCTAAGATAGGTCTCCAATCTTTGTCTTTCCTTGGTACCAGGAATAGTCTGGAATAAAACCCTTGACCTTGTTCTTTTGCAGGAACCTCTTGAATTGCTTTCATATCCATGAGAGCTGAAATTTGTTTTTGTGCCTCTGCCCTTTGATTTTGTGGCAGGTTTGGCATGCCTCTCATTTTTGGAAGGGTGTGAAAGTGGAACCTGTAGCCTCTGTGATATCCAGAATCCATTTGTCTTTTGTAACAATATGCCAATTTTTTGAGAATAATGTCAGTTTTCCGCCCAAAGGTGCTGCCATTAAAGCTTTGCTTGGCAGGTGTAGGGGGAAGTCATTGTGTCTGTTTTCTAAAAGACTGTGATCTATCTTCTCCACCTCTTGGGGTTGGTGCTTGCCACGATCTGGCTCTGAAAGATCCTTGAGGTTGCCCTCTACTCCTTGGATGCCTGTATCTGCCCCTTTGAGGTCTGTCCGTGGCTGGAAAGGACCAATTTTTTGAAGGCCAGTTTCTGCTGAAATGTGGAGGCTGTACCTGCAGGAAATCTTTCACTGTTTGCATTTATTTCGCTTTTTCCTCCATTTTCTTTAGCACCTCCTCTGCTTTAACACCATACAATACATCTTTTTGAAGAGGTGCATCTAATAATTTAGCTTTGACATGATCTGGTAAGGTTTGCTCTTTGAGCCAAGCATGCCTACGTATAACAGACCCCATAACAACAGCTCTACATGAGGCCTCTAAAGCATCAAAACCACACTGTAAGGTATGTTTACCCACTTGCTCTGCACCATGCAACAAATCCTGCAACTCTTTTAAATCTGGTTGTTCTGTTTGTGTCATTTTGCTTTTCAGCTGAGATATCAAAAACTGTTGATACTTTAACATATGGAAGTGACAGTTTAATGCCCTCATGGTTAAAGTGGCCGAGGTGTACACCTTTTTCCCCCACCTTTGTAAAGATCTGGTATCTCTCTCTGAAGGTAATGGGTTTTTAGCAGTAGAGGCCTTAATTCCCTTGGGACCCTGTGAAATAGTTTCTGGGTCAGCAGTATGGCCTTTATATAAGAACTGGTGAGAATCAGGAACCCGGTAATACCTGTCTGGTTTAACAGGAGCTGGAGGTAAAGAATCAGGATTAAGGCTGGCTTCTGTACACATCCAATATATCTAAAACAGGAGGGATAGCCAGAGGCCTATGCTGGGGGAGCAGAAGAAATTCCCTGAGCCTTTTCTTGGAATCTGAGTAATCTTGGCCTTCCCAGTGAAAGTGTTCCCTCAATGTATGCAGGGTTTCCCCAAGGGGAGACTGAGGGAATAGAATCCTCTGCATCAGAGTCTTCGAATGGAGAATAGGCACAATCCTGGTCCTCAGATAGTTCTGAGGTAATAGAAGCTTGATCTGAGGAAGGGTAGTCTTCCTCTAATCTGGGTCTTTTGTCAGAGGGGGGTTGAGAACCCCTGATAAGAGTAATCAAATCCTCAGCCATTTTAAGCATCTGTTTTTTTTTTAGGCATGGTGCCTTGAGCGGGTGTCTGAGGAACCTGTTTTTTGGTTTTCATGGCTGTTTTAGATTTAGTGAAGGCTTTAATAGAGAAGGAGGAAGGCCTGAAGACCCCTTGAGAAATGGCAGGCCTGTCTAAATTCTGAGTTTCCCAGCCAGGAGTGGCGTCGGTATCTGTAGTAGGAATGGGGGCCGAGGAGCCTGCGACCTCGGGTACTGAAGACACCGGTAATGTATTGTCATCAGTACTCAGGGGCTGCGTAGGCACCTCGCTGAGTACTGGAGAACCAGTAGTAGGCCTTAGCGTAGTATCAGTAGGTGGTGCAGACCTCGTATGCCAGTCCTTATCTTTGCAATTTTTGCTCAAAACTGGAGTCGGAGTATCCGACGACATAATATAATTAAATTTTTTGCTAAAAAAGTGAAGGGCGAACTCCGCCCGATGCTTAATAGTGCGTTTGTTGAATCTAGCACAAAAACGGCAGGCCGAGATGTCGTGGTCTGGGCCTAAGCAAGGTATACAGTAAGAGTGGAAATCCTTATGCGGTATTTGCTTCCCACATGAAATGCAATTATTAACTTTGTCTGACATCGGTCTGAGGCAAGAAAAGTTTCCCCAACGGGGTACTTAGCTTTCAAGAAGAATTCGGCTGAAATACTTTTGTAAATCTCAGGAGCTGGCCGACTGGCACTTGCGAACTGCTTCTGCTTTGGGCACCGCGCGGCAAGAAAGACTGAAGAAAATGGCATTGGCTGCCTCTTTTATACTCCTGCCACACTGACGTCAGGGAGGAAGCGACGGCAACCGACGCCGGACCTAGACTTTGGAATTCAGCCGACCGAGGACCCGCCTGACGGCAGGATAACCATCTGTTATGACTGCAGCTGTATGCAAGATGAACATCAGCAGTGGCAAAGCCAGCTCTGGACTTAGAGAAAATTGGTAAGTGGGAATGCTTGGTGAAAGTATGAACTGAACTCCAGATAGCAGTTTCTAGAATATCCCTGGTAGGAACACCTCTGAGAAAGGCTGTTGAAGTAGATGCAGCCTTGGTGGAATGAGATCTGATCCCCTGGGGGGTAGGTTTTCCATGGTGTTTATAACAGAAATGAATACAATGGCTTACCATTTAGAAATGGTTTGCTTTGAAATAACCTTCCCCTCTGCCCCTGCAGCAAATGCTACCAGCAGTTGTTCTGATTTTCTTAGAGATTTAGTCCTGTCCAAGCAGAATCTAAGTTGTCGGTGTACATCCAATGAATGTAGAATCTGCTGCCCCTTGCTCTGTGGATTGGGAAAGAAAGTTGGAAAATGAATGGACTGATTAAGAGCCACACTGGATACCACCTTGGGCATGAATGATGGATTGGTTCTGAGACACACCCTGTCTGCATGAAAGATGATGAAAGGCTCCACTGCCATTAGGGCCTGTAATTCAGACATCCTTCTAGCTGAAGTGATTGCTAAAAGGAAGGCTGTTTTCCAGGAAAGAAATTTTAAGTCTGCAGTAGCAGCTGGCTCGAAAGGAGGTAGAGTGAGTTTCTCCAGTACAAAGTTAAGGTCCCAGGCAGGGGTTGGAGCTCTCCTGGGTGGTCTCAAGTTTTTGGCCCCTCTGACATACTGCTTTAGAAGAGGATGAGAGAAGAGGGGGGGGGGTTCTGTGTTGTAGTGAGCTGAAATGGCTGAGGCATGGATTTTTATGGAAGAAAAAAAGCAGGCCCTTGTGAAGCATCTCAGTTAAGTATTGCAAAATCTGAGGTAAATTGGGCACTGCTGTGCTTATCCCTTGAGACTGATTCCAGGCACAGAATCTTTTCCATTTGTCAGCATAAGATTTTCTAGTACTAGGTCTTCTCTCCTCCAAAATGACATCCATCACAGGTGTGCTGAGGGATGCTAAGGGGGAATTTAAGTGATTAGCCAAGCTGCAAGATTCAATGTTTGGAGCTGAGGGTGCAGAATTTGGTTCTCCTGCTGAGACAGTAAGGAAGGTGTCTGAAGCAAGTGATGAGTTCTTGTGCAAAATTTGTCCAACTGGTAGTTCTGGGGTGAGGCAAAAAGATCTATGTCTGGGCTCCCCCATTTGCATGTCAACATGTTGAAAATCCGTGGTTCCAGTTTCCATTCGTGTGGGTCGATGAGGTTTCTGCTTAGTTCGTCTGCCAGAACATTCAATTTTCCTGGCAGGAATTGAGCTTGTAGTTGTACTTGGTAGCGCAAGGCCATGTTCCACAATGCCATGGCTAGTCTGCAAAAGGGGTAGGAATGTGTACCCCCCTGCTTGTTTATGTACCACATAATCGTGGTGTTGTCTATCTTTATTAATAATTGTCCTGGATGAAGGTAGTCTTTGAAGGCTGTCAGTGCATTCTATACATCTACCATTTCTTTTTGATTGATATGAAGGCGCATTTCATTTGGGCTCCATTTGCCCTGAATGCTCTTCCCTGCTAGATGAGCCCACCCATACATAGTCTGATGCGTCTGTAGTTAGGGTTTGGGCAGCAGGGGGTGGTGTGAATGGCAGTCCCTTGTTTTTTTGGCAGGCCTCTGCCCACCATAGGAACTCTAGGCGCAGGCAAGGTATGATAGGAATCATTGTTTCCAGGTTGTGACAACGTTGACTCCATAAACTTTTTAAGTACCACTGAAGTTTCCTCATATGCAGTCTTGCATATGGAATTAGAAGAATGCAGGAGGCCATGAACCCCAAGGCTTGCAGTAGGTGCCTTGCAGATAGCAGGGTTTTTGTGGTCACCTGTTTGAAGTAAGTCACCAAATGAATTTGCTTTTCTGGCATAAGGAAAGCTATCTGGGCAGTTGTATTCAAGCTTGCACATAGGAATGTAATTTTTGAGAGGGTACCAGTTGAGATTTCTTTTCATTTATGGTGTACCCTAGACAGGTTAGAAGTCTTTTTACAAACACCAGATGTTTTAGAAGAATGGCCTGGTTTTCTGCCTGAATTAGACAATCGTCCAGGTATGGATATATTTGAATATTTCTTTGCCTGCAAAAAGCAATTACTGGAGTGAGGCACTTTGTGAATACCCTGGGCGCAGTAGACAAGCCAAAGGGCAGTGCAGAGAACTGATAATGCATGCAGGCTGCTTTGAAGCATAGGTATTTTCTGCAAGATTCCCTGACTGGAATATGCAGGTAAGCCTCTTTTAAATCTAGAGTTGCCAACCAGGCATCTTTGCTTAGCATAGGAAGTAACTGGTGAAGAGTCAGCATCTTGAATTTTGGAATATCGAGAAAGGTGTTTAGAGCAGACAGGTCCAGAATTGGACACCATGATTTGCCTTTTCTGGGTACCAGGAAAAGTCTGGAATAGAAACCTTGTCCCTTTTCCTCTTCTGGTACTAGTTGATTAGCCAACATGTTTAGGAGGGAAAGTACTTGTTTCTGAGCCTCTACTCACTGATTTGGGGGGGCAGGTCTGGCCAGCCATTTTGAGTTGGCAGCATGTGGAAATGAAATCTGTATCCCTGGGACACTATATTCAAAACCCATTTGTCTGGGTTATAAGTTGCCAGTTTCTTGAATGAAGAGCCAGTTTTCACCCCAAAGGGGTGGCTAAGAGGTAAGTGTTTGGTAATTTTAAAGGGAAGTCATTGAGACTGTTTACCATAGGGTGGTGCCTTATTGTTTCCAGATTTGGAAGTGGAAGCAGCCCATTGCTTAGTTCTGAAAGTCCCTTGGGACTGAAACCTGGTGCTTTTGGAATGACTGGGTTTGGCTGGGGTGGCTCTGGAAGGAGCTGGAAAGGACCAGTTCTTAGTAGGCCAGTGCCTACTAAATCTAGGAGGTTGTACTTGTAAGAAATCTTTCACAGTTTGCATAGATTTAGCTTTATCTTCCATCTTTTTTAGAACTTCTTCAGCCTTATTGCCAAATAGGCAGTCCTGCTGTAAAGGAGCATCCAAACGTTTTGCTTTAACATGATCAGGCAGAGATTGCTTCTTAAGCCAAGCATGCCTTCTAAGCACAGACCCAGTAAAGTACAGTTTTGTACCTACCATAAATGTAGAAGTTCGAATGTATTCACTGCTGCAGTCATTACACTTGGGTTATCCTGCCGTCAAGCGGTCCCGCAGTTGGCCAGAGTTCCAAAGTCATGGTCCGGCGTCAGCTGCTGTCACTTCCTCCCCGACGTCAGTGCGCCAGGAGTATATAAGATGCAGTCGATGCCATTTTCTTCATTTTTTCTTGCCCCAGTTGTCAGGTGCCCCCAAATAGGTAGGCAATACATATTGCTAATAAAACATACATAAAAAGTAAAAAGTACAGTTTTGTACCTACCATAAATGTAGATGTCCGAGAGGTATGCATCTGCAGTCCTAACATATGGGTTGTCCTGCCTCAGGCAGCCCTTCGGTCGGCCGGATTCCAAAGTCTGGGTCTGGCCTCGGCTGATGTCGCACTTCACTCAACGTCATAGCTGCTGTGAATTGGGTATAAAGGCATCAGCCGACGCCATTTTCCTCAGTGTTTCTTGCCCCAGATGCCAGGTGCCCTCCAGGAAGGCTAAATTTGGATAAATGCAAATGGTTCCAAACAGTAGAGAGCAAACAATATAAGCATGTATATACATATATACAAACAAATACACCATAATAGATTCCCCCAGCTAGCTACAAGATGGGCAAATACCCTAGGAGTACCACAGAGGGGGAGGAGGGTGGGTAATCCTGACTGCAGATGCATACCTCTCGGACATCTACATTTATGGTAGGTACAAAACTGTACTATGTCCTTCAAGGATGCATCTGCAGTCCTAACATATGGGTAGAATACCATAGCCAAACTGGGGGTGGAGGCACTAAGATGATTATGGTGTAGATAAGATCCCTTGCAAAACAGCAGTTGCAAAACCTGCTCGGGATCTGGAGTATAAAGGTAGATTATAATGCTTGGCAAATGTATGCATGGAGCTCCAAGTAGCAGCTTCTAAAATGTCTTTGGTAGCCACTCCTTGTAGGAAAGCTGTAGTAGTGGCTGTAGCCCTTGTGGAGTGAGGCCTGATGTTTTCCGGAGTTGTCTTTCCATGAAAAGAGTAACAAAATCTAATGCAATTTCCTATCCATTTCGAGATTGTCTGTTTTGAAATTGCTTTTCCTTCCATTCCTGATGCATACGCTACCAGGAGCTGGTCAGTCTTTCTGTTGGTCTTGGTTCTGTCCAGATAATAGCGCAATTGCCTGTGCACATCCAAGGTATGTAGTAGTTTTTCCCCCCTGTTCTGTGGGTTGGGGAAAATGGTGGCAGGTGGATTGCTTGGTTTAATGAGACCCTGGAGACCTCCTTTGGCATAAAAGTAGGATTAGTTCTCAAGGACACTCTATCCTGATGGAAGATAAGGAAGGGCTGTACTGCCATTAATGCCTGTAATTCAGAAACCCTTCTTGCTGAGGTGATTGCAAGCAGGAAAGCAGTTTTCCAAGATAAGAACTGTAATTCTGCTGTTGCTGCTGGTTCAAAAGGGGGAAGTGTCAACTTTTCTAACACAAAGTTCAGGTCCCATGTAGGCAAGGGTGGTTTCCTTGGAGGCTTTACATTTTTGATTCCTCTCAGAAACTGCCTGAGTAGAGGATGAGAGAAGACTGGAGGATCCATGTTGTATTCTGCTGAAATTGCTGATGCATGAATCTTAATGGAGGAGTAAGACAAGCCATTGTGGAACAGCTCTGCTAAATATTCCAGGATGTTGGCTATGTTTGCCGATGATACATTTTCTCCTTTTGCTGCACTCCAAATGAGGTATCTTTTCCATTTGGCTGAATAACTCTTCCTTGTGGAGGGTCTGCGAGCCTCCAGGATAATGTCTTTAACCCTCTGAGATAAATCTGGGTTATTTTGCTTTATGTAATATTCCAAGCAGCTAGCTGCAGTGTTTTCAAGTTTGGATGAAGGATCTTGTAGTTGTTCTGTGTTAGTAGTAAAGGAACTAGAGGTAGAGGCCATGCGTGTGTCCGAGACATACTCCTCAGTAGCGGGTACCAATGCTGCCTCGGCCAGTCTGGAGCTATCAGGATGATCCTTGGGTGATCTTCTTTGATCTTCAGTAGCACTTTGTGCATCAAAGGAAGAGGTGGGCATGCATATGCTGTCAGGTTTTCCCAACTGAAGGATAGGGAGTCCACCTTCCAAGCCAGTGGATGGTATGTCCTTGTGCAGAATTTCCTCAATTGGTGGTTGTGTGGGGATGCGAACAGGTCTATTTCTGGTAGTCCCCATTTCTTTGTAATGGTTTTGAAGATGTCTGGATGCAGCATCCATTCGTGGGCATCCGTGGTAGTTCTGCTTCTGCTAGTGAATTTTCTTTTCCTGGCACAAATTTGGCCTGGAGTTGAATGTTGTGGTTCAGGGCCACATTCCACAGGTCCATTGCCATCCGGCATAGAGGATCTGAGTGTGTGCCTCCCTGTTTGTTGATATACCACATGACTTTGGTGTTGTCCGTCCTTATCAGCAAATGACCTTGTTGAAGAAAAGGTCTGAATGTCAGAAGTGCCTGTTTCACTGCCAGCATCTCTTTTTGATTTATATGTAGGTTCAGCTGGTCTTGTGTCCATAGGCCTTGTATACACTTGTCCACCATGTGTGCCCCCCAGCCTAGGTCTGAGGCATCTGTGGTGATAGTCTGGCTTGGGTGAGGTTTGTGGAAGGGCAGACCTCTGTTCAACTGACAGGCCTGAGCCCACCACAGGAATTCTTGTTTCAGGCATGGAATTATTGGAATCTGGGCTTCTAGACTGTGCTTGTGTTGAGACCATACATTCCTTAGGTACCATTGCAACTTCCTCATATGTAGCCTGGCATGTGGAATCAATATTATGCAGGATGCCATGTATCCCAGGGCGTGCAGGACTTTCCTTGCTGTAAGCTGGTTCTGCGTTGTTAATGCCATGAAATAGAGTGGTAGTTGCTTTTGCTTTTCTGCTGTGAGAAATGCCATTTGATTTGATGTGTCCAGTTCTGCACCCAAGAATGTTATCCTTTGGGATGGTACCAGCCTTGACTTTTTCATGCTGACTGTGTATCCCAGGGCTTGCAGTAGTTGTATAACCTTTTCCAAATCTTTTGTTAATTTGGTCTTGTTGTCCGCTTGTATCAGGCAGTCGTCCAGGTATGGATAAATTTGAATTCCCTGAAGCCTGCAATGAGCAATTACTGATGCCAGGCATTTCGTGAATACTCTGGGCGCAGTAGATAAGCCAAAGGGCAATGCTGAGAATTGATAATGCTCTGATCCTGCAAGAAATCTGAGGTATCTTCTGCAATCTGGTCGTATAGGGACGTGCAGGTATGCCTCCTTGAGATCCAGAGTCACCAGCCAAGACTCCTTGCCCAGCATGGGAAGAAGTTGCTGTAGGGTCAGCATTTTGAATTTTGGAACAATGAGATATGTCTTCAGAGCAGACAGGTCGAGAATAGGTCTCCATTGGTTTTCTTTCCTTGGTACCAGGAAAAGTCTGGAGTAAAATCCTTGCCCTTGTTCCATAGGCAGTACCTTTTCTATAGCTCTCATCCTTAGTAGGTGGTTGATTTGTGCTAGAGCGTTTGTTTTTTGGTTTGGTGGTAGGTTTGGCATTCCTCTCTTTTTTGGTAGAGTGTGGAAGTGAAACCTGTAGCCTATGTCTATTGTCTGTAAAATCCATTTGTCTCCTGTAATGTAATGCCAGTTTATGGAAAATAAGGCAAGCTTTCCGCCTAAGGGTGCTTGCAGTTGTTCCCTGGTAGGCGGTATCAGAGTCAAGTCATTGTGTCTGTCCTGTGGGGGTGGTCGTAGCTGAATCTGTGGCAGTACTTCTCTGGTTGTTAGGCTGCCACTGACGTCCCCTGTAGGCACATCTGGATTGACCTCTGCCTCTTGGGCGCCTATTTCTGCCTCTCTGTGCTCTGGAGGTGTCTGGAAAGGACCAATTCTTCGAAGGCCAATTTCTACTAAACCTCGGAGGCTGGACCTGTAAGAAATCCTTGACTGTTTGGACAGATTTTGCTTTTTCTTCCACCTTCTTTAGCACTTGCTGTGCAGGGGAGCCAAACAAACTTTGTTTCTCCATGGGAGCATCTAGAAGCTTTGACTTTACATGGTCTGGTAAGGATTGTTCTTTTAACCAGGCATGCCTTCTAATCACTGTTCCAGTCATAGCTGATCTAAAGGAAGCCTCCAGTGCATCATAGCCGCATTTTAATGAATGATTACTGACCTGCTGAGTGTTATGTACCAAATCCTGAAGGGACTTACGGTCTATAGGTTCAGGAGAGGACAGTTTTTTTTATTTAGCTGGTCTAACAAAAATTCCTGATACTGAATCATGTGGAATTGACAGTTTAAGGCCCTAGCCGAAAGAGTAGCAGAAGTATAAACTTTTTTCCCCCATCTCTCTAATGCTCTAGATTCTCTTTCAGAGGGGAGGGGGGTTTTGGCAGAGGCAGCTGCTACAGCTTTGGGGCCCTGTGAAATGGTTTCAGGATCTGCAATAGGAGCCTTATACAAGTGGAAGTGTGTGTCCGGGACCCTGTAATATCTGTCGGGCTTGGCAGGGGCCCGGGGGAAGAGAGTCAGGGGAAGTACAGGCATCATTATAAGCATCATCAACAACTGTAAGTACTGGAGGAATGGCTAAAGGCCTATGCTGTGGTAAATGTAAAAAGGTCCTTAGCCTTTTCCTTGAATCTGAAAAATCCTGACCCTGCCATTGAAAATGCTCTCTCATAGCATGTAAGGTTTCCCCAAAAGAAAATTCCTCAGGAGGAGAGGCAGAAGGAATGGAGACTTCTGCATCAGAATCCTCATAAGGAGAAAATGGGCCTTCTGGAGGACCTGAGTTTTCTGAATCATCCGAGGAATAGTCTGTAGAAACAGGATCCGGGGGCTCTGCTCTAGGCCTCTTCTCTGGAGAGGGTTGAGAGGCCCTGTCTGGGTGAGGTTGGGATCCCCTGATCAAAGAAATGACATCCTCAGCCAAGCTGAGCATTTGGGAACTGGAGGTAGGCCTGTGTGAGGGGGCTTTAGCAGACAAGGCCTTAGAAGATTTAGCTGCTTTAGCCCTAGAAAAAGCCTTGATAGACATAGATGCAGGGGGCCTAGCAGCTCCACGTGCAGGAGTAGATATGTCTAAAGGAATGGTATCTGATAAATCCTGGGAGCCTGCTACAGCAGGGGTAAGTTCAGTAGCGGATTCAGCCATGCTGTGAGAGGCCTCGGCTATCGGAGGCAAGCTTTCGGCCGAAGGAAGAACCGAGGACTCGGTTTCGGCCGAAACCGAGACACTCGCGGTTGGCTTAACCGTGGTTTTGGCCGAAACCGCGGACCACGAGTGTCGGTCCTTTTCCTTACGCTTTTTAGCTAACTGTGAAGTCGGGGTCTCCGACGGCATTTTGTAAGCAAAAGCGGGACCAAAAAACTCCTCTGCAAACTCCGACCAACGTCTAAGTGTCCGTCGGTTGAAGGAAGCACAGGCTAGACAAGCTGATACGTCGTGGTCAGGGCCTAAGCAAGGAAGGCAATAAGAGTGGAAATCCTTATGAGGTATTTGTTTCCCGCAAGTTAAACAATTATTTACTTTTTCTGACATCGGCTGAGGCAAGAAAGAGTCCCCAACGGGGTACTTAGCTTTTTAGAAGTCTTCGGTAGTAGAAATCTCTGGATCTGACCGACCGGCACTTGCGAACAGCTTCTGCTTCGGGCACCTGCGCGGCAAGAAAGACTGAGGAAAATGGCGTCGGCTGATGCCTTTATACCCAATTCACAGCAGCTATGACGTCGGGTGAAGTGCGACATCAGCCGAGGCCAGACCCAGACTTTGGAATCCGGCCGACCGAAGGGCTGCCTGAGGCAGGACAACCCATATGTTAGGACTGCAGATGCATCCTTGAAGGACATCCAAAACCTTCAGCTACCAGCAAATACACCACATAGGTAGTATAGGGTAGAAAGGCGTAGATAAGTCCCAGCTAAGAAAGAGGAGATGGAGGGAGGGTAACCTGGACTGCAACAGTGAATACAGTTGAACATCTACATTTATGGTAGGTACAAAACTGTACTATGTTCATCGTGTTTCACTGCTGCAGTCATTACACTTGGGTTGAATCCCAAAGCTGAGGTAGGGTGACTGGTTCTATAGAGGATTTGGGGTGGCTATGAGACCCTGCAGCACTGCAGTGGCAAAGCCAGCTCTGGATTTAGAATAAAGAGGCAAGTGATAATGTTTGGTAAAGGTGTGCACTGAACTCCAAGTAGCAGCTTCCAAGATATCTTTGGTAGGTACTCCTCTAAGGTAGGCAGTTGAAGTGGCTGTTGCCCTGGTGAAATGTGGCCTAATGTTGCTAGGTACAGTTTTCCCATGCTGTGTGTAGCAGAAATGGATACAGTGTCCTATCCACTTTGAAATGGTCTGCTTTGAAATTACCTTTCCCTGTGATCCTGCAGCATATGCTACAAACAATTGCTCAGTTTTTCTGAAAGCTTTTGTTTTGTCCAAGTAGAAACATAGCTGTCTGTGTATGTCCAATGAATGCAGAAGTCTCTCCCCTTTATTCTGGGAATTTGGATAAAAAGTTGGCAAGTGAATAGTTTGGTTAAGAGCCACACTGGAGACCACCTTTGGCATAAATGAAGGGTTTGTTCTTAAAGAAACCCTGCCTTGGTGAAAAATGATGAAAGGCTCCACTGCCATTAGTGCTTGTAACTCTTGAGACTCTTTGTGCTGTGGTTATTGCCAGAAGCAGAGCAGTTTTCCATGACACATATTTTAATTCTGCTGAATTGGCTGGCTCAAAAGGAGGTAAAGTTAGTTTTTCCTAGACAAAATTGAGGTCCCAAGTTGGTGTTGGTGCTCTCCGGGGCAGTCTTATGTTTTTAGCCCCTCTGAGGTACTGTTTTAGCAATGGATGAGAGAAAATAGGAGGATCTGTGTTGTAATGAGCCGAGATGGCAGAGGCGTGGATCTTAATGGATGAAAAGCATAGGCCTTTGTCCAGCATCTCATTAAGTATTGTAGTATCTGAGGAATATTTGGGACAAGAGGGTCAAAGCTTTGAGCCTTTTTCCAGGCACAGAAGCTCTTCCACTTTTCTGAATAGGATTTCCTGGTGCTAGGCCTCCTGGCCTCCAAAATGACATCCATAATAGCTTTAGAGAGAGGTGTTGTCTGCTTGACTAAGGAATCTGCCATGCAGCCAGGTTTAAGGTTTTGAGCTGGCTGTGCAGGATCTGATTATTTTGTTGAGTCAGAAGATGTGGAATTTGAGGTAAAATCCATGGTGGGCCTTGAACTAAGTTCTTTAAGTTTGGGTACCAGTGCTGGTGTGGCCAGTCTGGGGCAATCAGGATCATTTTTGGCTTTTCTTGTCTGGCTTTTAGGAGTACCTTTGAAAGGAGAGGCAGTGGCGGGAAGGCATAAACTTTTAGGCTTTTCCAGCTGAACGAGAGAGCATCCACTTTCCATGCTTGTGTGTGGTAAGTCCTTATGCATAAATTCTGTAGTTGGCAATTCATTGGGGAGGCAAAAAGATCTATGTCTGGGCTCCCCCATTTTTGCGTTATCATGCTGAATACTTGTGGATTTAATTTCCACTCGTGAGGATCCATGATGTTTCTGCTTAAGTTGTCTGCCAGAGTATTTTACTTTCCTGGCAGGAATTGTGCTTGCAGATGAACTTGATAGGTTAGAGCTGTGTTCCACAAGGTCATGGCTTGTCTGTAGAGGGGATATGAATGAGTGCCCCCTTGCTTGTTTATGTACCACATAACTGTGGTGTTGTCTGTCTTTAGTAATAGTTGTCCTGGATGCAGAAGGTCCTTGAAAGCTGTTAGGGCATTGTATACAGCTAGCATCTCTTTTTGATTGACGTGAAGATGCATTTGGTCTGCAGCCCACTTGCCCTGAATACATTTTCCTGCCATGTGTGCTCCCCATGCGTAATCCGAAGCATCTGTTGTTAGTGTCTGCCTGGCTGTGGGTAGAGTGAAAGGCTGTCCCTTGTTGAGGTGACATGCCTGAGCCCACCATCGAAACTCCTGTTGTAGGCAGGGAATAAGTGGTATTACTGCTTCCAAACTGTGACAGTGTTGAGTCCAAACACTTTTTAGGTACCACTGTAATTTCCTCATAAGCAGTCTGGCATATGGTATTAGTAGTATGCAGGATGCCATAAACCCCAAGGCCTGCAGAATTGTTCTTGCAGGGAGTTGGGTTTTTGTTGCCATCAATTGAAAGTACTGAGTCAGTTGTCTTTGCTTGTCTGGTGTGAGATAAGCCATCTGGGCCGTTGTATTTAAGCTGGCACCCAGGAATATTATCTCTTGTGAGGGCACTAGTTTTGACCTCTTTTCATTTACTGTGTACCCTAGGCAAATTAGCAATCTTTTTACAAACACCAGATGCTTTAGAAGAATGTCCTTGCTCTCTGCTTGAATAAGACAGTCGTCCAAGTAGGGATATATTTGAATTCCTTTTTGTCTGCAAAATGCAATTACTGGTGCCAGGCATTTTGTGAAGACCCTGGGTGCAGTAGATAAGCCAAAGGGCAGTACAGAGAATTGATAATGCATTGAACCAGCTATGAATCTGAGGTATCTTCTGCAATTTTGTCTGATTGGGACATGCAAGTATGCCTCTTTGAGGTCCATAGTAACAAGCCAAGCCTTCTTGCCCAGCATGGGAAGAAGCTGCTGAAGAGTCAACATTTTGAATTTTGGAACATCCAGGTAAGTATTTAGAGTAGAAAGGTCCAGTATGGGTCTCCAGGCTTTGTCCTTTCTGGGGACCAGGAAAAGTCTTGAGTAAAATCCTTGTCCTTGTTCCTGTTGTGGCACTTTTTGAATAGCTCTCCTGTCCATGAGGGCTGTAATTTGTTTTTGTGCCTTTGCCCATTGATTTGGTGGCAGGTCTGGCATTCCTTTTAGCCTTGGTAGAGTGTGAAAGTGGAATCTGTAACCTTGAGACACAACATTCAGAACACATTTGTCTTGGGTGATTATATGCCAATTTTGTGAAAAAAGTGCTAGTTTTCCCCTTAAGGGAGCTTCAAAAAGGTAAGTGCTTAGCATTTGAAGGGGGAAGTCACTAGGACTGTTCCCTATAAGGTTGTGATTTGTCTTCCCCTCCTTTTGGGGTTGAAGCACCCCACTGTCGTGGCCTGTAAGAGCCTTGGGGCTGAGATCTGCCCTTTTGGCGTCTGTATCTGCCTCTTTGTGGTCTGTCTGACACTGGAAAGGACCAATTTTTTGAGGGTCAATTTCTGCTAAATCGAGGTTGTACCTGTAAGAAAGCCCTCACTGTTTGCATAGATTTTGCCTTATCCTCCATTTTCTTTAATACCTCTTCTGCCCAGGGGTGTAGCTTGGATTTTCAAATTTGTACTCACAGCTCTCAAACTGCTACCCCCCTCCCCAGCCAAGCTACGGCCATTCTTGTAATTCACGGTTCGCTCTTTTAGTGTCGATGAAGAGGCATTCGCTGTAATGCCTCTTCAGTAATATATAAATTCACTCAAACTCGGTTCCTTGAATTGAAAATGAACCTGAAAGTCAGTTCTTTGAAAAATGCAGCATGGTAGTTGGGGTAGAGGATTCATGCTTTTGTTACCTGCTACCCCTAACTAGGGTGTTTCATTCACACACACACCCCTACCTACCTCTTAGTGTAAGAAATATGGACAAAGCCTAAAATAAACAGGGACAGATATTAAATAATGTTCTCGTGAACTTAGAAAGTTGCTAGAATAACAGGATTTGTGCTAGTATGAGAAAGTTGCTAGAATAACAGGATTTTATTTAACATTTGTTGACTGGGAAAGTCTGACTAGGTTCCACAGATCCTGTTTTCAGTGGAGGCCCAGGGAGAAATGCTCTAGAAACATGTCTTTAGAATGTAGGAGGAAACCCACGCGAACACAGGGAGAACATGCAAACTCCACACAGACGGCACCCTAGCCGAGAATCGAACCGGAGAACCTCTTGCTGTGAGGCGACAGCATTAACCACTGCACCACTGCACCGCCCTTTTGTGGGCTTGTATGATTTGTGCTAGTATGAATTTTTCTAAAGGACATGAAGTCTGAAACTCAAATGTCTGTCATTATTTAGCAACTTCAGCCTTCAATGATTTCTAGAAAAATCACAAAATTTATGAGGAACAGACAAAAAATATGGGGCAAAAATCTGGACATTCTGCAAAATTTGGACAGTTGAGAGGTATGCTACCTACCTACCACACACACACACACACACACACACACACACACACACACACACACACACACACACACACATACCTCTCAACCTCTTAGAGCAACAAGCTCATAAATAAAACTGAGGCAAAGGCCAAAAAATAAGGACATTTTTTTAAATATTGCTCTTATAAACTTAGAAAGATAATAGAATAGTAGTAGGTCTTGCATTAGTACAAATTTTCTGAAAGGTATGAAATCTGAAACTCAAATGTCTGCCATTATTTTCTAACTTCAGTCTTTAACGATTTGCCACTAATTTGCCAGAAAACCACAATTTTATGAAAAACGGACCAAAAAAGTGATGCAAAAATATAAAATTGCCAGACAATACAGCTGGGAACCTGTCAAAGTAGGGACACCATTTTAATATGAGCACAGTTAACTTGACAAAATTAGAGAATCTACATGCATTTCTGAAATAAAAGTAATGTATAACTCTGATCATTACAGTTATTTATAAAAGTAAACCCTCCATGTTTTCTTCCAAAATTGATATTTTGCGGAGAGATTATTAGGGGGAGAGCAACATTTTGAGCCAAAATTGGGGACAGTTGAGAGGTTTGGAGATTCCTAATTCTATAAAGCGATTTATTTGCACATACCTCTCAACCTCTTAATGCAGGAAATTTGGACAAGGCCAAATATATTGGGGGAACATACAAACAGTACTAACAATTGATCTTGGATAAACTTAAGACAGTTGATAGAATATCAGGTCTTGCTTTAGCATGCATTTATCTGAAGATTATGACATCTGAAACTTAACGTTGGTCATTATTTAGTGACTTCATTCCTAAATGATTTGCCAGAAAAGTTTTATTTTGCATTTTACAGCACGAACACCAATAAATATCTGCTAAACAAAGCAATGCAGTTTCACAATGAAACTAGACTTAGCATTAAAACTTCTCTGCCCTTGAAACTCACATTCATTGAAACAGCATTGAAACCCACATTCAAAGAAAATACATTTTGCCAGTGGCAGATAAAGATTAACTTTGGGCTGTTTTCAAATCATAGGCTCCTTGCACATGAAACATACATGTGCTCTTTGATACACCTTCCTGATTGTATTAAATTATATTCCTTGTACAATACAGTATAGTTGTTAGGGAGCATTTTAAATTTATTGTTTTGAACATTTTTCCAGTAACAATGAAACAAAATGCTGCACCAATAATGACAAAATAGCCCAATTCATAACATTTCCACCATAAAAGTCTACTCAAACTTCTGCAGTTCACCAGTATCAGTAAATATGCACAATCTCTGAACTAGTAAAAGCCATCTACATAATTCCACATTAAAGAAATCTGTAACTAATGAAGAGGCTGCTGCTAGCAAACAACTTTATATTTCATGGTTTCATTTACAAATAAAGTGCCTGCTGCCCTTGAGGAATAAATTGCCTATGTTGCATTAAAAACAATGATACGCTAGTAATATTGCAATATGGAATGGATGGCAAACTGATAACAGGTTCATAGTTACTACTAGATATCTTCGCCAAAACGGACTACAGCATCCACCCCCCTTTACAACACAGTACAGTATTAGCAATGCATCTACCTACTGTGGGAGAAGAACCCACAGCCTTCTGCATCAAAAGCAAGTACACTATCTGTTGTGCTATTAACAGTACAAGCAGACTCAGCATAAGCAGCACTAAACTTTAGTCCCCCTGCAGCTCTCAGCAGTAAAATGTCGACACTCAGCTGTATCTCTTAACTTTGCAGAAAATAAATCTGGAAAAAGCCAACATTTATTGGGGGGGGGGGGGACAAAAGCCCAAAAACCAGGGACACATTTTAAACATTGCTTGTATAATTTTGGAAAGCTGCTAGAATAAAATGCTATGTTATCACTGTGCATGTCTTGAACCCAGAACCATATGCACTACAGTCAGTGCATCATACCACTATGCTAAATCAGCAGTTTGAAACATAGGAAGACAAACTTAATGGCTATCATTTAGATAGCTCTCAACCTCTTAGCACAAAAAACCTGGACAAAAAAACGCCAATAATGAGGGAATACAAATTCAGTACTCACTTCACACCTTAGCACAAAAAACCTGGACAAACAACAAAAACAATAATGGGGGAAATACAACTTCAGTTCTCAGTTCTCACTTCTCACCATACTTAACAACCATTAGAAAAACAAATCTGAACGAAGTTCAGAAATGGTGGTGGTTAAGGGCTTTAGGCTCTTCTTACCCTGAAGCAAAGGTACAGGGTTTGAGCCTGAACACCTATAGCCAGCAGGTGTATTATGTGGGGGCATTTTCTCACACGCACACACACACAGAGTGAAGTCATGATTGTGATGCCACTCCTCTTGACAAAATGTACACAGCTGTGTACAGTGCACATACTTCTAAATGCCTGTGTATTTGAAAAGGCAGATAGTGGATTGCTGAAAGAGCTTTCTCATGCAGCCTGATTCCAAAGCATTCGACTGAGTTTTTTCCAGTTGTTTAAAATTAATATTCCACCCCATTACTGAAAGTATTTTCATTGCTGAAAGCAGGGATCACCATTTCTCACCAAGGAGAAAAATATCCACACAACAACTGTGCAAGAATAAGCCAGGAATCATTTAATTAGTTATTTCAATCCATACCAAAAGTAGATGACTAAAAAATATGCCTTAAGGACACTTACTGCTAAAAGTAAAACTAAATACAGTTGCATTAACCCTATTGGAAAAGCGGTAATCCAAGCCCTCCTTCCTATAGCTCCATGTTCTCTCTCTCTCTCACTCATTCACACACACACACACACACACACACACACACACACACACACACACACACACACACACACAATCTGCTCGTGCTTGCCTTACAATTTTCCACTCGCAGCGATAATCCATTTGTCTTCTTCCACTCGTTCTCTCACTACTGCCCATCTCCCGCTCGCAGCCAGCCGGACATGACGTGAGCTCACTTCCGACAAGCTGGTATTCTCCTTAAAGGAACCAACACTCCCTCAAAAGTAAAAAATACGTATGTACATTTTTTTTTTTAAGAGCTACCCCCTCTTCTAAAAAAGTTGTACTGAAATCAGTACAGTGCGTATGCCTCCCGACGTCCCTGCTTCTGCCTTAACACCAAATAAAATATGCTGCCGTAAAGGAGCATCCAATAATTTTGCCTTAACATGATCAGGTAAGCCTTGTTCTTTTAACCAAGCATGCCTTCATATCACAGATCCTGTAACTGCTGCTCTACAAGAAGCCTCTAATGAATCAAAACCACATTGTAGAGTATGTTTTCCCACTTGTTCAGCTGCATGCAATAAATCCTGCATTTCCTTATAGTCAGGATGTTCTGAACTTGTAAGCATTTTCTGTTTTAACAGAGACATTAAATATTGTTGGTATTTAAGCATGTGAAACTGACAATTTAAAGCCCTCACTGCTAAAGTCGCAGAAGTGTAAACTTTCTTCCCCCATCTGTCTAATGCTCTAGAATCCCTGTCAGAGGGAACTGGATTTTTAGCTGTGGAAGCCTTTACCCCTTTGGGACCCTAGGAAATAGTTTCTGGGTCAGCAACAGGGTTTTTATAAAGAAATTTGTGAGAGTCAGGGACTCTGTAGTACCTGTCTGGTTTGACTGGAACAGGGGGCAAAGAATCAGGATTTAAACTGGATTCAGAAAACACATCATCCACTAACACTGGCGGAATAGCAAGGGGCCTGTGCTGAGGCAATAAAAGAAAGTCTCTGAGCCTTTTCTTGGATTCTGAGTAATCCTGGCCCTCCCAATGGAAATGCTCCCTCACGGTATGTAAAGTTTCCCCAAAAGAGTAATCCTCAGGAGGAGAGGCTAAAGGAATTGATTCTTCAGCATCAGAGTCCTCATAGGGGGTAAAGAGCATCCCTGGTCTGAAGAGGAATCAGAAGAAATGGAAACCTGGTCAGAGGAATCATAGTCTGTATCCTGCCTAGGCTTTTTACCTGGAGGGGGATGGGAACCCCTGATCAGAATAATTAAGTCTTCGGCCATTTTAAGCATCTGTTTTTTAGGTATGGAGGCCTGTCCAGGTGAATGCTGTACTTGCTTCTTTGTCTTTAATGGAGTTTTAGACTTGGCTGTAGATTTAATGGTAAGTTGTGAAGGTCTGAAAACACCCTCAGAAGCCGATGCCTGCTCAGTGGCTCCGTACCCATCTGAGGGGTTAGTTTCCATAGGCCCAATATCTTGAGTTTCCAGAGGCCTAGACATCTCCACGTGGGAGTCGGGAGCGGCCTGTGGTATGAGGTAGCAGGTGTCAGGGGCTGCGAAAGCACCTCACTGAGAACCGGCAAGCCAGCGACTGGCCTAGAAGAGGCTTCATCGTCAGTCTTGGGCCTTGGATGCCTGTCCTTATCCTTGTCTTTGAGTTTTTTGTGTATTCCGGTCGTCGGTTGTTCCGACGGCATGGTATAATTGAACCTTCGGCCAAAGTAATGGCGAGCAAAGTCAAACTGACATTTAATAGTGCGCTTGTTAAATCTAGCACAAAACCGACAACTAATGACGTCGTGGTCTGGGCCTAGGCATGGAATACAGTAAGAATGAAAATCCTTATGAGGTATTTGCTTCCCACAAGAAATACAATTATTAACTTTTACTGACATCGGTCTGAGGCAAGAAAAAGTTTCCCCAATGGGGTATTTAGCTTTATTGAAGACTTTGGTTCTGAAATTCGAATTGAAAATCTCAGGAGTCGGCCGACCTGCACTTGCAAACTGCTTTTGCTTCGGGCACCACGCGGCAAGAAAGACTGAAGAAAATGGCGTCAGCTGCATCTTATATACCCCGGTCGCACTGACGTCAGGGAGAAAGCGACAGCAACTGACGCCGGACCAAGACTTTGGAACTCTGGCTGACTGCGGGACCACCTGACAGCAGGATAACCCAAGTGTAATGACTGCAGCAGTGAAACACGATGAACATCAGCAGCCCTGCAAGACACCTCTAAGGAATCAAAATCTCATTGCAAAGTATGTTTGCCAACTTGTTCAGCTGAATGCAATAAATCCTGTAAATTTTTATTCTCCACACAGTCAGAAATCAACATAATTTTCTGTTTAAGCAGTCCCATGATATGCTGTTGATATTTTAACATATGGAATTGACAATGTAAAGCACTGACTGCCAAGGTTGCAGAAGTACATACCTTTTTACCACATCTATCCAGTGCCCAGGAGTCTCTATCAGAAGGGGTAGGATTTTTAGCAGTAGAAGCCTTAATGCCCTTGGGTCCCTGAGAAATGGTTTCAGGGTCCGCAACAGGATTCTTGAAAAGGAATTTGTGGGACTCAGGAACCCTGTAGTACCTGGCTAGTTTGCTAGGGGCTGGAGGCAAGGAATCAGGGGTCATACTGGATTCCGAAAACACATCAACAATGTCTAGTACAGCAGGTATAGCCAAAGGCCTATGCTGAGGAAGAAGAAGGAAATCCCTAAGCCTCTTTTTGGATTCAGAGAAATCCTGACTTTCCCAGTGGAAATGTTCCCTTAAGGTATGTAAAGTTTCCCCAAAAGAAAAATCCTCAGGTGGAGAGACAGAAGGAATGGAATCATCTGCATCAGAGTCCTCATACGTAGGTATGGACAAATCGAGATCATTAGAAGAGTCAGAAGAAACAGAGTCCTGTTCAGAAGATTCATATTCAAGTTCAATCCTATGCCTCTTGGGGGGGGGGGGGGTTGAGTACCCCTGATTAGAGTAATTAAATCTTCAGTCATTTTAATCATTTGTTTTTTAGGCATAGGGGCCTGAACATGTGGCCTGGGGGTCGGTTTTTTAGACATAGAACGAGATTTAGGCCTTAGTACTGAAGTTGGAGTCGGTTTAATATTCAAGTCTGTAGGCCTGAATACACCCTCAGAAGACAGTGCCTGCTCAGCGGCTCCGGACACATCCAAGGGAAAGACATGTGCGGGTTCCATATGTGAAGCATCTCGTGGCATACCCGACTCTGAATGGGTCTCAGTAGAGGCCTGTGAATCAGAAGTAGCGGGTATCAGGGGTTGCAAAAGCACCTGAGTACCGGCGAACTGGCGACTGGCTTAGGAGAAGCGTCGTCGGCAGTTTTGGATCTCAATGGCCTGTCTCTGTCTTTTTCTTTGCATTTTTTCGGTATTCTGGTAGTGGGATGGCTAACCGACGTCATTTCTGGATAATTAAATCTAAGATCTGAAATATTTAGAAGCAAAAATGTACCGATGACGGATAGTGCGCTGATTAAAGCACAAAACCGACAGCAAGGTAGGTCGTGGTCAGGGCCTAGGAAAGGAATGCAGTACAAATGAAAATCCTTATGAAGTATTTGCTTCATACAAGTAATGCAGTTATTAACTTTTACTGACATCGGTAAGGAGCAATTTTAGTTGAAGACTTCGGTTCTGAAACTTGAAAATGAAAATTTCAGGAGTCGGCTGACTGGCACTTGCGAACTGCTTCTGCTTCGGGCACCGCGGCAAGAAAGACTGATGTAATGGCATCGGCTGCATGTTTTATACCCCTGATGACCTGACATCATGGAAGAAGGGACAGCAACTGATGCAGGACCCAAGACTTTGTTAATCAGGCCGACTGAGGGCAACCTGCCAGCAGATTACCCAAATGTAATGACTGCAACAGTGAAACATGATGAACATCGGACAGCAGGGTACATCATGAACTGGGCCTAAGCAAGTGATGCAGGAAGAATGGAAGTCTCGGTGTGGTATTTGCTTTCCACAGGCAAGACAGTTATTGACTTTTTTGGACATCGGCTAGTACAAGAAAAAGGAAGGATCCAAAACGGGGTACTTAGCTTTAGACATTTTCAGCTGAAGTTTGAATTCTGTAAACAGCTGACCAGCACTGTTGTGAACTGCTTCTGCTACGGGCTCCATGGCATGAAACAGTGAGGTAATGATGTTGCCTGCTCTCCTTTATAGCTGACGACCTGACGTCACTTAGCAAACGACAGCAGCCGATGCACAAAACCTTGACTCTGGTATTCGGACCAACTGATGGCTACCACAGCATGGATAACCCAATGGCTAGGACTGCAGCAGTGAAACACGAAGAACATCAAAGGGGTCTGCTTGGGTGTTGGGAAGAATAGAACTTAGTGCAGGAAAAGCATGGGATTTATAAATGATTGTATGGGCAACAGCCAGTTATATGATGTTGTTCTAGCCAGTTAAAACTTGAGAGGCTTGTATTTGTGTGTATAGAATTGTACTTAACAGTGTAAGCTGGGATTTTAGGAGTAGGGCAATGGAAGCATTTGCATTCCCTGATACAATGATGAAGTCAATTAGGAGGAGCTTAGACATACAATATGAATTGCCATATCATGTTTAATTATGTTGGCTGCCAAAACAAAACTAAAAAAAAAATAGAAAATGGAAATTAAAGCCTAAACTCACTGTATTTGAAGTATTGAATACAGTAAGAGAGATTTAAAAAAATGGAACTGGGATCTTTAGAGAAGGAAAGGTGAAAAAGACACAGAAATAAATGGAACTTGTGGCAACAATACATGCAGAATAATGTTCAGGAGGAGGTATGAATTCAGCAACTGATACAACGAAGGACTAATAACTACAAAGAAGATATGTGATGGGGTATTTTACAGTGGTAACTGTTTAAATTGCTGAGACACACTAACTGATGAATCTACTAATGCAGCTCACACTGTACTGATTAGGTTCATAGACTCATAGTTTAACAGGCAAGTACTACAATAACGTACAGTTGTGTACACTTACCATAAATGTAGATGTTCGACTGTATTCACTGCTGCAGTCATCACCTGTGGGTTATCTCTGCTGTGGTAGCCCTCGGGCGTCCCGAATACCAGAGTCAATGTTTTTCTGCGTCGGCTGCATTCGCCTGTAGTTTGACATCAGGTCGTCAGTGCTATAAAGCAAGGCAGCCGACATCATTACATCAGTTTTTCTTGCCCTAACCCATCAGAAGCACAAGGAAATAAAGTAAAGTGGTCCTGGTGGCTAAAAGCCACTGTGGGAAGCTTATGTCCCCCTAGGAAAAGAGGATATAAGGGGGACGGAGGGAGGGAAACCAGGACTGCAACAGTGAATACACTCAAACATCTACATTTATAGTAAGTGTACACAACTGTACTATGTTCTTTGTGTTTCACTGTTGCAGTCATCACCTGTGTGAGGATTCCCAAAGCTAAGGAGAGGGGTGGAAGGACAGGTTAGAGCCCTAGGAATGGGTCAGTAGGCCCTGCAGAACTGCAGAGGCAAACCCTGCCCTAGACTTAGAAAAAAGAGGTAGGTGGTAATGCTTTGTAAAGGTATGGACAGAGGTCCAGGTGGCAGCTTCTAAGATGTCCCTGGTGGGGACTCATCTGAGGAAGGCTGTGAAAGTGGAGCCTGCCCTAGTGGAATGGGTATGAATAGACTTGGGGGGTTTCCCATGTAGTCTGTAGCAGAAATGGATACAGTGTGATATCCATTTAGAAATGGTTTGCTTGGAAACGGGTTTCCCCTCTGCCCCTGAGGCAAAGCTGACAAGCAGTTGGTCTGTTTTTCTGAAGGACTTAGTACAGTCCACATAGTATCCGAGTTGTCTGTGGACATCTAGCGAGTGCAGAATTCTTCCCCCTTGTTCTGAGGGTTGGGAAAGAAGGTGGGTAGGTGTAGGTGGTTGAGGGTCACATCAGATACCACCTTGGGCATAAAGGAGGGGTTAGTCCACAGGGAGACTCTGTATACATGGAAAATGATAAAAGGGCTCAACAGCCATGAGTGCCTGAAGTTTTGAAATTCTTCTGGCTTGAGGTGATAGCTAGTAGGAAGGCCGCCTTCCAGGAGAGGTATTTCAATTCTGTTGAAGCAGCAGATTTGAAAGGAGGTAAGGTTAGTTTTTCTAAAACATAATTCAGGTCCTAGGCTGGCATGGGAGGCCTTCTGGGAGGTTTGATATTAGAAGCCCCTCTGAGGGATTGTTTAATCAAAGGATGAGAGAAGAGGGGTGGGTCTGAATCATAATGAGCTGAAATGGCTGAGGCATGGATTTTAATAGAAGAGAAGGAGTGGCCACTATTGAGCAACTCGGCTAGGTAATCCAAGATAAGCAGGATGGAAGGATGGGAGGTACTGGTCCCTCTGGACTGGCTACAAGAGCAGACTCTTTTCCATTTCCCTGCGTAAGATTTTCTAGTGCTGGGCCTTCTGGCCTATGTGAGAATGTCTAGGACCTGTTTGCTTAACAGGGACTCCTTGTTAGCTTTTAAGGTATAAGCCATGCCGAAAGACTGACAGCCTGCAAGTCTGGGTGCAGTATCTCCCCCTTACCTAGGTACCTAGGTCAAGAGGTCTGAGATCAGAGGAAGCTGCTGGTCAGGCTGCACAGTAAGGGGTACCAATGCTCTCTGGGCCAATCTGGAGCAGTGAGAATGGCCTTTGGTCTCTCCTCCTTTATTTTGATTAGTACCGGGAAAAGCCGAAAGACTAACAACAACAACCTTTGGAATAAGGGGCAGAGGAGAGAATGCGTACACAAAGAGGGAATTCCAGGGGAAGGTCAAGGCATCCAACTTCTATGCTAGGAGGTGATACTCCCTGGTACAGAACTTTTGCAGCTGGTGGTTGAGATGTGAGGCAAAGAGATCCACCTCTGGAGTCCACCACTCCTGAGTGATTTGCAGAAAGATTTTCCCCGTGGAGTTGCCATTCGTGGGGGTGCAGTAAGTTTCTGCTTAGGTGGTCTGCCAGGGTGTTGTTGACCCCTGGTAGGTATTGGGCAATTAGGTGTAGACCCATGGAGTCAGCAGTCAGCCAGAGGCTCATGGCTAGCCTGCACAGAGGGTAAGATTGTCCCCATCCCGTATGTTAGTATACCACATTACTGTGGTGTTGTCTGTTTTTATAAGGAAAACCCCTGGCCTGAGATGGGGTTTGAAGGATGCCAGATCCTTTTGTACTGCCATCATTTCTTTCTGACTGATGTGTAAGTGAAGGTGCTGAGCATCCCAAAGACCTTGGGTGCACCTGCCTGCTAGGTGAGCACCCCAAGCAATGTCTGAGGCATTGGTGTTGATGGTCTGGCTGGTAGGGTGGAGGATGAATGGAAGACCCTTGTTCTTGGCACAGGCCTCTGCCCACCAGAGAAACTCAGCCCTTATACATGGGATCAGAGGGAGAGAGGTCTCTAGAGACTGAGTGCTGACAGCAAAGGTTCTTTAGATACCACTGAAGTTTTCTCATGTGAAGCCTGGCCAGAGGCATTTGAAGGATGCAAGATTCCATGTACTCCACGGCTTGCAGGAACTTCCTCATGGTGAGGTGACTTCTGGATGCCAGCTGGGTAAAGTAGAGAGGCAGGAAGCTCTGCTTTTCTGGGGATAGGAAGGTCATTTGGGATGCTGTGTCTAGTACAGCTCCCAAGAAAATGATCTTCCTGGTGGGAGTTTGCTTTGATTTCTTCTCGTTGATGGTGAACCCTAGGGAGGTTAGGAGGGATTTGACAAAGAGAAGGTCCTGGAGCAGCTTTTCTTTGCCCTCTGCCTGAATGAGGCAGTCATCCAGGTAAGGGTAAATCTGTATATTTCTCTGTCTGCAAAATCCTAAGGCCGAGGCTAAGCATTTGGTGAACACTCTGGGTGCAGTAGATAAGCCAAAGGGCAGTGCAGAGAACTGAAAGTGTTGTGATCCTGCTCTGAAGGGCAGAAATTTCCTGCAGGACTCCCTTATGGGGATGTGTAGGTAGGCATCTTTTAGGTCTAGGGTCACTAGCCAGGCATTTTTGTTAGCATAGGCAGCAGCTGCTACAAAGTTAGCATTTTGAATCTGGGGACCACCAGGGAGGTCTTCAGAATGGATAGATCCAAGATGGAGTGCCAAGTGCCCTCTTTTCTGGGAACAAGGAATCGTCTGGAATAAAAGCCTTTGCCAATTTGATCTGAGGGGACAGGTTCTACTGGCCCCTGGAATATGACCTGTTTCAATGCCTCTGCCCACTGATTTGGAGGTAAGTCTGGGTACCCTCTTGGAATTGGGAGTTTGTTGAAAGAGAATTTGTATCCCTGAAAAATTATCTTTAAGACCCATTGGTCCTTTGTTACAGAAAGCCAATTTTCATTGAAGAGGGAGAGCCTTCCTCCTAGTTTTTGATGAGTGAAGGGAGGGCAGAGGAGGAAAGGGGAGACACTGTGAGTTTTTGCCACAGAAGGGTTGCTTAGAACTCCCTGCGTTTGGGGCTAAAAAGTGGTCCAGTTTGCTTCTCTGCTGGCCCTGGGATAGGGGCCTGGCTTGTCTGTCCCTACAGGGCTTACCTTGGCCCTGTCTGCTAGGTGCAGGAAAGGACCAGTGCTTAGAGGGAAAGTTCCTACTGAACCTTGGAGGTTGAACCTGAAATAAATCTTTTATAGTTTGCATGGATTTTGCTTTGTCTTCCATCTTTTTAAGCACCTCTTCTGCTTTTACTCCAAACAAGCACTCCTTATCTAGGGGTGCATCAATAAGTTTAGACTTGACATAATCAGGGAGAGGTTGTTCCTTCAGCCATGCATGTCTCCTAATGACAGATCCTGTCACTGCTACCCTGACAGAGGCTTCTAGGGCATCATATCCACAGTGTAATGAGTGTTTTTCCACTTGACAAGTAGAGTACAATAAATCTGCTAACTCTTTTGAACTGGCACAGTCAGGAAAGGTAGAAATCTTTTGTTTTAATAGTTCCAAAGTGTGTTGCTGAAATTTTAACATATGGAACTGACAACTGAGTCCTCTGACAGCTGAGGTTGCAGAGGTGTATACTTTTTTACCCCATCTGTCCAGAGCTCTGGAGTCCTTGTCAGAAGGAATAGGATTCTTGGCGGAACTAGTCTTAGCTCCTTTAGGTCCCTGTGTAATGACCTCTGGGTCTGCAGCAGGATTTCTGTACAGTTATTTGTAATAATCTGGTACTCTGTAATACCTGTCAGGTTTACCGGGAGCAGGTGGGAGGGCATCAGGGGCTAAGCTGGATTAATGGAGAACATCATCCACCACTTCTAAAATGGGGGGTGGGGGTGGCTAGGGGTCTGTGCTGGGGCAGATCCAAATTAGGTCTTTTCTTAGACTGGATAGGTCTTTTCTTAGACTGGAGGCAGTCCTGAGATTCCCATTGGAAATGTTCCCTGATGGTGTGAAGAGTTTCCCCAAAGGAAAAGTCCTCTGGAGGGGAGGCAGATGGGATAGATTCCTCTGCATCTGAATCCTCAAAAGCAGTCAGAGGTTGCTGTTCCTCTTCAAAATCTTAATAGTCATATTCCTCAGAAGCCTATTCTGTCAATTTATGGAGAAGGCTGCCTTTCCTTTTAGAAGTTGTGGCCTGACAACCCCCGATAAGGGAGATGAGATTCTCCACCATTTTAAGCATTTGTGCTTGGGGTGATGGAGCAGGAGCTAGATGGTGGCTAGAAGCAGATTTCCTAGGAGTGGCCTGGCTTCTAGGCCTGAGAGAATCCGCCGGTCTGAGAGAGATGGTAGCAGTAAGAGACAACGTCAGTTTTTGTCTAGATTAGTTAGTTCGAAAGGCCTCCTTGAAAGCCAGTGCCTGTGTCGCAGCTCTAGACCCAACCGAGGCAGAGACAGCCAAAGGCACGCAAGACGAAGAAGACTTCTGTGGCATACCGGACTCCAAAAGGGTCTCGGCAGAGGCCTGTGTAGATATCGAACTGGGCATCAGGGGCTGCGAAAGCACCTCACTGAATTCCAGAGAACTGATGACCTGCTTAGCAGTAGCGTCGTTGGAAGGGTTAACCTTGTGTGGTCTGTCTGTATCCATATCTCTGCATTTTTTCGGAATGTCCACGGAGTGTTGGCTGATGGACGCCATATCAGAATGTGAAGATGGAACACGAAAATAACTGTCTACAAAAAACTCTACAGCAAATGGTTCTCGCACTGAAGGGGGCACAGAACCCACAACAGGGGACATAGTGGTCTGGGCCTAAACAAGTGACGCAGTAAGAATGGAAGTCTCGGTGTGGGATCTGCTTTCCACAGGCGAGACAACTGTTAACTTTTTCGGACATTGGTTAGTGCAAGAAAAAAGGGTCCCCAACGGGGTACTTAGCTTTAGACGTTTTCAGCTGAAATTCAAACTCTGTTAGCGACCGACCGGCACTCTTCAGAACTGTTTCTGCTACTGGCTCCATGGCAAGAAAGACAGATGTAATGACGTCGGCTGCCTTGCTTTATAGCACTGATGACCCGACGTCAGACTACAGGCGACTGCAGCCGTCACAGAAAAACACTGACTCTGATATTCGGTCCAGCCAAGGGCTACCACAGCAGGGATAACCCACAGGTGATGACTGCAACAGTGAAACACAAAGAACATCTGCCCTTGCGGACCATTTTAAGCCTGTCAAACATCCCCTTTGGATGTTTGAATTCATTCTAGATTGGCCTTAACCATCCCATGCTCTATAATTATATATCACCCCTAATCAGAATAACTGGGATCATGCCACAGATAATTTGAGGGGGTTCCATGTTTTGAGGGGTCCCATACACAGGATAAAGCATTTAGGAGCTGCCTTTATACATTGGCTACAGTCCTGGAGTAAATTCTTGTTTCCCATCCATAAATCCAAGCTGCGCTTGAATATGGACAGGGATGAACTTTTGTTTTATTTGGACAGCAAGTCCATTAATTAAACAAACAGACTTTACTTCTGACTTTAAATGTCCCAGACAGTAATGACTGTGCATTTTCTGTATCCTCTTGGAATAGTTAATCATCCGATGCCAAACACAAGCAGGTAAATAAAAAAATGGTTTATTAGTGATGCCTGCAGCTCACTGACCTCAAAGAACATTCACCCAAGAGTTATTCCAGTTCTTAGACCTCTTGAACATTGCAACTAGAGTTAATTTAAACCAGCTGAGCAAAGAGCTCTTTTCCGCATAGATATGGGAAGAAAAGCTCCAAACAGAATTACAACCATGCTTCATATACAAAAGCAACAATACACATAGCAAAATATCACTACAGATACTTAAAAGCTAATAACCCAACGCAGTCTACATGTTATACACAATTAAAAAACTGAAAACAGTGGTGAAAGAATACTGAACACATCAGCGGATAAATATAACCAATGAAGTTGAAAAAAGAAATTTCCATTTCTTACTGAATTAAATAATGCTGAGAAGATTTAAAGTACATTCAAAATTCTCTAAGAAATATTCATGAAGGACAGAATAATCATCAGGACTGGTGTAAATTAACAATGATATGTGACTGTCACACACGGATGTGGTACAATCAAACAGAAAAAAATCAGATTATGTGATCTGTACATTAAACATATGCAAAATAAGACAACTGAGATGCATCAGTGATGCAGTACAAAATAATTCAGTAGAAATTCACTATAAGGTCCCACTATATTTAGGAGTCTGCCTGGCAGAGAGGGACAGAACCCTTACTGAGACCTAGACACTTGCTGTTTGACTAGTGGCCCTGGCACTGTAGAAGCCAGGCAGGGAGGGAGATGAGTGAAGGGGCTTAGCCAACTTACCTCTCCCGAGGACCATGGTTGACAGCAGGTGCTCTGCAATTTCACTGGAGAAAAAAAAAACTCCTGTGCTTAAGGGAAGCTGTACAGCTGTTTGCTGGCAATTCCCTTTGCAAAAGTGAGAGATGACCAGTGAGGACAGCCCGTCGCATGCCCCTTCAACTATGTGAACCAAGTGTTTGTCTATGCAGGTATGGCTTAAGTGGAAAACCCTCAAAGCACCCCAATGGCTGTCTGAATGGGCCCCTCTTGGTTGACCCACACCACAGTGACGGAGAAAAAAATGGACCAATTAGCTGAGAAAGGGCTGAAAGTCAGCAGGCAGTGGGGGCAAAGAATATTTAGAAAAACATTAAGAAGCCTGATGCTATAAGAAAAAGAGCTGTGTGTTAACGTTATCCTCAGGATGTACAGCAGCTGTCTGTTTCAGAGGGAAAGCAGAAATCATTCCACATCTTGGAGAGGCAATCTGAGTACAGGGCAGTGCATCTCCAGCAGTGTTACTCGATTTGTACATGAAGTGGTAGTTTGTCCTTTGACAATAAGGCTCTAACTAGAGAGGATTACCACAGCGTACTGCTAACATTATTTTCAAATAAGATTAGGCACTACTAATAGTTGAGTACATTATGTGATGCAAGACTTCAGACTAGATAAGCTGTTTAAGGGCCAAGCAAATATAGGGTTTATATGAATGGTTTGCAGCATTTTTTTATTATAGCATTGCTCAAGTGCTGAGTTCTGTGCAGACTGCAGATTTGCAAGTATGAATGGCATACAGAAGTTTAGGTAGTTTAAGGCATTTTTTTTCTAGTAGCATCTGTGAGAAGATGTCTAGCTCTGTACAGAAATCAAGATATTGTAGCTCAGGAAAAAAAAGACAAAAGCTGCATTGATCACTAAAATTGCTACACCCAGTAATTAAGATTTGGAAGCAGAAATGAGAGCAAAATGGAAAACCATACCCAGGCAGTTCCAAAAAGTAGTTGCAGCAACAGAACTAAAAAGAATTTACAACGGTACTTAAATATGCTACTGATATATGTAACCCTGTCTGAACTGCAGGAGGAGGCAATTCCAAGCATATTGTGGGTGCTGATAACAGCACTCTTGGCTATCAAAGATTGTATCACTTCCAATTTCATGTACTCTAATTGTTCTCTAATTTAGGAATGGGGTCCTTTCCTGTCAGTTTATGTAAAAAAAAAAACTAAGCATTTACAGAAACAAAATAGAGTGGGGAACCCACATGTTTGATGAGCTTTCTGACTGCTTGTTTTATGTGTTGGTCAAATTTCCTACTGCCAGTTATAACAACTCTTTGGAGTTTTGCATGCATTTACTAGTTCACTCCTGGTGTTGCCCAAAACCTACCTAAACTCTAACTTCTGCTTAGAAACACGTTAAGAAGTTGATATTACTTTTGTTTCAGCTGAGACTTTCTTAGCCAGGACTCAATAGAGATAAAGGATTGTTACATATTGGACAGATCAAATGAGAGAGGAAAGGGTGTACTGAATAACTTGTGGCATGTTTGATTGTTATGTGGCAATCTCAGCATTTCAGTACACCATTAAGAAATTCATAAAAGCATTAGGTCAGACCTCTGCTTTCTCCCCCATTATTTTAATTTATTTATTATTATTTTACATTTGTTAACTAGGAAATGTCCAGCTGGGCAGAGTTGCCCATTTTCAGCGCAGGCCCATGGAGAAAAGCTCCAAAGCAGAAGACAAAAAAAATATATAAATTAGGAACAACTGCAGACTAATACAATAAATGAGTAAGAAATGTGTAGGAAAGTAGCATTTCTAGCAACCAACAATAATACAATAAATAATGCATACAAGTAGTAACAATGTCAATACAGCACAATAAAGTTATGCTAATTTGCATAACTAGAAATTCTGTATGAGGTAGCTTTACGAAATAAGAAAGAAAATGAGTTGGAAGTAGGGATAATTGATAGGATTTGCCCAGGCCTAAAGCAGGAACATACCCATTAGTGGGATAAATAAGTCTTAAGAAGGCTCTTAAAGTTCTGCATGTTTTCTAGAGATCAGATATCTATAGCAAGAGTATTCAATTTTCTTGTGACAGCAGTAGTATACAGGCAGTCCCCAGACTAATATTTTAGAAATGTCAATCACTGCTTTATTTGTAGTTCTTAGTGGACAACTGTTGATACAGGGGTGGGGGAGTCCTTGTAGGACTGGAGTTTTTTTTTTGGGTTGATAAAGAATTTGATGGTCTATTTTAAGTTGATTAAAAGTTAACATGTTTGGTAATTCTAGCCAAGATAGTTTTTAAGGGAATGACAATAATGGGGCCTGTAGGATGAGTTGGTGGCAAATGTTGCTATTTTGTTGTAACAAACAGTCTGTTAAGGTCACTTTTATTTAGGTTGGTTAGTAATGGGGAGGCATAGAGTAGTGTGGAGACTAGGAATGCTGATTTTACTATCGGAGGTTAGACAACTTTTGGATCTGTACAGGGTACCAAGTTTTTTGTGAACTTTTGAGATATGAGATGTATGTTTACCAAATTTCATATTATTATCTGTAATTGCACCTAATAGTTTAGTTTGAGTGAATGCTGTGATAGGAGTACTGTTAGATGATATTTAAAATGTGGGAATAGGGTCAATAGCTTTAGAAGGATGTAATAGCAATAGTTTTTTTTTTGGGGGGGGTGAGTATAACTTGTGAGTCATTTTCTTCTGTTCCCTCACCCCAGATAGCCAGCTCCTAAAATATAGCATTACAGCAAACTTATAAATGCATTACCCTGAAAATAATATGGTCAAAGAAAACAGATTCCCTTCATGAACAGTTCACCTATCCATAAGCAAAATGCCACAAGTCTCCTGTTAACACAATGTGATACATTCATTAATGCAACAGCTTTACACTCCTAAATCATACTTACTGCTTTGCTTTGACTAGAGTATACACAGTAGCTAGTAAGAGAAACACATTCTGGACAGCACTTCCCAGGAAGATGAACCAGTTCTTCACCCTGTAAAAAATGCAGAGAAATAACTTTGTTGGGAAAGATGAGGATCCCAAATGAACAGGGAATACGCATATATAAGTTCCTTACAAATACAGTGAAGCATTAATAAAAAAATTTACAAGCACTGCCTTACACAACATGCTTTTTGCTGCTGCACACACTTTATATCTACAAAGCTGTACATTCAGAATCGATAACAAAACGGGGCACAATGCTTACTGTATGCAAAGCATGTCGGCAATGTATGTTTCACTGATGCAGTGTGACACTAAGAAAATTACACTAGCACATTTGTAACAGGTAATGCATTCTAAAAATTTGCGCTTATATCAGAACAGCGAACGCTATTCTGTTGAACTATAAAGTTGGAAAGCCAAAAATGTCGAAGTCATGGATCAGCAAATTTTTTCCCCAGGGGAAAAATTTGATGATCTAAAAAAAATACATACACAAACAAAACAAAGTGTGCCCACCCCAACTTAAATATAACAACCCCAAGATCTCACCATAGTAGAGAAAAAGTACAGTTTTGTACCTACCATTAATGTAGATGTCCGATAGGTATGCATCTGCAGTCCTTACATATGGGTTGTCCTGCCTCAGGCAGCCCTTCGGTCGGCCGGATTCCAAAGTCCGGGTCCGGCGTCGGCTGATGTCGCCCCTTCCCCGACGTCAGAGCACCTGGGGTATAAAAGTGTCAGCCAACGCCATCTTCCTCAGTTTTTCTTGCCCCAGATGCCAGGTGCCCTCTAAGGAAGGCTAAATTTGGTAGAAATACAAAATATTGCAAACATGCACAGTAATATAAAACAAATACACCATAATAGATAACCCCAGCTAGCTATAAGAGGGATAAGTACCCAGGAAGTACCACAGAGGGGAAGGAGGGAGGGTAAACCTGACTGCAGATGCATACCTATCGGACATCTACATTTATGGTAGGTACAAAACTGTACTATGTCCTTCAAGGATGCATCTGCAGTCCTTACATATGGGTAGAATACCATAGCCAAGCTGGGGGTGGTAGGCTCTAAGAAAATGATGGTGTAGCTAATATGCCCTGCAGGACTGCCGTAGCAAAGCCTGCTCTGGATCTGGAATATAAGGGTAAATTGTAATGCTTGGAAAATGTATGCACGAAGCTCCATGTAGCAGCTTCTAAAATGTCCTTGGTAGCCACCCCTCTTAAGAAGGCTGTGGAGGTGGCTGTAGCTCTGGTGGAATGAGGTCTGATGTTAGCTGGCACAGCTTTTCCATGATAAGAATAGCAGAATCAAATGCAATTTCCTATCCATTTTGAAATTGTCTGTTTGGAAATTGCTTTTCCTTGAATGCCTGCAGCATATGCTACCAACAGCTGGTCAGTTTTTCTGAAAGTCTTAGTTCTGTCCAAGTAGTAGCGTAACTGTCTGTGAATGTCCAGGGTACGCAAAAGTTTCTCTTCCTTGTTTTGTGGGTTTGGAAAGAAGGTAGGCAGGTGAATAGCTTGGTTCAATGAGACCCTGGATACCACCTTTGGCATGAATGAAGGATTGGTTCTCAAGGAGACTCTGTCCTGATGAAAAATAAGAAATGGTTGTACTGCCATGAGTGCCTGCAATTCAGATACTCTTCTTGCTGAGGTTATGGCCAGAAGGAAGGCAGTCTTCCAAGACAGGAACTGTATCTCTGAATATGCTGCTGGTTCAAAGGGAGGTAAAGTCAACTTTTCCAACATGAAGTTAAGGTCCCATGTAGGCACTGGTGGTTTTCTTGGATAATTGATGTTTTTAATTCCTCTTAGAAACTGCCTTAGGAGAGGATGAAAGAAGACAGGTGGATCAGTATTGTATTCTGCTGAAATTGCTGAAGCATGAATTTTTATGGAAGAGTAAGAAAGGCCATTATGGAGCATGTCTGCCAAGTATTCCAGGATATGTGCCATGCTCATCACTGTGGCATCTAGGCCCTCTGCGGTGCTCCAAGTGTGGAATCTTTTCCATTTTGCTGAATATGTCTTTCTCGTGGAAGATCTGCGAGCTTACATGATGATATCCTTCACTCTCTTGGATAGCTTTTCCTGGTGAGGAGTCAAGGTATTCTCCAGGCTGTCAGCTGCAGGGTTTTCAGGCTGGAGTGCAGAGTTTTGTAATTGTGCTGTGTCAGAAGGAGTGTCCATAGTGGTAGAGGCCATGGTTTTGTGTGTGACAGGGTCCGTAACAGTGGGTACCAGTGCTGCCTTGGCCAGTCCGGGGCTATTAGAATCACTTTTGGCTGCTCTGTCTTGATTTTCAGTAAGACCTTGGTCATTAGTGGGAGTGGTGGAAATGCATACACTGTTAGAGTATTCCAACTGAAAGAGAGCGTCCACTTTCCATGCTTGTGGGTGGTATGTCCTTGTGCAGAATTTCTTCAGCTGATGATTGTGGTGGGAGGCAAAAAGATCTATGTCCGGCCTCCCCCATGATTGTGTTATCTGAAGGAAGATGTCTGGGTGCAGCATCCATTCGTGTGGGTCCATGGTATTTCTGCTTAGGCTGTCCGCCAGTATATTGTCTTTTCCTGGCACAAACTGGGATTGCAGCTCTATATTGAGTTTTAGGGAAAGTTCCCAAAGATTCATTGCTAGTCTGCAAAGAGGGTAGGAATGGGTACCTCCTTGCTTGTTTATGTACCACATAACTGTGGTATTGTTTGTCCTTATTAGCAGGTGGCCTTGATGTAGAAAGAGCTTGAAGGCCTCGACTGCATGAATCACTGTCAGCATTTCCTTTTGGTTTATGTGCATGCGCAATTCTTTCTGAGACCATAGATCTTGGATGCATCTGTCCTCCATATGTGCTCCCCATCCACGGTCTGAAGCGTCCGAGGTAATGGTTTGGCTGGTTACTGGTCTGCTGAAAGGCAGGCCCCTGTTTGACTGGCTTGCTTGGGCCCACCACAGGAATTCCTTTTGAAGGCATGGAATGAGTGGTATCAAAGCTTCTCGGCTGTGATTGTGCTGAGACCATATACTCCTTAGGTACCATTGTAGTTTTCTCATATGCAGCCTTGCTTGTGGAATCAAAAGAATGCACGATGCCATGTAACCCAGGGCCTGCAGGATTTTCCTTGCAGTCATCTGAGTTTGTTTTGTTAGATTTTTGAAGTAATCCAGTAGTTGTCTGTTTTTCTTCTGTGAGAAAAGCCATTTGGGTGGTTGTATCTAGTTCCGCACCCAGAAAAGTTATTCTTTGGGATGGCACAAGTCTTGACTTGTGAATGTTGACTGTGTATCCCAAGGCCTGTAGTAGGCGGATGGCATAATTCAAATGTTTTTCCAAAGTTTGTTGGCTGTCCTTTTGTATAAAGCAGTCGTCCAGATACGGGTATATTTGAATCCCCTGAAGTCTGCAGTGTGCAATTACTGATGGCAGGCATTTTGTGAATACTCTGGGTGCAGTAGATAAGCCAAAGGGCAATGCTGAGAATTGATAATGCTCTGAACCTGCAAGAAATCTGAGGTGTCTTCTGCAACTTTGTCTGATAGGGACATGCAGGTATGCCTCCTTGAGGTCTAGAGTTACCAGCCAAGACCCCTTGCCCAGCATGGGAAGGAGCTGCTGTAGGGTCAGCATTTTGAATTTTGGCACAATGAGATAAGTATTCAGTGCGGACAAATCGAGAATAGGCCTCCATTGTTTTTCTTTTCTTGGGACAAGGAATAGTCTGGAATAAAATCCTTGGCCTTGTTCTGCGAGAGGAACCTTTTCTATAGCTTTCATTTGCAATAGGTTGGCAATTTGTTTTAAAGCCTCTGCCCTCTGATTTGGTGGCAGGTTTGGCATTCCCTTTCTTTCTGGTAATGTATGGAAATGGAACCTGTATCCTTTGTCTATTATTTGCAGTGTCCATTTGTCCCTTGTAATACTGTGCCAATTTTTTGAGAATAAAGACAACTTTCCGCCCAAAGGTGCTTCTAATTGAGTCCTGGTCGGCGGGGTCAAGGTGAAGTCATTGAGTCTGTCCTTGTGCAGCAGTTGTTGGACCTGCACTACCTCTCTGGTTAGGAGGCTGCCATTGACATCCTCTGTAGGAGCCTCAAGCTTGCCCTCTACCTCTGGCACGCATGTTCTTGCCTCTTTGAAATCTCTCTTCTGGAAAGGACCAATTCTTAGAAGGCCAATTTCTGCTGAATCTTGGCGGTTGTACCTGGAGGAAATCTTTGACTGTTTGTACAGATTTTGCCTTTTCCTCAAATTTCTTTAAGACCTCTTGAGCAGTGGAGCCAAATAACTTTTGCTTTTCCAGTGGAGCATCCAGAAGCTTAGCCTTAACATGATCTGGCATAGATTGTTCCTTCAGCCAGGCATGCCTACGTATGACTACACCTATTATTGCTGACCTACATGAAGCTTCCAATGCATCATAACCACACTGCAAGAAATGGTTGCTAACCTGTTGTGAATTATGTACCAGATCCTGAAGTGACTTACGATCTAGGGGTTCAGGCGAAGAAAGTTTTTTCTGCAATTCATCTAACAAATACTCTTGGTACTGTATCGTATGAAATTGACAATTTAAAGCCCTCATAGACAGAGTGGAAGAAGTGTACACTTTTTACCCCATCTATCTAAAGCCCTGGACTCCCTTTCAGAGGGGAGTGGATTTTTAGTAGTGGCAGCTGCAACCCCTTTAGGACCCTGGGAAATAGTTTCTGGGTCAGCAGAGTGGGCCTTGTAAAGGAAATGATGTGAGTCCGGGACCCTGTAGTACCTATCGGGTTTAACAGGAGCTGGTGGAAGGGTGTCAGGGGTAGTGCTAGACTCAGAATACACATCATCAATGACACTTAAAACAGGAGGAATAGCCAAAGGTCTATGCTGAGGTAAATGAAGAAAAGTCCTTAATCTCTTCCTGGAATCAGAGAATTCCTGGCCCTGCCATTGGAAATGCTCTCTCATGGAGTGAAGGGTCTCCCCAAAGGACAGCTCTTCAGGAGGGGAGGCAGAGGGAATAGATTCCTCTGCATCAGAATCCTCGTAGACCGTGAAGGCCTCCTCCTGGTAGTCTGATAGAGCAGAGCCATCAGAGGCCTCATCAGAGGGCTGAGGTTCAGCAGACTCAACCCTGGGCCTTTTGTCTAGTGGGGGTTGAGAGCCCCTGTCCGGATGAGGCTGAGAGCCCCTAATTAAGGAAATAAGATCCTCAGCCAAACTTAGTATCTGAGGACCTGTAGTGGATCCCTGAGAAATAGACTTGGGAGGCAGAGTTTTTTGTTGCTTAGCAGCTTTAGCCCTAGTGAAAGCTTTTATGGACATGGATGCAGGGGGCCTGGCTGCCCCACGTGCTGGAGTAGTTTTGTCTAGGGGAATGGCGTCGGTAGGTTCCTGAAAGTACAGTTTTGTACCTACCATAAATGTAGATGTCCGATAGATATGCAACTGCAGTCATAACATATGGGTTGTCCTGCCTCAGGCAGCCCTCGGTCGGCCGGATTCCAAAGTCTGGGTCCGACGTCGGCTGATGTCGCATTTCTCTCCGACGTCAGAGCGACTGGAGTATATAAGCATCAGCCGGCACCATTTTCTTCAGTGTTTCTTGCCCCAGATGCCAGGTGCCCTCCAAGGAAGGCTGTAATCAAATTGGAAGACAAAAACAGGTTTCCAGACAAATAAATAAGCAATAAACAGATACACCATAACAGATATCCCCAGCTAAGAGTAACAGGGATAGGAGTGGACCCAAGGCATAGAGGGGAAGGAGGGAGGGAAAATCCGACTGCAGTTGCATATCTATCGGACATCTACATTTATGGTAGGTACAAAACTGTACTATGTCCTTCAAGAATGCAACTGCAGTCATAACATGGGTTGAATACCATAGCTTAGCTGGGGGAGGAGGAATGCTCTAGGAAAGAGATGGTGTGGCAATCAAACCCTGCAGGACTGCCGAAGCAAAGCCTGCTCTGGATCTGGAGTATAAAGGGAGATTATAGTGTTTGGAGAATGTATGCACGGAGCTCCATGTAGCAGCTTCTAGAATGTCTTTTGTAGGCACCCCTCTTAAAAATGCTGTAGAGGTGGCTGTAGCTCTGGTGGAGTGTGGTCTGACATTGGCTGGAACACTCTTTCCATGGAAGGAATAACAAAATCTGATACAATGTCCAATCCATTTTGAAATAGTCTGTTTGGAAATTGCTTTTCCTTGTACTCCAGGGGCGTAAGCTACAAAAAGCTGATCAGACTTCCTACTGGTCTTGGTTCTGTCCAGGTAGTAGCGAAGTTGTCTGTGAATGTCCAAGGTATGCAACAGTCTTTCCCCTTTGCTCTCAGGATTGGGAAAGAAAGTAGGCAGGTGAATAGCTTGATTTAAAGAAACCCTAGATACCACCTTTGGCATAAAGGTAGGGTTGGTTCTTAAGGAGACCCTGTCTCTGTGAAAGATTATGAACGGTGGTATTGCCATTAGGGCCTGAAGTTCCGAAACCCTTCTTGCTGAGGTAATTGCCAACAGGAAAGCTGTCTTCCATGAAAAAATTGTAAGTCCACATAAGCTGCTGGCTCAAAGGGAGGTAGAGTCAGTTTTTCTAGGACAAAGTTGAGGTCCCAAGCTGGTACTGGAGCCTTTCTTGGTGGCTTAATATTCTTGATTCCCCTAAGGAATTGCCTTAACAAAGGATGTGAAAACACAGGCGGATCAGTGTTATATCTAGCTGAAATAGCTGAAGCATGTATCTTTATGGAAGAATATGAGAGTCCATTCTGTAGCATATCTGCCAAATATTCCAGGATGAGTGGGATGTTCATTAATGATGCATCATGGCCCTTGCTGGTATTCCAAATGCTGAATCTCTTCCATTTTGCTGAGTAAACCTTTCTGGTGGATGGTCTTCGGGCTTCTGTTAATATCCGCTGAACTTCCTTGGAGAGGGATAGATTGAGGTTATTCATGGGATCTCCCAAGCTGTTAGCTGCAGCGTCTGAAGGTTGGGATGTACTGTTTTGAAGTTGTGTTGAGTCAAAAGTAGGGGCCATTGGGGAAGGGCCCACTTTTTGTTGTGACATATGCTCCGTAGTAGTGGGTACCAGTGTTGTCTTGGCCAGTCTGGGGCTATTAGGATCCCCTTGGGCTTCTCTGCTTTGATCTTTAGTAATACTGTGGTCATCAGTGGCAGAGGTGGGAATGCATAGATTTTTAGGAAGTTCCAGTTGAATGAAAGAGCATCTATTTTCCATGCTTGTGGATGATATGTCCTTGAACAGAATTTTTGTAGATGATGGTTGAGGTGGGAGGCAAATAAGTCTACTTCTGGCCTGCCCCATGTCGAGGTGAGTCGTATGAAGATTTTTGGATGTAACCTCCACTCGTGGGGGTCTATGAAATTCCTGCTTAGGCTGTCCGCCAGCACATTCTCTTTGGCTGGAACAAACTGGGATTGCAACTGTATGTTTAGGCTCAGTGATTTTTCCCAAAGATTCATTGTCAGTCTGCAAAGGGGGTAAGAATGGGTGCCCCCCTGCTTGTTTATGTACCACATCACAGTGGTGTTCTCTGTCCGTATTAGTAGATGGCCTTGCTGAAGTTGGTTGTCGAAAGGCCTCGATGGCATGCATTACTGCCAGCATTTCTTTTTGGTTGATATGCAGATGTGTTTCCTTTGGAGACCATTGTCCATGAATACATCTGCCCTCCATGTGCACCCCCCATCCAAGGTCTGAGGCATCTGTGGTCATGGTCTGTGTTATCTGAGGTTTTTTGAATGACATACCTGTGTTTGCCTGGCTTACCGAGGCCCACCATAGAAATTCCTTTTGTAGGCATGGAATGAGCAGTATGGTTGTCTGTAGGTTGTTGCTGTGCTGAGACCATAAGCTTTTTAGGTACCATTGAAGCTTTCTCATGTGTAATCTTGCTAATGGAACCAGGAGAATGCAGGATGCCATGTAACCCAGGGCCTGTAGGAATCTCCTTGCAGTCATCTGGGTGAGCTTTGCCAAACCTTTGAAATAGTGAGTTAACTTCTCTTGCTTGTCTTCTGTCAGGTAAGCCATTTGAGAGGCTGTGTCTAGTTTGGCTCCTAAGAAGGTTATTTGCTGGGATGGCTGAAGTCTTGACTTTTGGAAGTTGACTGTGTATCCCAGAGCCTGTAGCAATTGTATGACATAGTTCAAGTTTTTTGTCAAAATCAATTTGTCATCCGCTTGTATGAGGCAGTCGTCCAGGTACGGGTAAATTTGGATCCCCTGGAGCCTGCAATGAGCAATTACTGAAGTCAGGCATTTTGTAAATACTCTGGGTGCAGTAGATAAGCCAAATGGCAATGCTGAGAATTGATAATGCTCTGGCCCTGCAAGAAATCTGAGGTATCTTCTGCAGCTGTGTCTGATAGGGACTTGCAGGTAGGCCTCCTTGAGGTCCAGAGTAATCAGCCAAGACCCCTTGCCCAGCATGGGAAGGAGTTGCTGTAGAGTCAGCATTTTGAACTTTGGTACTATAAGAAAAGTGTTTAATGCGGACAAATCCAGTACTGGTCTCCATTGAGTTTCTTTTCTTGGAACAAGGAACAGTCTTGAGTAAAACCCCTGGCCTTGTTCTTGTTGTGGAACTCTTTCTATTGCTTTGATCTGAGCAAGCAGAGAAATTTGCTTGATAGCCTCTGCCCTCTGGTTTTGTGGTAGGTTTGGCATGCCTTGTTTTCTTGGTAAGGTATGAAAGTGGAACCTGTAACCTTGGTCTATAATGTCCAAAATCCATTTGTCCTTTGTCAATCTGTGCCAATTGTCTGAAAACAGAGATAATTTTCCGCCCAAGGGAGCTTCTATTTGCTCCTTGGTCAGCGGAAGCAGAGGAAAGTCATTGAGATTGTCCCTGTGGGGCAGGAGAGACCCCTGTGTCACTTCTTTGGTTTGCTGGTTGCCATTGTCGTCCCCTGTAGGAACCTCTGTATTGTCCTCTTCCTCGGCCACACCTGTTTTTACCCCTTTGAAATCTTTCAGGATTAGGAAAGGACCAGTTTTTAGAAGGCCAATTCCTACTGAATCTGGGTGGCTGAACCTGGAGGAAATCTTTGACTGTCTGAACTGATTTTGCTTTTTCCTCGATGGACTTTAACACATCTTTAGCATTAGCCCCAAAAAGCTTGTTCTTTTCCAAGGGTGCATCAAGAAGTTTTGCCTTAACATGATCTGGTAGAGGTTGTTCTTTTAACCATGCATGTCTACGAATGACCGCCCCTGTCATAGCTGCCCTACATGAAGCTTCCAATGCATCATATCCACACTGCAGAAAGTGATTGCTGACTTGCTGAGAATTATGTACAGCCTCCTGCAAAGACTTCCTGTCTAAAGGTTCAGAAGAGGCCAATGTTTTCTGTAAATCATCTAACAGGTAATCCTGATATTGAAACATATGAAAGAGGCAATTCAGAGCTCTCATAGATAAAGTAGTGGAGGTGTAGACCTTTTTCCCCCATCTCTCTAATGACCTAGCTTCCCTGTTGGAAGGCAAAGGATTTTTGGAGGTGGATGCTGAAACCCCTTTAGGTCCCTGAGAAATAGTTTCTAAATCAACAGCATGGGCCCTAAAGAAATGAGAATGTGTTTCTGGGACCCTATAGTATCTATCTGGCTTGGCTGGAGCAGGAGGAAGAGTATCCGTGGTAACACTGGAGTCAGAGTATAGATCATCCAAAACATCAAGCACAGGAGGTATAGCCAAGGGCCTGTGTTGGGGCTTTTTAAGGAAGGTTCGAAGGTGCTTTCTGGAATCAGAATATTCCTGGTCTTGCCACTTAAAATGTTCCCTCATGGTATGCAGAACTTCCCCAAAAGAAATATCCTCAAGAGGGGAGGCCGAGGGGATGGATTCCTCTGCATCCGAGTCCTCATAGGTCTGGAAGGGCTCTTCCTGGCCATCGGAGTGGACAGAGTCCTCAGAATCTTCTTCTGAAGGGATAGGGTCAGAGGGTTCAACCCGGGGCCTCTTATAAGAAGGAGGCTGGGATCCTCTCTCAGGATGGGCCTGGGAACCTCGGATCATGGAAATTAAGTCTGTGGCCATAGTCATGATTTGTGTTTCAGGAGTAGGCTGAGGTAAGGCTTTAGCAGTAAGGTGCTTGGTCTTGATGACTGCCTTAGCATGTGTGTAGGCCTTAACAGACATGGCCATAGGAGGCCTAGCAGCTCCACGTGCAGGAGTGACCTTATCCACAGCAATGGTCTCGGGCATTTCCTCGGTTTCAGTATCCGGAGGAAAATCAATAACTGGCGTTGGTGTGGTCTCCGGTATCGGAGGTATCGGTAATGCGGTGTCTTCGGTTCGGAGCGGTGAAATAACCATCTCAGGGGGAACCGGGGCACTCGCGGTAGGTTTTGGCGTGGAGTCGGTGGAAGACGCGGGCCGAGGATGTCAGTCCCGGTCTTTTCGTTTCTTAGGAGTCTGCGATGTCGGTAGTTCCGACGGCATTGTATAATCAAATTTATCGCCGAAAAAGTCTTCAGCGAACTCCACCCGGCGCCTGAGAGTGCGCTTATTGAAGCGAGCACAGGCGGCACAGGCCGAGATGTCGTGGTCTGGGCCAAGGCAAGGAAGGCAGTAAGAGTGGAAATCCTTATGAGGTATTTGTTTACCACAAGACAAACAATTGTTAACTTTTTCAGTAATTTCTGACATCGGCTGAGGCAAGAAAAGGTCCCCAACGGGGTACTTAGCTTTTTTGATGACTTCGGATTCGAAGAATACAGGAGCTGACCGACCGGCACTTGCGAACTGCTTCTGCTTCGGGCACCGCACGGCATGAAAGACTGAAGAAAATGGTGTCGGCTGATGTTTATATACTCCAGCCGCTCTGACGTTGGAGAGAAATGCGACATCAGCCGACGTCGGACCCAGACTTTGGAATCCGGCCGACCGAGGGCTGCCTGAGGCAGGACAACCCATATGTTATGACTGCAGTTGCATTCTTGAAGGACATCACCGGTTTCCGAGGGTAATTCTATAACCGACTCAGAAAAGGCCTCCGGGACCGAGGCTGTCGGTTGAGTGGTTTCTACGGACGGAAGTACCAAGGACTTGGTTTCAGCCGAGACCGAGACACTGGCGGAAGGCCTAGGAGCGGTTTCAGCCGAAACCACGGTCCGCGTGTGTCGGTCCTTGTCCTTCCGTCTCTTGGATAAATGAGAAGTCGGAGTCTCCGACGGCATTTTATAAAAGAAACTAGCCCCAAAAAATTCCTCTGCAAACTCCAACAGACGCCTAAGAGTGTGTCGATTAAAGGAGGCACAGGCAGTACAGGCCGAGACGTCGTGGTCTGGGCCTAGGCAGGGGAGACAGTAGGAATGGAAATCCTTATGAGGTATTTGTTTCCCACAAGTCAAGCAATTATTAACTTTAAGCGTTTGATCTGACATCGACTGAGGCAAGAAAGAGTCCCCAACGGGGTACTTAGCTTTTTGAAGTCTTCGGTAGCTGAAGTTACAGGAGCTGGCCGACCGGCACTTGCGAACTGCTTCTGCTTCGGGCACAAGCGGCAAGAAAGACTGGGGAAGATGGCGTCAGCTGACACTTTTATACCCCAGGCGCTCTGACGTCGGGGAAGGGGTGACATCAGCCGACGCCGGACCCAGACTTTGGAATCCGGCTGACCGAAAGGCTGCCTGAGGCAGGACAACCCATATGTAAGGACTGCAGATGCATCCTTGAAGGACATCAGTGAAGTCCGAGAACGACCCAGCGATTTTTTTTCCCTGGGAAAAAATTGCTGTTCTGTGACTTTGACACTCTCAGCCTTTGAACTTTACAGTTTGACAGAAGAGCGTTCGCTCTACTGATAGGGAACTTAAAAATGTAACTACCTAACAAGACTTAATAGACAGCTGACACGCACACAGACATATGTATACTGATCTACCTATACATACATTTTATATACACACACACACACACACACACATATATATATATATATATATATACATATATATATATATATATATATACATATATATATATATATATATATATATATATATATATATATATATATACATATATATATATATATATATATATATATATATATACACAAATATAGATATACATAGATATAGCGATAGACATAGTTATAAATAGCTGTTCCTCAGATGAGAAATTAAGAGGCCCCGTCTGCCAAAGTTCAGACAGATACAAAGGGGACTTCTCAAAAAGTGTAGAGGTTGCTTTATTTATACACCTTTTGTAAATTTACACATTTCTTGTATCATATATTTTTACACTATGAACTAGTTACTATTGCTCATTAATTACTGTCCTCTACCCTTCAACCACGGCCATGTTATTTCTAACATTATCTCTTCAGTGTTCTCTTTTTGCTATACAATAACTCTTTATGTTGACTTTTCCACAAACAAATTGTCAAATGTAAAAGATTACCCACTGATCTACTTCTCTTAGTTCCTTCCTTATGTTTACCAAATCAATATGCTGAAATCATTGCCATTTATAAGCCCTGTTGAAGACATTCCAAAAATCCTTCTTTTACAATCCAAACAATGTTAAGATGTTTCTTCAGTTTTATATACATTACTCATCATTCCCTCATATACCTTATATTTCCTTTCAAAGAGAATTTAGCTAAACACAGTCTCCATATAAAAGCTACATTCATTCAGTATTTCAAATTTCATTTTTTTTGTCTTTGTTTAATTACATCTTTTATATCCTTTTCCAGTATCAACTTTTTCTGTCTCTTAATATCATTCCATTAAATCTTCTGTATCTTTTTCTTCTTTTCATGATCCTTACCTTTCAGATTTTCACAAGCAGTTATCTTATGATTTCTTCCCATACATAATCATATTTCTTAAACATTCATATCATGGGATTTTGCCATGTATCATTTTAATACCCAAAATGAGTGCATTAAATCAAAACAAAACAAAATAAAACCTTAAAGGATTTATTAAATAAAGCACCCCACCCAATTTTCTTTAACATTATAGGTTCATAGGTACATAGGATGATACCACGCTATTGGCCCGAAGGCCCTTATAAGCCTAGCCAATTTTCCCCAAGTTTGTAAGTCAGCACCTGTTTCCCCTGTCCAGTAGGAAGACAAGTGGGATCCCAGGGGTGTATTTTCGGTTTCCCATCCAGTCATCCAGGTTCCTCTTAAAGAGGGCTAGAGAGGTACTCTGCTTGACATGGAGAGGGAGTCTATTCTACAGATGGGGGCATCTTTGGAGCATAAATCTATCCTGCTGACAAGTTCTATTAATATCACAGACCAGGTTGAGGCCTTGTGTGGGTTGCTCGAGTGGAGTTTGACTTACTGATATGCATCAATCCCATCAAGGCTGACTCTGAGACGGCCTTGTATGTCAGACACAGGTCACCTCTGAGCAGTCTGTACGAGACTTAGGAGAGGGGCAGGGCTTTTAGCCTATCTGTATAGGATAGGTGTTTGAGACCCTGGATTTACCTGGTCAGGAACCTCAGTGGTCTCCAGCTGCTGCATGTGCTTGGCAAGGTACATGCCGAAAGGGCACTGTTCTTGATAAGGTGTCTGATAAGTGAGGAGTACACGGATGTTATGACCTTGTTCCTGGATGAAATACCCTTACTTATGAGGTGGGCCATGTAGAAAGCCTTACGTACAACGGAGGCAACATGGTGGTCAAAAGACTGGCTGCTATCAACCTGGGTGCCCATGTCCCTGATGACTGAGTGCATGCTTAGTATGTTATTTTTAATGTGATAATTAGTGGGGACTCCATTTTCTCCAAAGGGGATAATGATGCCTTTCTTGGTATTCAGTTTGAGGCCATGCTTCTGGTGCCAGTCATTAGTTTAGGTAAGGCCTTCCTGGAGGATGTTCACATCACTAGGGGAAATTAAGATAGGCCATCTTGCAGTCATCTGCAAACTTGTTCAGCCACAGACCACTGGTTTTGGCTTGTACCGCAGAAAATTATATCCCAAACAGTAGAGGAATCAAGACCAATCCTTGGGGTACACTGCTCATTACGGGTCTACTACTAGAGGTGGCTTCCCCTGTTTTGACTGAGTGGGTTCTATCAGTGAGCCAGTTAGCTACCCCTCTGGTAACATAAGGGTTGATGCCTAGCTGGGAGAGTTTATCTATTATGCTCGAGTGGGAAATAGTGTAGAAGGCTTTGGCTAGGTTAAGGTAGGTGGTGTGCACAGTCTTCCCCTCGTCCATGGCTTTGGTGACTATTTTGAAGAAGTCAACCAAGTTTAACAGGCATGATCTCCCTCTGACAAAACCAAACTCTGTGGAGTCAAGCATTTGGAGGTTGCCAATGTCCTTGTTTATACGGTCCCTGATAATGCATTCCATGGCCTTGTAGATCAGGCTAGTTAGGCTGATGGACCTGTAATTGCCTGGGTCAGTGGATGCTCCACCTTTGTGTAGAGGGATGACACTGGCTGTCCTCCATTTGGCTGGGATGAAGCCGGTGCTCACAATTTGGTTGAATAGAGTGCCTAATGGAGCATGAGAGCTCATGCCTGAGTTCATGCAACTACAGCCAGGGATTTTGTTGGGTCCCCAAGCAGACTGTATTTTTTTGCCTTCGAGAGGGCATTAAACACCTGCTCCGTGCTGACAAAGGGAGGGGGGCAGGTACTGGGGATGTCTTGGCTTACTGACTGGAGGGACAGGGGGTTGAAGTTTTCACCGAACCTGTCTGCCAGCAGATTGGCTATATCTACAACATTTGTGTATGTGGTGTTACTGACCACCAGTTCAGAGCAGATTTGGGTGTTTCCTTACAGACTGCGGACATACGTGAAGAAGGCCTTGTGATTGTCCTTAGTGGAAGTGGCCAATCTGGACTCTTAAGTTAGCCTTAGAGGATTTCACCAGTGACCTTATTTGCTTGTTCAGACAAAGGAGAGATTGCTTACAACTTGGCATCTGCTCCTTTTTGGTCCTGGGCAGCAATTGTTTGCTTTTATTATAGAGTTTTATTGCTGCTGTCCACCAGACAGGTTTACTCTTCCTTGAGGAAGATGATTTGGTCCTGTCAAGTATTGCTGAGTCCATACAGCTATGTAGGTGTTCATATATTTTTCTGCTGCAGGCTTGGACATTAGTGCTAGTTCCAACTGAAAGGACAGTGGCTGTGAAGCTGCTTATACCTGCTCTCAGAAGATTGTAGTCCGCTTTGGAAAAGTTTTTTTTTTGTTTGACCCTGACAAAGGGGGGTCTGGGAGATGGTGACTTCTGAACGTGATCGCTTTATGGTCAAATCTTACCAAGGAGGATGACACTGTATGGGGTGCGACAGTGGCTACTCATGTTAGTTAGTACCAGGTCCAGAATCTTTTCGACTCTTGTAGGGGTGTGGACCAGCTGATCCAATGCATTGCCATTGACAAGTCGAGCAGTCTCTGGGTGTTCATATTTAGGCTTCCACCCTATGGCTGGGTAGTTGAAGTCACCCAGGATCAGAGTAGATGGATTCAAGTAAGTCCAGATAGGTGGAGTGGGTGTCTTGAGTCATGGTTGGGGGTCTGTAGCTAGCTATGATCTGAATAGGTGTTTTGTCAACAGTTAACTGCACTTGGAGTGTCTCCTGTGAGTCATACCATTTAAACAGCCTGGAAGTGGGTATGTCTTTGACAAATATTAAAACTCCACCTCCTTTGGCTTTGCAGCCCTCTGTTTGGGGTCTGAAAGTATGACAGGATCAGTAACCTGGTAAGGCTGGGGTGCTCTCCACAGCTTTACACCAGGTTACAGTGACGGCACAAATGTCAGCATCATCCAGGGCAAGGAATGTATGCAATCAGTGCAGTTTCATGCTAAGACTATTAATATTTAGCAGCATAACCTTTAAATTTAATTTAGAATTTTTCATGTTGGTAATTTTGTGCTCATGACTTTGCCTAAAAAAGGCACTACGGGGGAGGGAAGACCCTTTGTCAGAAGCCTGAATCCCAGGTGAGACAGATGAAGGATTGTAAGACTTAAGGCCAGTATGGGGAAGGGAATTAATGACAAGATTAACATTAAGCCTATTTTATTAGAAAGGGATTTGCTTCAATGATTATATTTTTAATTTTTATTTGTATAGGAACTCACTTTGGTTGTTGTAATAATATTTATTTGTTATATTTTTTACATATGATACTGTGTTTGTAACATGCTGTTGCAATTCTTATGGCTGTTTGCTCTGTTGCTTTAAATGTAGGTGGAGATTTTTGCACTTGCTTAATTGTCATGAAATGGTATAAAAGGAGTTTTTAAAGTTATGATCATTGTCTGAAGAAGTGGCTTGGTCCACGAAAGTGCTCACTATTTGTTTAGTGTGGAAATAAATTATTTTATTTCGCAGTCTTGGTCTGTTGCTTCCAGTGTTTTTATGCTATTTGACTGGATTTTGGAAGCACAGTTTACCTTAACCACTTATTTTTTGGTTTTGCTCTCTCTCTCTCAATATATATATATATATATATATATATATATATCTTTTTACAATCTTTGTTTCGACTTAATTTTTTTTTTTTACTGATGTCTAACTGCTTGAATTTTTGACTGTTCAAGCACATGACATAGATTCTTATAGACAGAGAGAGAGATGTAGAAGAGAGATATATTCCCCTAATTTTGTTAAAGGGTGCTTTGGTCGACATCTGTTTAGTTGACACAATTTGCTTGACTAAACAGATGGTCAACACCTGTCAACAAAAACAGCAGATCGGATGATTCTTGTGGATGGCAAATTTGCCAATTCCCCAAAAATTGTGTGATCTCAGAGTCAATATACATAATTATTGGAGGGGGTGTGCAGCAAAACAGCATTTTTTTTTGTTTTCACTTTTTGCATGGCCCAAAATTTGCTCCCACACTTGCACAGTAGCATGTCAACATTATACACTTTCATATTAGCAACATTTGAAAAACTTAACATCCATGTGTCTGTGTCTATAGATTTTTTTTATATATATGTACACACACACACACACACACACACATGTATACATATCTACATATACATATGCAAACTAACACACACACCCAATATTACATAACATAGTGTGGTGGCTCTTGCCAACAAGTATGTCAAAGGGAAGTAAAACTGCTATACAAGAATGTAAATTTTTTTTCTGTAAATATTGTACATAGAACTGTTGTAATATTGTGAATAAAACTGCCATTTTAAAGGTTAAAAAATGAATCTGTAAGAAAAGTTATGAATACTGACTTGTATGGCAAACATCTTGTCACTAGTTTGTTAATAAAGCCAATCACCAATGTATAAAAAAAAGAGTGAAGTCAGATGACTATATCTATACAAAGCCAGGTCAAAGGGGTCTTTACCCCCATTCAGTAATACAACCATCACAACCTTCTTCCAAGGTGCTGTTTACCCCCGCACCCCTATTAAAATGGTGTTATACAAATCATTGTAGATATTTATCACTTTCTTCCTTCCTTTCCTAACTTCCAAAGGATACCTCGTGCTCAAGGAAATATCCCTGTTGATTGTTTATAGATCACAAATTTTTATCTCATTGCTTCCTATCTTAGCTATTAACTGTCGAGGATCATCTTCCTCTAACTCTGGCATAATTAAGTCTTTCATAAATATGTCAATTTATGTCTTTTCTTGGTCATCACTCCTCTGCTTTATGGAAATGTTCATAATTTCTGAAATTTCTTCAATACTCCTATTGGATCTTGTTATTTCTCTTCTCATTCTGTTGCATGTCATTGTGTTAAAAGTTTGCATGCTCTTTTCTCTCAAGAATGTATCTTATGCTTTGCATCATTTTCTTATTTTAAGCTGCTCTCCCTGGGTGTCTGCTGAAAAGGATTTTTTGCCCAGCATACCATTCTAGTAAACAAATGTAAATAAATAAAAAAAATAGTTGTTTATTACAAAACTTTCTAAACTCAATCATATTCTCTTAATATTCTTGTATTTTCCCTTTAGCATGCTGCACCTACTCTTTACTGTGAGATTCCCCTTCTTCTGTAATACTTCAAATTTTGTCAGCTGCTCTGAATAACTCCTATTACAATGAGAAAATCAGGATAAGCTTGTGTTAATAAAAATATGTTAATCACCTTAAAGGGCGTTTTGGGTTCATCATTTGCCTTCATCATTCTTTGTTGGTGCCATCAAGAGTCATGGCATGAAATCTTACGAAACCCATTTACGTTTTCAAGCTAACAGCAGAGCTACTGAGCCTGTCTGTTCTATAGTGGTTTGTGTGAACAAATTTTTTTTAATAGCTATTGCAAATAGCTCAGTATTCCTAAGACAGTGGCATTAGATTACAGTGAGGGTAAGAAAAAAAATATACACACTCTATATTAATATGGTAGCCAAGTCTTGCTGAGAAAGGTATCTTCTTCTTCTTTTGGTTTTTCCCGGTTAGGGGTCACCACAGCAGGTCACCTGTCCGCTCATGATTGGCAGTGGAGTTTTATGGTGTCGAGTTGCCAGCCCAGCGACCAACCTTCCACAGAAGGCACAGAAGGCACACACACACACACACACACACACACACACACACACACACACAAACACTCACACACTCACACACTCACACCTAGGTCCAATTTAGAGTGCCCAATCCACCTAGTTTGGGATCTTTGGGATGTGGGAGGAAACTGGAGCACCCGCAGGAAACCCACGCAACCACAGGTAGGACATGCAGACTCCACACAGAAGGCACCCCAGCCGAGGATCGAACCTGAGAACCTCTTGTGAAGTGGCAACGCTAACTGCTGCACCACCGTGTGGTCCCAAATTCAAATATTAATGAATTGCTGGTGAGTCCTGCAAACTAAATTTGCTTGTTTATTTTCACCTGCAGGTAAATATAATAAACCATACATAACTATTGATTAAATCTCAGTCAAAGCTTCTGGGAATATACGTTATTACTCTACCCATTTTTTTTTTTTTTACTTGCACAAGAATGCACACTCAAAATTCAAAACTGATATCAATATTTTCCCATACTGCAATAGTATTTATCTCTCTCCAAGTGAACATCTGGTTCCATGTCCTCATTCTACAGGCTAGTCAAAAGGAGCGCAGACAGGGGTGACATAAATTTATGGGTAATTACTAGGCAAATGACCCCAGGGCAGGCTTTTTTTTTTAGGTCCAGCCATGCATCTCAAATGTATCTGACAAGCTCTGATATACTAGGGTTATCAGTACATATACTCTCGGGCATGGGTGGTCAAGCATTTACAGCTGCCTTTGTCTGACACAGACATAGGTGCCAGACTAGGGGTAACTTGCCACGTCCCCATCCAGTGGTTCAAGCTGCACTTGATATGGGGTAGGGAAGAACTCACATGGATGGAAAGCTTGTTCTAGAGAGGAAGTAGTCTGTGACACACTTCTCTCCATCCAACATGTCTGATTTATGTTGCTGATGAGGTTTGGGTCTCAAAACAGGGAATTCTAATGCTTTTTGTTTTGCTGATGTGGAACAGGTCAGAACAGGAACAAGGGTGCTTTGTAGGTCAGGCAAAAATTACCTCTCAGCAATCTGTAGGAGATTTGAGTACAAGGATAAGGCCTTGAGGTGGTCCACGTAGGACACATCACTTAGACCATGCATTCTGTTTTGTGAGGAACTTCTGTGGATGCCCCAGTTCTTTCATATGCCTATTCAAGTACACACCAAGGGGGCATTGTACTCAAGGACTCATCTGATAAGGCTACGTGCAGTGGAACAAGGACATCCTTGATCCTAGATGCCACACCCTTGCTTATAATTTGTGCAATATAGAATTATTTCCTAACTACGACAGGCACATGATGATCGAAGGCCAGGTTACAGCCTACATGTGTTCCCAAGTCCTAACCAATGGGTTTACACTTGGAGTGTATCATCAATGTGGTAGTATGCAGGGGAAGCCAACTTCCCAAATTATACTATTACAGATTTCCTGGCATTGAATTTTGGACAGTGGTTCTGGCACCAGTTATTAGTCTGGGTCAGTAAGTTTCTGAACGAAGTCCCCAAGCCTATATTACAAAATACTTTGTGTATCATCCAAACCAGACCATAATATATATATATATATTCCTTTTAACCATTTTGTCTGTGAAAGTTTTCTTAGAAAGTTTTCTTAGCATTTCCCAGTGACTTCAAAACTTCAAAGAGTAATATTAACTTCCCAGATTTCCACAGAATAGGTGTTGAGAGTACGCTATGAGGTCACAATCTAGTTCTGAGGTAATTTTTTATATCTTTTTTCTTCATCATAGCTCAGTTATTTGGCGTATTTTGGTAATGTAGTGAAGGTCGTGACATGATATTTTAGTATTACAATTTAGTTATGCAATTCAATTGAATTTATCAGTTCAATTAAATAGTATTAGAATCACTATGCTGATTTTCTTCTTGTGTTTAGATGGTTAAAACTGGTTCCACTGTGATTGGTAATAATACTATATTTTTGACAGGCTAGCTGCAACCAGTGTTTTATTTGACTTTTCATTCTTTCAATTTTTTTTTTTTTTTTTTTGGCATTTTAGAACAAACATTCATTTCTAAGGAATCCCATAAGCAGTGCTGTTTTGGTGGGGCAATAAATGCATGCTTGTATTGCCTGTACAATGTGAAGCTGAAGTTGCATTACTGTTTTCATTGAAAAGAACTATAAATGAGCTCTGTGTTTTATTTTTTACTTCACTATTTTCTTTAAAAGCAAGTCCACTTTAGGGACTGAAGTTGCATTTCCATGAGATCGGGATTTGGGCTTGCTTCATGTCTCTTTTAGCATGTGCAGTATGTGAAATTTTACATAATTTTTACTGAGATGAATAAACATAGCAGATTTAGGAGATTTTTAGTTGGACTGGTGATAAATAATTGAAACATATAAGTTTCTGATGGCAAAATAAATTAAACCGTACATCACAGTCACGCTTTTATCAAACCCTTTCTCTGGGTTCTAACACAAGGATAAGTATGCATGCACACCTACCACATACACACAACACCACTCATGAGTATGATTTTTGTCAGTGACCGTGGTAATCAGTAGAAGTAGCCCACTCAGAATATTTGAGTTACTTAGGTAAGTGGAAAGCAACATTTTCTCTGAATGCATATGTGGAATGTTACATCTTTAAGATGATAGAGTTAAACATTTTGTTATTAATGTGAACGGAATTATTCTGATTTCTGCCAGCTGCTTCCACATATAATTTAAAAAATTCAGCTTTTCAAACAGCCACCCTCAGCATACACATTCCAAAGTACCAATAAGGGAAAGATAAATTTATCGAAGTCGAGGTTCTTTGTACTAATCTAATTCTACTCTACTCCTGCTCTGTTGCACAGAGGGATAAATTCCTGATTGTGCCCTGACAGCCAGAATTCATGTAGAGAGTGTATGCACTATAAGGGCTGGCTAGGGAGAATGTGGTGGCTCTCAGCCATCCCTCAGCCCCTCCAGTGTTATGTCAGAAGGCATGCAAGCACAGGATGCAGAACTGAACCCTTTCTGAAACATGAATGACCCTAGTCAGGGTGGCCAAAACCAGAGCCTCATGCTGCTAGAATAACAGTACCATCTTCACAGCAGTGGATGAATGACCTGGACATAAGCAGTGGCAAGAAGCACTCTCATGGCCCTCTGAATGATGGCCCCACCACAATGGTTCTTGTCCCAGGAGCTGACACTCAGTAAGGGAGAAAGAAATAGATCAAGTCTAATAGAGGCAGGATAGTCAAGGATTTAATGGTTGACCTGCTAGGAGACAAAAAAGCATAGAGAGCAAAACTCTAATACAGAAACTTCTGCCCATTTCCATTTTCTGGTACATACATCAGTTTATTAAAACACAGTACACTGCATGAACACTGCAGGTGTGAGTGTGTGCATGTGTGTGTGCCTTCTGTGGTAGGTTGGGCTGGCAACTCGACACCGTAAAACTCCACTGCCAATCATGAGCGGACAGATGATCTGCTGAGGCGACCCCTAACCGGGAAAAGCCGAAAGAAAAAGAAGATACTGCATGAACACTACATGAAGAAGATTTCATTTAGATAATTTTAGTCTATATAGGCTAAAAGACAATAAATTCAGACTGGGTATGTGCCACATTAGACCTAATGAATCAATGCAGCATTTTAATGAAGCATGGTATTTCAGAACTTAGGTTGACTGTACTGCATTCCTTATTAATGAGGTTCAGCCATTCTAACTTGTTTAGAACCTCACAGATACATTTTCTATATGTTAAACCAGCTGTGAATGCTGTCATTCTGCTGCACGTCACATCTACCTACCTAACACTTTTGATATCTGCCACACTCAGGGTGCCACACAGTAGCTTTGGTTATTACGATAGTCTACACCACAAACTGCTATGCTTCTGGGGCAAGGATTGACTTTTCTGATTGAAATTCTTGATCACTATGTAAACACAGTCCTTGAAATTTAAATTATTACCTACTCCTGTACACTGATCTCAATAAAATCAATTGATAGCATATTTGTATAAATGACCACCTAATCCATCATTTCCACCACCCCATTCTGTCTACCAGCATGGCACTAATAATAATCAGGCTTTGAATACCTATAAGGAGTTAATAATTCATATTCTGTGAATACCAACAGGGAAGTAATAATCTATATGACCAAAAGTACATGTTAATATCATCGATGGGCTACCATAAAAATGCAATGGAATTGCTAAAAAAACTGTAAATAGTGCTACATTTTTGTTACTTGCATTTTTGATATTTGTATTTCTGTAATGTGACTTATGTGGAGCTTTTCTCCCCGGGCCTCCACTGAAAATGGGCTCACCTAGGCCCAGTGAACTTTCCCGGTAAACAAATGCAATAAATAAATATACTGACTTCCTGCTGAGAACTGACTACATACAGTTAATACTGCACCCAGACGAACACCTGTGCAGAGTTAACAATGCGCAAACATTTAACACCTACGAAGAGTTAATGCGCGTGCACACAATGAACACCTATGTAGAGTTAATAATGCGCGCACACACTGAACACCTACAGAGTTAATAATGCACTCGCACACACACTGATCACCTACAGTGTTAATGCATGTGCATACACACCAAACACCTACACAGAGTTAATAATGCACGCACACACAATTAATACCTATATAGAGTTAATAATGCGCACATACACTGAACACCTACACAGAGTTAATAATGCATGCACACAATGAATACCTATGCAGAGTTAATGCATACACAGTGAATACCTGCACACAGTTAATGACATGCACACACTAAATACCTACACAGAGTTAATAATGAGCACACACTGAAAACCTTCACAGAGTTAATAATGCACACACTCCTCTGAATACCTACACAGAGTAAGTAATGCACATGAGCTACCAGAAGGGAAGCTTAAAACCCACACACTCCAAACATCTGCAGGAACCTAATATACACACTCTACCTACCTACACTGAGTTAATAATACATATGCTCTAAATGCCTACAGTGAGTTAATTTGCATGCTCTGTCTACCAGCAAAGAGTCAGTAACACACACGCACACACACTTTCTGACTACCTGCAGGGAAATAATATACATGCTCAGACTACCTGTAGAAATAATATACATGCTTGGACTACCTGCAGGAATTTAATAGTACGTGTTCTAACCACCAAGTGTGTAAATAACACACACAGGTGGGAGGTTGGCATAATGGGGAAGGTGTTTACCTTACAAACACAAGGTACAGGGTTTGATTCTCACATGAATTAATTGGCTAGGCTTAAAATGGCCCACAAGGGCAGTTAGCCTAATACTAATCTATGAACCTAAGACACATGCTCTGACTACCTGCCAGGAACTAACACACATGCTATGACTAAATGCAGCAAGTTAATAAAATACACAAACACACAATGACTACCCACACGGAGGTAATAACTTATTTACTCAGACTAAATGTAGAGCTGTACTAATATATATGCTCTGACCACCTGCAGGAAGGTAATCATACACTCACTCTACCTGCAAGGAATTAATAGTACATATGCTGCAATATCCAGCAGGGAGTTAAATAGCATGCACTGTCTGATTATCTGCTGGGCTTAAAAAGTGTACACGTACATATGACTTACTGCAAACAGAGAGTAAAATATGCACTCTGACTACATGTTAAGAGTTAACAAAAGTATTCTGACTACCTCCATGAAAGTCTCACAGACACACACACACACACATATTCATTCACACACACACACACACACACACACACACACACACACACACACACACACACACACACACACACACACACACACACACACACACACACACACACATTCATTCACACGCACATTCATTCACACATACACACACTTGCACACATGCACACACACATTCATTCACACACACACATTCATTCACACACATACACTCACATTCATTCACTCACTCACACACACACACACACACACACACACACACACACACACACACACACACACACACACACACACACACACACACACACACACATATTCATTCACACACACACACTCACATTCATTCACTCACACACACACACACACACACACACACACACACACACATTCATTCACACACACACACTCACATTCATTCACTCACTCACACACACACACACACACACACACACACACACACACACACACACACACACACACACACACACACACTGTAGTTGTTTACTTGAGGTAATGCACTGATCACAATAAACCAGTTTTATGTATAACCCAGGATGTTAATAAGCTTCAGGCAATTTTTCAAATCTTGCAAGCCCCTTTGCACTTTCTGGAGGTCTTGCACATCAGTTATGTTATAAAATGTCGATGGGGTTGTGCACAATACAGTGCTGAAATTTTATCAACTGCAGCTTTACTAACAGGCTTCTAAGATGCTAAGACAATGAAAGTGATAGAGTTCACATTCACAATGACAACAGAGGTGATGGCGGTTGTGGTCTTATTTTCTAAACATTAGGAAAGACTGTAGACCTTAATGTGTTGCTCCTCTGAATGTACAATAAAGTGGTATAATGCCCAGAAGCTACCTATAATGTAATTAGGTGATTACAGACCTACAATATATTGATATACAGCCCACAATAGAGTCTTCTATACTGCACACAGCAACAGCAAGCTCCACAGGATGATACAGAATGGAGCGAATGCATTAAAAAACACGACTTGATGAGACCACTCCACAGATGCAACATGATTTGAATGCTGGACATATTGTCATAGTAATGACAGCATAGTAACAACCTAAATGAAATTGTGGTATTAAACTGTTTTATATTAACTTGCAGTCTTCTCACAAATAGAAAATGACTTATTTCCATAATCAAAGATCCTACAAAACTCATGTGACAGTATGACTACCTAAAACAGCATTTCTAAGCAATGCATCAGTTAAAAAAATGCTTACCCTTGGGCATGTCACTTTGCTGCACTCGGCTCTCTGACAATTGACTTGTCCTCGTTCGCATGCACAAAATTCACAATCTGCGCTGTTCCACATCTCCCCGTGGTATTTCACAGAGCCTTCATGCAGACAGTTCCCCTTTGTGGCCTGACAGCTGTCACAGCACTGCCAATTATGCTTGACATTTTTCTGGCCCTAAGAAAACAACAATGTATTATGAATACAGCATGAAAATGATTTTATCATTATAGTCCTTATTTCTTTGTCCACAATTTTAGGGCTTAAATATTACTCAGTAATAGAAATGCTTAAACATTAGACTACTGTTTTTTTTTCTTTTTAATCGAGTTAATCTTTACCTTCCTACAGTAATGATTTTGGATTTTAATCAGCCCAAGAAGACTCACCTGGGACTGTGTAGCAACTTAGGTGCTGATTCAGCAGGTAGACAGTGAAGGATGACAGTGTACCAATGACAGCTTGTTCAACTTAGGGGAAGGGGCAGAGAGATGACAATATCTTAAAGAATGTACAATTGAGTTAGGGACATACCATAAATGTCCATGGCTGTGTATCTTCACTATTGCAGTAGTGATAATACTTAGGGCTTCTGCCTCACAACGCTCAATTTCCACAGCTTGGCAACCTTAGTTCACTGAGCCAGGTGAACCTCCTTTCAACAGTACTTCAGCATATCCATGGTGTGCAAAATTTCTATCTATCCATATCAACATTAGTACTTTCTTATCCTGGTATCTTACAAGGATATTGGCTGAGACCACAGCATTACCTGATCATGTGGAACATTCCAAGAGTATGTAGCCAAAAGATCCACAAAAGCTCCCTCTCAAACTACTATGCAATCTGAAGAAGGCGGTACCTTGTATGGATAGAAGAAAGGGAAGGTAAAGTGACAGATGGGGCAGATAACTTGGTACTCCAGTTCACATCTGGGATACCCAAAAGAAAACAAGGGTGAAGAGAGGGGAATTTTACCTCATCAGTAAACAAACTTGACTCACATCTCTAAACTTTCCAGATCAGATCGTTTCCCCTTTGGTCTGGGATGTCATATGCACTATTAGAAATTTTCATTAGGGTAGATTTTCAGCAGTTAACATTGTCGCCTCACAACAGAAGGTCCTCTGGTTCGATCCTCGGCTGGGGTGCCTTCTGTGCAAAGTCTGCATGTCTTCCCTGTGGTCGCGTGGGTGTCCTCCAGGTGCTCAGGTTTCCTCCCACATCTCAAAAACATGCTGTAGGTGGACTGGACACTCTAAATTGGCCCTAGTCGTGAGTGCCTGCTTGTGTGTGCTTTCCATAGAAGGTTAGGCGCCAAGCTAGCAACTCGACACCATAAAACTCTATTGCCAATCATGAGAGTACAGGTGATCCACTGTGGCGACCCTAACCGGGAAAAGCCAAAAGAAGAAGAAGAAGACTGATGCACAGCAGGAGCTAAATGCCATTCCTGTTTACCTGATTGTGGAAGGACTGTGGGATAAAGCAGTTAAAAACTACCTCCTATTATAATTCACAAATGAATGGTTTGGTAGATAGGTTTAATTCTGCTCTTAAGACCATACCGACTATTCACAGACCTACAAGCACCTACACCATCTCCTGCCTGCCTGGAGAGAAACATCCAAAATCCAGTTTTTCTCCATTTGAGCTACAGTAGAGAGATGATTATCCGAATGTCAATTATCCAAAAAGTTAATTATCCAAACAGAGCCTTCCAATGTTTTCAGGTAGGAAAAATCATTGTCTGAATAAGTAAACGTTATATGTATTTGCTTATCCGTGTTTTATTTTTAACTTGTAGCCTGCTCATGTGTGAAAAATATTCATTATTGTCCACTGGAATCGTTGAATGGTTGAAAAGTGTATTCCTTGTGTGCAGAAAAAACTAGATTTTAGAAGTTTTTTATCTAGTTAAATGTATGTTTGATTATCCAAACTACTCTACATCCCAATTAGTTCGGATAATTGACTCTTTATTGTACTTCATTATCAAAGGGTGAGGGGCTCTCTACATTTAACTCAGACTACGGGGTAAGATGAAGATAATTCCATCAAAGTCTGTTTTCAAGCATATACCAAACTTCATATGGATGGGCAAAGAAAAAGCAGCAGCAAAAGGTTGGATATGATTAGACAATGAAGGCACAAGACTATACTGTTGGACAAAACTTAACAGTACTTAACTTCTGCTGGGAAAAACAAGCTTCAAGCACCTTGAAAGTGACATCTCACTGTTGCGAGGAAGGTAAGCCCCGGAGCAACAGGAACAGTGTCCATCATGTATAACAGAGCTTTCATTTACAATAAATATAGGAAAGAGTTACTGTCAGCAGAAAGTATTAAAAGTCAATTATAAGCACAGCTCCTACATCAAGGATGTTCAGACAAGTGGCAACTCGCAGATATGCTCTGAGCTAGTGCAAAACAGCACAAAATATACTGAACCTATTGACATTGCCAACATTCTGGCAGATAGATTCAGTGCAAACGTCACCGCCCTCTCACCTCCAAAAGGGCCCACAACAATACCGGAAAAGTGTAGTGTCCCAGAAATCACAGATGCACAGGTGAAAACAGCCCTTTCAAAAGCCAAAAGCACAGCTTCAATGGGGCCAAATGGTGTCCCAGGCTGCATCTTGCACAAACTACAGAACGAACTAACCCCCCCACCTAAACACACTGTTGAACCTCAGCGTCTCCACAGGCTACGTGCTCACAGAATGGCACACAGCAAAGGTTAATCCGCTCCACAAAGGAGGGGCCACAACTGACCCTGGTAACTATCGCCCTATAAGCCTGACTAGCCTGGTCTACAAGGCTATGGAACGCATCATCATGGAACTCATTAACAAAGACACTGGGAACCTCCAAACACTTAACCTGACCCAGTTCGGCTTTGTTAAGGGCAGATCATGCCTACTAAACCTGGTTGACTTCTTTGAGACAGTCAACAAGGTCATAGATGAGGGGAAGGTGGTTCACACAGCCTACCTTGACCTCGCCAAGGCTTTTGACACCATTCCCCACCTGGGAATTATAGAAAAACTCACCAGCCTAAACATAAACCCCTACATCACAAGATGGGTTGCCAACTGGCTTACAAACAGAACTTACACGGTTAGAATAGCGGGCTCCAGGTCCAACTCTAAACCAGTCACAAGTGGTGTCCCACAAGGCTCGGTCCTGGGACCCCTACTGTTCGGCATATACTTCTCAGAAGTACAGGCAAACACAGGAGGACTATGGCTAACCAAGTTCACTGATGACTGCAAACTGAGACCATAATTGACTCTCCGGCTGACACAGACATTCTCCAAAAGGGCCCTACTGAGACGGACACCTGGTGTCAAAGTCATGGTCTCAAGCTAAATGCCAAAAAATGCATAGTCATCCCTTTTGGGAAAAACAAAACACCCATGAATTACCACATAGGTGGCAGCCCCCTTAATACAGAAGAGGTAATAAGAGATCTGGGGACCCAGGTAGATAGTAATCTCTCCTTTGAAAACCAAATGTAAAAAACACAAAACCAGGAAGAAACTCCAAGACCGTCAAATGAAGACAATAATTCGATAAAAAGGCAATTCCTTTATTCGACTGTTAGATGATAAAATCCAAAGGTAAACAAAATGAGAAACAGCAGTATGAGACAAGCGCTTGGGTAATACCAAGCTTTATCAAGTCAAAAAACAGTTTCTTTCAAAAGAGACTACTGTTTAAATAAGAGTCTTGGTTGGTCACATGCTTGATTGCAGCTGGGTCTCATTAGAGAAATCAATTAGAAGTATCATGAGCAAATAGATAAACAACTCAGTCAAGTGTGCATAAAAATGTTTGAAATCCACACTGCTTATAACATGGTGCATAACTAATGTACCATGTTGGTACCATTGTAAAATTGCATACATGAATTGTTTAGTGAAAAGAAAAAAGCAGTGTTAGAAATGTAAATGAAAGTAAGAATAAAAAAATAATAAAAATGGGGATTATATACAAACCAAATAGATTTAAAATCAACAATATAGAATAGGCTAAAAATGTGTGTATTACATTCTTGTTAATCATGTGAGAATGATATCATAATACAAGTAAATGGCACCCAATTGGTAAGTTGTGAGATGTGTGTGAAATGTGTGTAAAGTGGGGTGTGAGGTGGTAATGTTGTAGAAAAACATATTACAGCCTGGCTCTTCTGAGCTTCAACACTGAGCCTATGATAAGTGTACCATTTAGTAATCTCTCCTTTGACAATCATATTGCCAAAGTAGTTAGGAAATCCTTCTATGTGGCCCATCTAATTACTAAAGGGTTAGCATCTAGAAATAAAGAGGTTATAGTGCCCCTCTACTCGTCACTCATCAGACCCATCATAGAGTACAATGCCCCATTTGGGATGTACCTCACAAGACACTTCCAACAGCTAGGAAAACCACAAAAGTACCTCACCAAGAGGATTACTGGCCTCAAACATATGTCCTATGCAGCCCGACTGGAAAAGGTCTGTCTGTACTCAGTGGTATATCACTTGCTCAGAGGTGATCTCTACCTGACTTACAAAGCCATGTCCACTCAGAATTGATGGACATCCTCCACCTAAAGAAATCCAAGACACTGCGAGCCACTTGCTCTAGTGAGCTAAACCTCATCACAACAATAAATAGAACATGCTGGAGGGGATAGATTCCTGTCACAGAGACTCCCCATGCTTTGGAACAAAATTCCTAACTACATTAGGCAGAGCCCCTCACTAACACTCTTCAAGAGAAACCTTGACGAGTGGATGGGTAACAGTAAATACACCCCTGGGATCACTTGATTGGCTCTTCTTGACAGAGGCTCAGTTAATTATTCAATGGGGTGGCGAAAGCTGACACTCTGGCTAGACTCAGAAATGCCCTTGGGCAGACAGCCTAGTATCTACCTATAAACCTATAAGTCACATGCCAAAGAGCTTACAGCACTTCAGCTCAGCACTACAGGTGTGTAGATGCCGGCAAGTAAAATGGGTTGGGACAGCAGCCGTTGTAGTCACCTGTCTATTTTACAGAAAATGCTATTAGGGGCATAAAAATTATTAATCACCTCAGTGCAGCACTGCCATTATCTTAAAGGGACACTATACGCTTCTAAAAATGACTGCTTACCTCAGACCAAAATGTAAAGGTTGCCTCCTACTTGTTAACTACTTCCTATTTTGTGACATCACAGTTAAGCACTAGCGATCAGCTGTCTAGAAGAGCCGATCGCTAGTGCTTACAGAGGTGTATTTGTTCTCTATCTTCTCTGATCTTTAGTAAAGTTTTTGTTTTTTGTCTTGCATATTTTTTTATTACATCAGCTTATGAATGGCAACAACATGTACACCTACTATGTAAAGTAAGTAGTAGACGTCGGCTGCTCAAAGGAGCCAACCTCTATTGCTTACAAAGATATGAGTGCTCCCTATTTTATGTGATCTTCCGGGAAACTTTATGTTTTGCTGGTTTTCCTCCTACTATACCTTAGGATGGTAAAAAGTGCTGTTAGTATATAAAGTAAACACCAGCATGCCTCTCAATTGTCCAGATTTTTGCCTCACATTTTTGGTTTTTACTAAAATTTGTGGTTTTCTGACAAATCACTGGATAATCACTGAGGACTGAAGTGAGAAAATAATGGCAGACATTTGCGTTTCAGACTTCATATCCTTTAGAAAATTCATGCTAATGCAAAATCTGTTATTCTATCAACATTTTAAATATTGCTCTTGCAGAATTAGAAAGTGTCCCTATTTTTGAGCCTTTGTCCCCTTATTTGTGGCTTTGCCCAGATTTTTTTGCTCGTAGAGGTTCAAAGATATGAGCATTAGCAATTAGCTGTCTAGAAGAGTCAGTCCAGAGATCTATCTCTTCGCTATCATGGAAGGTTTTTGTTTTGCAGGTTTTCCAACTTCTACTTACTACTGGGACTGATGTTTTGACAGCAGCAAGTGATGTTCCTGTATAAAGTAATGAACTAGCAATCATTTTTTCCCTCATGCTATTGCTGCCAGCAGGGTGAAGATGGTTAGAAATGACAGCAACAAGCACTATTACTATCTAAGCTAACCACTCAGTAGTGGCAATCATTTAGAGACATCTTTACTTTCCTAAGTTTTTATAGGATGGTGATGACTGTAAATAAAACAAATATATGGGTCTACTTTCTATTATCGAATTCTCACTTGCCTGAAAATTACATTCACAAGACAACTACATTGAAAACATAGTTTAATGAACACCCGGATCACCAAAGTTGTACTCCAGGAAACAAAAAAGAAAATGAACCAAAGCAAATCAAACCCACCCATGTGGGGCACTTCACCCCCCACATCTACTAACTAAATATACCAACTCCAACATCACACTATAGTGGGGAAAAGAGCAAGATTCACCATAGTAACCAAGTGGTTAGTTTCCGGGAGTAAAACTTTGGTGATCTGGAAACTGCAATCTGTATCTTTGCTGTAGAATATTTAGGACCCAGTGATATTGCATTTTCAGTTTTCTACAAATACACACCAGGCATTCTCCTATCCTTACTGGAGGGGGGGAGGTAAGAGGAATGGGGCAGGGCTGTTTTATTTTGTGCAGAATAAAGGGGGAAACTATGATGAGTCATAGTTGTTGCCTCGGAGGATCACAGATTTGGTTGTCACCAGGTTTTTCTTTTGGTACAGTTTGCAAATCCTTTTTAAATCTAGAGTTTTTTTAAAGTGTTAACTGGGTAAGCTCACCAGATACAGAGACCAAGATAAGGTTGGGTAATTTTTGCTGCATTTTGGCACCTATGACAGATAAAAGGACAAAACTCTGCTTTTTACCTTCAGTACCTTTAAGATACCTTCTGCATTAGGGTCCTTACCTAAGGGTGCAGCAAGGATCTCCACTTTCACACAGTCTAGCAGGGGCTCTGTCCGCAACCAGGCATGTCTTGCCATAAGCAAGTACAAAGGGTGCACCCATGGCTATTCCTTTAAAAGACCACTACTAACAAATGATTAAAAAAAAAACATATTTGTATTTTTCCATGAATTACTGCACCTCCCAAAGTTGCCTACAGTAAAATAAAGAATAGTTGTGTAAGAACTTACCATAACCTTACATGGTTCTCTTCTATGTTGCAGTATTCATGACAGTAGGGAGTTGCTGCTTGCAGCACCAACATCTGGCAGGTATACCAAAGTCTTAATCCAGGAGGGTACGTGTGACATCGGATACCAGGGCCATAAACTGACATTAGGTATAAACGTGACGTCTGCACGTACCCTCATCAGAATAGTTTTGCAGCATACAGTAGTGCCTGTGAGGTTTGACCAGGAGGGTCCTAATCTGAGACCCTAAGACTTGCATGTGGGCCAGTCCCAGGGCAGTAGGATGGCTGTATAGGTAGAGATCAGGGAGAAAGATGACAATGTGCCCTCAGGAAATACCTGGGATAGTAGTTGGAAAGAGACAGGGGATAGGTGGGTGGGACTGAATACTGCAACATAGAAGAGAAGGACATCTAAGGTTATGGAAGTTCTTACACAACTATTCTATGTCCTTCTATTCTGATGTTGCAGTACTCATAACAGTAGGGAGAGTACCAGAGCTTTAAGTATGAACCTGGGAGCAGGAAGGGTCCCTGTGGTCAGGAAGAACCTGTAGGATAGTCCTGGCAAATCCTGCTCTAGTACGGGATGCTATGTCCAGCTTGTAGTGTTTGGTGAAGGTGTGTACTCAGGTCCAAGTAGCTGCTTCTAAAATAACTGAGAAGTCTATGCCTTTGAAAAAGGCAGTAGAGAAAGCAGCTGCTCTGCTAGAATGAGGTTTAATATTGCCCTGTAAGGATTTCCCATGGTGGGAGTAGCACAAGGAAATGGACAAAGAGATCCATGAGGCAATGGTTTGCTTAGATACAGCTAGGTCCCACAGAGGGGGGGTGGGTTTCCGTAGGGGTTTGATGTGGAGCACTCCCTTTAGAAAGAGTCTGACTTCCAGTCTGGATGCCAGAGGTGGTGAAATAGGCAGACCGGCAAAAATGGCAGACAAATGGACTTTGAAGAATATGTTAGTCCTGTTTGGAGTAGCTCACACAAGTAGGATAGGACGCTTGGAATGGGAGTAGTGAGGGGATCTGGTTGTTCCTATGACACCAATTGGAAATTCTGAGCCACTTAGCTACATAGTTTCTCCTAGTGCTAGGTTTTCTGGCCTCCTGCAGAACACTGAGTACGTCCTCTGAATAAAGGTGTCTGCAAAGGATCAGAATTCTATCACCCATAAGGTCAGTTTAAGGTTGTTTACCTGTGGGAGTAGCAAGGATCCCTTGTTCTGTGCGAGTAGGTCTAGACGGTGGGGTAACCTGTGGTGATTGCCCTTGGCTAGAGAAAAATAGGAGGAGAAACCAATGCTGTACTGGCCAAAAGGGGGTCACCAGTAGGATTTCTGGTTTGTCCTTCTGAATTTTTAGGAGGACTTTCTGGATTAGAGTGAAGGGGGAAGGCGTACAGGTACATCCCCCCGTGAAAAGGAGAAGGCATCCACTTTCCAAGCTTGTGGATGTGGGTTCCTTGTGCAGAAGTTGGGCATCTGCCTATTGACTGGGGAGGCAAACAGGTCTGCTTGTGGAATACCCCATCTGAGTATCAAGTCTAGGAAAACCTCTCTATGAAGCATCCATTCGTGAAAGGGGGCTGAAGTTCTGCTGAGTGTGTCTTCCATAACTTTCTGTTCTGAGGGGATATACATAGCTAATAAGTGGACCCTGAGAGAAGCAGCTAGATTACAAATCTGAATGGCCAGGCTGTATAGTGGGTAGGACCTGGTCCCCCCTGCTTGTTTATATACCACAGGACAGTCATACTGTCTGTGATTACTTTTAGGGTTCCTGGCAGGACAGAGAGCTTGAATGTTGGAAGGGTTAACAGCAGGGCTCTCATTTCCTTGATATTGATGTGGTCTTTTACCCTTAGAGTAGACCATTTTCCTTGTACTGAGAGGTGCTGTTGATTTGTTTGCAACACTGCACCCCAGCCCAGGTCCAAAGCATCTGTGGACCGCTGCTGTTGTGGTGCTGGGATCTGAAGGTGGGTCCCCAGGTTGGTTTGCATTGCAGATATCCACCAATGGATCTCCGTTTTTAGGCATAGTGGAAGTAGGGAGTTAAAAGGTTGGGAATGTTGGGTCCATAGGTTTTGTAACACCCATTGACTTTTGCGCATGTGGAGTCTTGCCAAAGGCAGCATGGGTATAAGGGATGCCATGTGGCCTAACAGTCTTAGGAATTCCCGAGTTGTCAGGGTAGTCTGGGTAAGGATCTGATTGAAGTAGAGAGTTCTTGAATTCTTTGGTCTGGGATGAAGGCCTTCATGCAGTCTGTGCGTAGTCTGCACCCCAGGAAAATCATGTCATGTGAGGGAATCAGGTGAGATTTTTTCACATTTACTATGAACCCCTGTTGTAGATGAAGGAGTAGGAGATGGTGGTGGTCTTGATGTAGGATGAGTGGGTCATCTAAGTATGGGTATATTTGTATGCCCTGTGTCCTGCAATAGGCAATGAAGGGGGCTAGACACTTTGTAAACACTCTTGGGGCAGTGGAGACACCAAAAGGCAATGCAGAGAATTGAAAATGACAGGAGCCTACTGAAAACCTGAGGAATTTCCTGTAATCCGAATGAATGGGGATGTGGAGGTAGGCATCCCTGAGATCTAGAGCTACCATGAATGCCTGGGAGGGGATTAGAGGTAATAGAAGAGGTAAGGTGATAATTTTGAAACTGTGTATGTGGAGGAAGAGGTTGAGAAAGGATAGATCCAGGGTAGGTCTCCAAGGACCTTCTTTCCTTGGTACCAGCTACATTCTGGAATAAAAACCTGTGCTCCTTTGAGGGGTGGGCACCGGTTTATGGTGCCTTAATTTAGAAGTAATGAATGACGGGGGCAACAGGTGGATTTTTTTTTTGGTGGTTGAGGAATCCCTTGGAAAGGTGGGAGCATCCATCAAGGCTTGTAATATCCTCTCTGGATGATGGAGAGGACCCATTGTTCTGTTGTTAAATTTCTGCCAGGAGGGAAGGGAGAGGGTGAGTCGAAGGGATAAGGGTGTTGCCAGATGCAGAAGGGGGGGGGGGGGTAGTCACAGTGGAGGAGGCCTGGATTGGTCAGGCTGGCTGTGAAAGGGTGTGGTAGTGGATCTGGAGATAAATCTGGGAGTTTCTCCGCTGTCTACATCCCTTGAATTGTGGTGCGGAATGAAAGGATTGCCTTCTAACAAAGGAGGGTTTCTGAGGATAACTTCTATGATATCTAGGAATAGGGAACACCAGAAGGTGTTTGAGTTTCTGTAACTCCTTACCCTTCTCTTGCAGGAATTTGAGAAGCTCAGCAGAAGCTTGTCTGAAAAAGGCCTTATTGTCTAAGGGTGCATCCAGAAGTTTAGTTTGAACATCCATGGGGAGGGGCTGTAGCCGTACCTAGGAGTAACATTGAAGCACTGATCCAGAAGCAGCAGCTTTGGATGCAGCTTCCACAGCATCGTAGCTGCACTTAATAGAGTGTCTGGTCACTTGGGATGCAGTGGAGAGAAGTGAATTTAGTTATGCTCTGATAGGGGAATCCTGAACCTCAGAGAGAAGGGTGGAGGTTTTAGAAATGGTGTCAAGTACATACCTTGCCATGTGGGTTGGGTAGTTCGGGGCCCTAATAGCCAGAGTTCTAGAAGGTATATATCTTTTTACCTGTCCTAGCCATAAATTTACTGTCTATCACTTGGATAAAGAGCAGTAGAAGGCAGTTGTCTGGATGTTTTATCTGCAGGAACAGCTATAATAGCTGGGTCTGCCAGAGTGTTTTTGTAAAGGAACTGTGTGTCTTGGGGGACCCTGTAAAAACAATCAGGTCATTTAGCTCCTGACTCCCAACCCCTAGCAGCTAAACGATTGGGTCGTTTAGCTGCTGGGGGTTGGGAGACAGGAGACTGTGAAGCAGGTAAGAGGGCATCCTGAAAAGAAGGCAGTAAGGGAGGCACAGCTGAGGGAGATGGTTGTTCCAATTGCAAAAGGTCAAAGTACCTTTTCTTGGATTTTGAAACCTTAGAGGCCTGCCACTTAAAATGTTCCCTCATGAGGGAGATAGTATCCCCAAAGCTGAATTCTTCTCCTGGGGATTCAGGAGAAATGGAATCCTCCTCTTCTGGAGTAATGAATTCCTTGGGGGATTCAATTTGTGTTTCATAGGAGAAGGACTCCTCAGAAGATGAGTAATCTTCCTCAGACAGATGGATTGGTTGAGGAGTGAGAGTAGGGGAAGTTGCTGTGATTGTAATGCCAGAAAGGCCTTAAACATACTTTCAGAGAAAGATTCCCAGCCAGGCATCTGTGGGGTTCAGAGTGCTTGCATTTCTGTTTTCTTTTCAAGGGGGGTTGTAGGAGCAATCAGAAGAGAAGCGGACATCAGTCTAGCATGAATAGGAGGAGCAGGGGCTTCCGAGAACGCGAGCCATGGTTCCCCTCCACCATCAGACTCTGATGGCTGAATTACCTCAGCAGACATACCTTCGGTATCCCGCACCCTGGCTTCCATTATGGCTCCCGGGCCTGCTTTGGCAACCGTCGGTTGAACGGACTATGGGTTTTCAATCACCTCTAGAGCTGGTTTGGATGCCTGAGGCACAGCCTAGGACTTGGGCCTAGGTTTTTTAGCCTTCTTCCGAGGCAGCTCGTCGGAAGGGCCTAGTCCTCCCTCCATGCCCAATGCCAAGTGTCTGAGTCTTTGGCTCTCATGATAAAGATTCAAAGCCGCTAATCAGCTACATAGGGTCTTGGGGACGAACGACTTACAGACTGAAAAGGATGTATGCTCATGGGCCTCACGTAGACAAAAAATACACTTATTGTGTGTATCCTTGTGAGGAATTTGTCTCCCACAAGCACACTTCCCTTTCCTAGCTGACATGCAAGTCTAACAGTAAGCAAAAACAGTAAGAAAACCCCACTGGGCACTTGTCTGTAATGGTCAAATATGGTCATCTGGCCTTTAACGATCAGAAATGCAGTCATCTGAAAAAAAGCAATGCACAAGTGGAACTGGCAAACAGGTGTCCGATGATCATACAACAAATTAGTCAACTCTGCATGACAACAGACATCAAACAAATCATTGCTTGGTGTGCCACTAAAAAGTACAGTTGTGTACACTTACCATAAATGTAGATGTTTGAGTGTCTTCACTGTTGCAGTCATCACATTTGGGTTATCCCTGCCAGGGTAGCCCTCGGCCGGCCTGAATACCAGAGACTTAGTATTTCTGTATCGGTTGCTGTCACTTGAGGACTGATGTCAGGTCGTCAGTGGTCTAAAGGAAGGCAGACAACGCCATAAAGTACAGTTTTGTACCTACCATAAATGTAGATGTTCGAAGATCCACATTGCTGCAGTCCTAACACTTGGGTAGTCCGCTGTCCCTCGGTCGGCCCGAATATCAGAGTATAAGGCTGACGTCGGTCAGGGCGCATTTGACTGACATCAGAACGTCAGGGTACAAATGCGCATGACCGACGTCATATCCTCAGTCTTTTCTTGCCCCAGATGTCAGAAGACCCTAAAGAAAAAGGTCCAAACCCATAGGCAACAGCTAAACAATCAACCAGCCTAATACCAAGAATATGTACAATATATACAATATATACAATAAACACAAAATACCTCAGATGTATAACCCAACCCACACAACCACCTCAAACTACAGAGGGGAAGGAGGGAGGTAAATTGGACTGCAGCAATGTGGATCTTCGAACATCTACATTTATGGTAGGTACAAAACTGTACTATGTTCTTCATCTCACATTGCTGCAGTCCTAACACTTGGGTAGAATCCCAAAGCAGAGGTAAGGGAGGATGGCTAAACTATAACGAAGCAGGAGCTGCCAGAATGCCCTGCAAAACAGCAGTGGCAAATCCAGCCCTGGATTTAGAGTACAATGGAAGGTGGTAATGCCTAGAGAAGGTATGCACTGAACTCCAAGTGGCTGCCTCCAAAATATCCTTAGTTGCCACCCCCCTCAAAAAAGCTGTTGAAGTGGCAGTAGCCCTAGTGGAATGAGGCCTAATCCTAGCTGGAATCTCCTTGCCATGATGAGAATAACAGAAAGCAATGCAAAATCCAATCCACTTAGAAATAGTTTGTTTTGACACGGGCTTGCCCTGAGAGCACAAAGCAAAAGAAACCAATAACTGCTGAGATTGTCTGAACCCTTTAGTTCTGTCCAAATAATATCGCAATTGCCTGTGTACATCTAAAGTGTGCAAAATCTTTTCCCCTTTATTTTGGGGATTTGCATAAAAAGCAGGCAAATGAATAGTTTGGTTTAAAGCCACACTAGAAACCACTTTAGGCATAAAGGAAGGATTGGTACGTAAAGATACCCTGTCCTTATGAAAAATTAAGAAAGGCTCAACTGCCATAAGGGCCTGCAATTCAGAAACCCTTCTTGCAGAGGTAATGGCCAACAAAAAAGCAGTCTTCCATTTCAAATATTTCAACTCAGCAGTCGCTGCAGGTTCAAAAGGTTGTAGAGTGAGTTTCTCCAACACAAAATTGAGATCCCAAGCAGGAGTAGGAGCTCTTCGTGGGGGTCTTAAATTCTTTGCCCCTCTAAGAAATTGCTTGAACAAAGGATGAGAAAACAATGGTGGGTCACAGTCATAGTGAGCTGAAATTGCTGCAGCATGAATCTTAATAGAAGAGAAGGACAAACCTTTGTCCAATAACTCAGTAAGATATTGAAGAGCCACACTTAAATTAGGCTCAGAAACATCCAAATCCTTAGCTGCACTCCAAAACAAAAATCTCTTCCATTTATCTGCGTACACTTTCCTTGTACTAGGCCTTCTAGCTTCCAAAATCACATTCAAAACTTGTTGTGGAAGTTGAAACCCTCTATGGTTTAAAACAGAATATGCCATGCTGTTAGGTGAAGAGAGTGAAGTTTGACATTGAGCAAATGGCTGTCCTCCTGGGACAACAGATGTGGAATCAAAGGCAAAGGCCATGGAGGCTTCCGTACTAGACTTCTCAGTAGTGGGTACCAGTGCTGCCGAGGCCAATCTGGTGCTATCAAAATCATCCTTGGCTTGTCCTGTCTGACCTTCAGAAGTACCTTTGAGAGGAGAGGCAGAGGTGGAAAGGCATACACATGAAGATTTGTCCAACTGAAAGAAAGAGCATCCACTTTCCAAGCTGTGGGATGAAACCGCTTTGTGCAAAACTTTGGCAGCTGGTGGTTTAGTGGAGAAGCGAACAGATCTATGTCTGGAGTTCCCCAGGACACTGTCAATTTCTGAAATACATGAAGATCCAGTTTCCACTCGTGGGGATCCATGATTTGTCTGCTTAACACATCTGCTAAGGAGTTCTGTGCTCCTGGCAGAAACCTTGCCTGAAGATTGAGCTGTAAACTGAGAGCAGTCTCCCACAAAATCATTGCTTGCCTGCATAGAGGATAAGAATGCGTTCCCCCTTGCTTGTTGATGTACCACATGACAGTCGTGTTGTCTGTTAGAATCAACACCTGCCCTGGAAGAAGTAATTCGTTGAAAGCCATTAATGCAAACTGAACTGCTAACATCTCCTTCATGTTGATATGCAGATGTTGTAGTCTGGCAGGCCACTTGTCTTGTATCCACTTTCCATTCAGATGAGCTCCCCAAGCTTTGTCTGAGGCATCTGTCGTTAAAATCTGACTCGCCTCTGGCCGGGTCACAGAGAGTCCTTTTTTTAGGTGACATTCCTGAGCCCACCACAAAAATTCCTTTTGAATGCAAGGTATTATTTGAATGACAGTGTCCAGATCCTGGCAGTGCTGCGTCCATACATTTTTGAGATACCATTGTAGCTTCCTCATATGCAGTTTGGCATTGGGAAGCACCAGAATACAAGATGCCATGAACCCTAAGGCTTGAAGGACTGTCCTTGCAGTCAGCCCGGACTGATGAGATAGTTGATGGAAGTAAAGGGAAAGACTCTTTTGTTTGTCCGGGGTTAAAAAGGCCATCTGGGATGCTGTATTCAGTCTCACACCCAGAAAGCACATGTCCTGAGAGGGTACTAGACTGGACTTTATTTCGTTCACAGAATACCCTAGGCATCTTAGCACTGCTATCACATATTCCAAATGATGAAGAAGCTCTTCCCTTTCTTGAGCCAGAATCAGGCAGTCGTCCAAATAAGGATAGATTTGTATTCCTTTTAGCCTGAAGAAAGCTATCACTGGAGCCAGAACTTTCGTGAACACTCTGGGCGCAGTAGATAAGCCAAAGGGCAATGCAGAGAACTGATAGTGAGAATTCCCAGCTCGAAAACGCAGATACTTCCTGCAACTTAGTCTGATAGGAACATGAAGGTAAGCCTCCTTGAGATCCAAAGTTACCATCCAATGATCTTTGCCCAGCAGAGGTAAAAGCTGCTGCAACGTCAACATTTTGAACTTGGGAATGTCCAGATAAGCGTTGAGGATGGATAAATCCAAAATTGGTCTCCACGTGTTCCCCTTCTTTGGTACTAGGAACAGGCGAGAATAAAATCCTAGGCCCCTTTCTGGCATGGGAACCGGCTGTATGGCCCCTATTTGGAGTAACAGTGTAATTTGCTTGTGAGCCTCCATTCTTTGTGGAGGAGGAATGTCTGGCATGCCTTTGAAAGGAGGCAAGGTATGGAAATAAAACCTGTAACCGTGATGTATGATATCCAGTACCCATTTGTCTTGGGTAATCAAACTCCAATTTTCTTTGAAAAGTGCCAGCCTTCCTCCCAAAGGTGCCGCCAGGCGAGAAGGCTCTGGCAGCTGAAAAGGTAGGTCATTGGGTCTGTTTACGAAAGGACTGACCCCTGCCCTCACTCGAAGACTGTGCAGGAGAACTCCCTGTTCTAGGCCTAAAAGAGCCCTGACCTCTGCCCCTGCCACGTCTAGATCTACCCCTAGACTGGGAATCATAAGAAGGATACGTCCACCCCTTAGTAGGCCAATTTCTACTAAACTTTGGAGGCTGAACCTGCAAAAAATCTTTAACAGTCTGCATAGACTTAGCCTTGTCTTCCATTTTCTTTAAAACTGCCTCAACAGGAGAACCAAGACATCAGATTGCAAAGGGGCATCCAAAATCCTAGTTTTAACATGGTCAGATAAATTTTGATCCCTCAGCCAGGCATGCCTGCGAAGAACTGACCCAGTGGCAGCCACCCTAGAGGAGGCCTGTACAGCATCAAAACCACATTGCAAAGAATGCTTACCCACCTGTTCAGAAACATGCACTAAATCCTGTAACTCTTTACAATCAATACCTTCCGCCAGAGCATCAACCTTAGATTTCAACTGTGAAAGCAGATAATTTTGATATTTTAACATATGAAACTGGCAATTCAAAGCTCTCATGGCTAGGGTGGAAGAAGTATAAACTTTCTTTCCCCATCTATCCAAGGCCCTGGCCTCTTTATCTGCAGGAACCGGATTCTTGACAACAGAAGCCTTAACACCCTTGGGCCCCTGGCTAACAGTCTCTGGGTCTGCCCTAGGACTCTTAAAAGATACTTATGAGCTTCAGGCACCCTGTAATACCTATCTGGTTTAACAGGAGCAGGAGGCAAGGAATCAGGATTAAGAGAAGCCTCTGCAAACACATCTTCCACCACAGTCAAAACAGGAGGTATAGCCAAAGGCCTATGCTGGGGTAAAAACAAAAATTCCCTAAGCCTTTTCCTAGAGTCAGAGAAGTCCTGACCCTCCCATTTAAAGTGCTCTCTCATGGAGTGAAGGGTCTCTGAAAAAGAAAAATCCTCAGGAGGAGAAGCAGAAGGAGTAGAATCATCAACATCAGAGTCAGAATAATGAGAATACTCCTGCAAATCTTCAGCCGAAGATTCAGACACATCTGAAGTCTGCTCATAATCCCCCAACACTGGCTCCATCCTAGGCCTCTTATCAGGAGGGGGCATAGAGCCTCTAATTAAAGTAATTAAATCTTCTGCCATTTTAAGCATGTGCTTCTTGGGCACAGAACCTGAAGAACTAGGAGTGACACCCACAGCCGCTAAACTAGACCTGCCTCTAGGAGAAGCCTTGGAAGCAGAAAGAGAGGGCCTAGACACCTTAGGAAGGGAGGGGAGTAAAGTAACCTGAGAAGCCCCTGTAGCCTGACTTGCCTCCTGGGAGGCCACATCCTGTAAAAGCAGAGTTTCTCCCTGGGACTCCAGAGAGGCCTCCATCGGAACCACCGGTTCCACTGACGCCTCTAAAGAACCGGCGTCCGGTTCGGACGACTCCTCTAACCTAGGTTTAACAGCCTTGTCCTTGCGCTTCTTTGAGGAAGCCGGCGTCGGAGCATCCGACGGCATTTTGTAATTGCACCGCTTCCCAAAGACCAACCTGGCACAATCCAACCTCCGCTTTATAGTGCGTTTATTGAAGCTAGCACAAAAACGGCACCCAACAACGTCGTGCTCAGGTCCCAAACAAGGTATACACAAATTATGGTAATCTCTATGCGGTATCTGTTTCCCACAAGAAATACAGTTATTCACTTTTTCTGACATCCGGTAAACCACTGAGGCAAGAAAAAAGCAAAATATTCCCCAACGGGGTACTTAACCAACTCTGACTTCGGTCTGAAACTCCGAATTCGAAAAATTTCAGAACGCCGAACGGCACTTGCAACACTGCTTCTGCATCGGACCATGCGGCAAAAAAGACTGAGGATATGACGTCGGTCATGCGCATTTGTACCCTGACGTTCTGATGTCAGTCAAATGCGCCCTGACCGACGTCAGCCTTATACTCTGATATTCGGGCCGACCGAGGGACAGCGGACTACCCAAGTGTTAGGACTGCAGCAATGTGAGATGAAGAACATCATAAGTTTTTCTTGCTCTAAACTGTCAGTATCCTCCAATGTAGGAGGCCAGGCTCTGGTGGCAGAACCCCACCAGTGGAACATAAATACCAATATGTCCCTTGTTAAAAAGGAGAACAACAAGGAAGAAAGGTAACAAAATGGGAAAAGGGGGGATGGAGGGAGGGAAACCAGGACTGCAACAGTGAAGACACTCGAACATCTACATTTATGGTAAGTGTACACAATTGTACTATGTTCTTCGTGTTTCACTGTTGCAGTCATTACATTTGGATAGATTCCCAAAGCTGAGGAAATGGGTGGAGGCAGTCAAGGAAGCTAGGGGCTGGCTAGCATGCCCTGCAAGATTGCAGAGGCAAACCCTGCCCTGGATTTGGAAAAGAGAGGCAGGTGGTAACGCTTGGTAAAGGTGTGAAGAGATGTCCAGGTGGCAGCCTCCAGGATGTCCCTGGTGGGGACTCCTCTGAGGAAAGCTGAGAGGTGGAGGCTGCTCTGGTGGAGTGTGTGTCTTGTCCCCCTTGGGGGGAGGCTTCCCATGTTGTTTATAGCAGAAATGGATGCAGTGTGCTATCCATTTGTAAATGGCTTGCTTGGAGATAGCTTTGCCCTCTACCCCTGAAGCAAAGCTAACCAGCAGTTGATCAGACTTTCTGAAGGGTTTAGTCCTGTCCAGATAGTATCTGAGCTGTCACATCTAGAGAGTGCAGAATCCTTTTGCCCTTGTTTTGAGGGTTTGGAAAGAAGGTGGGCAAATGGATGGACTGGTTGAGAGCCATGCTGGACACCATCTTGGGCAAGAAGGATGGATTAGTTCTGAGGGATACCCTGTCTGCATGGAAGATCATGAAGGGTTCCACAGCCATGAGTGCTTACAGCTCAGAGACTCTTCTGGCTGAAGTAATGGCCAGGAGGAAGGCTGTCTTCCAGGAGAGAAATTTTAGCTCTGCAGAAGAAGTTGGTTTGAAAGGAGGTAGGGTGAGCAAGACAAAGTTAAGGTCCCAAGCTGGTGTTGGTGCCCTTCTGGGGGGCCTCAAGTTGTTAGCCCCTCTGAGGATCTATTTAATCAGAGGGTGTGAAAAAAGCAGTCACACAGTGGGAAAATGAGCAGAAATAGCAGATGCATAAATTTTTATAGAGGAGAAAGAGAGACCCACTGTGTAGTAGGTCAGCTAAATAAATAGTCTAAGATGAGAGGGATGGAGGGCTGTGCCATATTGCCCCCCTTAGCCTGGATCCAGATTAAGAACCTTTTCCATTTGCCTGCATAAGACTTTCTGGTGCTAGGGCGTCTGGCCTTTCGGATAACATCCAGAACCTGTTTACTGAGGATGGCAGATTGTCAGGTGTCAGGGTATAAGCCAAGCTGCCAAACTGAGTGTCTCTAATTGGGGGTGCATGAATTCCCCTTCCCTCTGGGTTAGGAGGTCTGAAATCTGAGGATTCAGTGGAGGCAGTGGGGACACACTGTGCAGAAAGGGGTACCAGTGCTGTCTGTCCAGCCTGGAGCTATGAGAGTGGTCCTTGGTTTTTCCTCCCTTATTTTGAGCAGTACCCTGGGAATGAGAGGTAAGGGGAGGAAAGGCACAGACCAAGAGGTTTATCCAGGAGAAGGACAGGGCATCCACTTCCCATGCCATGCAGTGAAGCTCCCTGGTGCAGAATTTGCTGAGCTGATGGCTGGTATCGGAGGCAAAAAGGTCAACATCCGGGGTCCCCCATTTCTGAGTTATTAGAAAGAATGTGTTTCAGTTGAGCTGCCACTCGTGGGGGTCCAAAAGCTTTCTGCTTAACTGGTCTGCCAGGGAGATGAGAGAGCCTGGAATGTATTGTGCTAACAAGTGTAGTTGCATAGAACAGGCTGTGAACCAAAGGGTCATGGCCAGCCTGCACAGCGGGTAGCAGTAAGTCCCTCCCTGCTTGTTGATGTACAACATCATAGTGGTGTTGTCTGTTTTGATCAGGAGAACCCCTGGAGAGAAGGGGTTTGAAAACTATCAATGCCTGCTGCACAGCCATCATCTCTTTTTGACTGATGTGCAGGGGGAGTTGCTGGAGGTTCCATTGGCCATGAATGCACCTGCCGTCCAGGTGTGCATTCCAAGCATAGTCTGATGCATCTGTGGTGAGGGTCTGGGCGGTGGGGTGTGGACAGAAGGGCAGTCCCTTGTTGTGGGAGCAGGCGGTTTCCCACCAAAGAAATTCCTTCCTCAGTCAAGGAATAATAGGCAGAAGAGTTTCCAGATCTTGAGAGTGTTGACACCAAAGGCTCTTTAAGTACCCTTGAAGTCTCCTCATTTACAATCTGGCATATGGAATGAGGAGTATGCAGGATGCCATGAACCCCAGGGTTTGCAGGAATTTCCTTACAGAAAGCTGGGGCCTGGTGGCCAGTTGAGAGAAATAAGCTGATAGGGAAAATTGTTACTCTGGTTTGAGGCATACCATCTGGGATGCTGTGTCCAGAATTGCTCCCAGGAAGATTACCCTTCTGGTGGGTACCTGTTTGGATTTCTATTCATTGATTGTGTACCATAAGGAGGTTAGTAGGTCCTTTACAAAGTCCAGGTCTTTGAGCAGCTTTTCCTGGCTGTCTGCCTGAATAAGGCAGTCGTCTACGTAGAGGTAAATTTGAATATTTCTTTGTCTGCAAAAGGCAATGGCTGGAGCCAGGCAATTTGTGAAAACTCTGGGAGCAGTAGATAAGCCAAAGGGAAACGCAGAGAACTGAAAGTGTTGAGATCCTGCCCTGAAGCGGAGAAATGTTCCGCAGGACTCCCTGATGGGAATGTGAAGGTAGGCCTCTTTTAGGTCCAGGGTGGCTAGCCAAGTGCCCTTGGCGAGTATGGGCAGCAACTGCTGGAGGGTGAGCAATTTAAATTTTGGGATCACCAGGAAGGTGTTTAGAATGTATAGATCGAGGATGGGGTGCCAGGTGCCCTCATTTCTGGGCAGGAAAGTGCACGACTGCCCCTAGGGAGAGCAGGGAACAGATTTGCTTTTGAGCCTCTGCCCACTGATTTGGTGGTAGATCTGGGAACCCTTTTGGGGTTGGAAGGAGAATTTGTACACCTGAGACACAATGTTTCAAAAAAAAAAAAAAAGGAGTTGTTTTCTATGCAAGGAGTAGCAGTTTGCTATCCATTTGGAAATGGTCTGTTTGGATATTGGTTTCCCCTGTGCCCCTGTTTTAAAGCTGATCAAGAGCTGGTTAGTTTTCCTGAATGTCTTTGTATGATCCAGATAAAATATGACTTGCCTGTGCACATCCAAAGAATGCAGTATTCTTTCCCCTTGTTCTGAGGGTTAGAGAAGGAGGTGGGCAGGTGGATGGGCTGGTTGAGGGTAACATCCGAAACCACCTTTGGCATGAAGGAGGGATTGGTTCTCAGGGAGACTCTGTCTGCATGGAAGATGATAAATGGCTCAATTGCCATTAAGGCTTGAAGCTCTGACACTCTCCTGGCTGAAGTAATAGCCAGGAGAAAGGCAGTCAGTCTTCCAAGAGAGGTACTTTAGTTCAGAGGATGCTGCAGGTTCGAAGGAAGGCAGAGCAAGCTTTTCTAAAACATAGTTCAGGCCCCAGGCTGGGATGGGCTGTCTTCTGGAAGGCCTGATATTAGAGGCTCCTATAAGGAACTGTTTGATAAGAGGGTGGGATAACAATGGCTGTTCAGTATCAAAGAGTGCCGAGATGGCAGAGGCATGGATCTTTATGGAGGGGAAGGAGAGACCATTATTAAGAAGCTCAGCAAGATAATCTAGAGTAAGAGGAATGGAGGGCAGATGTCTGTCTGTCCCCTTGGACTGGCTCCAGGAGCAGAATCTTTTCCATTTTCCAGTGTAAGATTTTCTGGTGTTGGGCCTTCTGGCTTCTGTGATGATGTCAAGAACTTGCTTGGTTAGCATAGATTCCTTGTTGGTTTGGTAGACTAAGCCACACTGAAAGCTTGAGTGTCTGAAGGTCTGGGTGCAGCACTGTTCCACCCCCACGGGACAGCAGGTGAGGTATTAGATGTAGCTGCTAGGGGGGCTGGGGAGATAGGCTGTGCAGCAGTGGGTACCAATGCTGTCTGGGCCAGTCTGGGGCAATGAGTATTGCTCTTGGTTTTTCCTCCCTTATCTTGACTAATACTTTGGAATGAGAGGTAGAGATGGGAATGCACACACAAAGGGGGTATTCCAAGGGAAGGTCAGGGCATTGACCTTCTAGGCCAGGTGATGGTACTCCCTGGTGCAGATTTTCTGTACTTGGTGATTTAAATGAAAGCCAAACAGGTCAACCTGGGGGGTCCCCCATGTGTAGGTAATTTGCAGAAAAATGTCTCTGTGGATATGCCATTCATATGGGTCCAGCAGGTTTCTGCTTAGGTGGTCTGCCAGGGTGGTGTTGATGCCCGGTAGGTATTGAGCTATAAGATATAGTCCCATGGTTGAGGCTGCTAGCTACAGGCTCATGGCTAGTCTGCACAGGGGGCAAGATCGAGTCCCTACCTGTTTGTTGATGTACCACATGACTGTGGTGTTGTCTGTTGTTCTGAGAAAAACCCCTGGTTTGAGGTAGGGTTTGAAGGATGCCAGAGAGTTGCTACTGCTATCATTTCCTTATGGTTGACGTGCAAGGGTAGTACTTGTGCGTTCCAGAGACCTTGGGCACATCTGCTTTCTAGGTGGGCGACCAGGCTATGTCCGAAGCATCTGTAGTTACGGTCTGGTCTGATGGACGGAGGGTGAATGGAAGTCCCCTGTTCAGAGCACAGGCCTGGGCCCACCAGAGGAACTCAGATCTTATGCAAGGGAATCACACAGAGGGAGGTGTCCAGAGGTTGTGAGTGTTGATACCATAGGTTCTTTAGGTACCACTGAATTTTCCTCATGTGTAGTCTGGCCAGAGGTACCACAAGGATGCATGAGGTCATGTACCCTAGAGCTTGTAGGAACCTCCTGGCAGAAAGATGGGTTTGGGAGGCCAGAGTAATGAAGTATTTTGGTAGGAAACTTTGTTTTTCTGGGGACAGAAAGGCCATTTGCTGTTCTGTGTCCAGTAAGACTCCCAGAAATATGATTTTCCTGGTAGGTGTCTGTTTTGATTTCCTTTCATTGATAGTGAACCCCAAAGATGTGACTAAGGTTTTTACAAATGAGAGGTGCTGTAGGAGCAGTTCCTTGCAGTCTGCCTGGATGAGACAGTTGTCCAGCTATGGGTAAATCTCTATATTGTTTTGCCTGCAAAATGCAATGGCAGCAGTTCGACATTTGGTGAATACCCCGGCAGCATAGATAAGTTAAAGGGCAAAGCAGAGAATTGAAAGTTTAGTGATCCTGCTCTGAAGTGCAGGAATTTTCTGCATGATTCCCTTATTGGGATGTGCAGGTAAGCATCCTTTAGGTCTAAGGTGACCATCTAAGCTTTGTTTGGCAGCATTGGTAGAAGCTTTTGTAAGGTAAGAATTTCGACTTTTGGGATTACCAAGAAGGAAATGAGAAAGGATAGGTCCAGGATGGGACGCCAAGTCCCCTCTTTCCTGGGAACAAGGAATAGTCTGAAATAGAATCCTTTTGCAACTTGTTCTGGAGATACAAGTTCTACTGCTCCCAGGGATATTAGGTTTTGCACTTGTTTTAGTGCTTTTGCCCACTGGTTTCAAGGTAGCTCTGGGTACCCTCTTGGAGGTGGTATTTCTTGGAAATTGAATTTGTACCCCTGAGCAATGATTTTCAAGACCCATTGATCTGTTATTATAGAGTTCCAATTTTCTCTGCATAGAAATCGCCTTCCTCCTAGCTTTTGGAAATGTGGAGGCAGGCAGAGATGGGAAAGGTAGTCACTGAGAGTTTTTTCCATACAGGATTGCTTTTGAGCTCCCTGCTCTAGTGTTTGAGAGTGGCCACTGTTTTGTTCTGGAACTGGGGCTTTAGTGAAGGTGAAGGGAATTATGAACAGCTCCAAATACCATTCACTTTTGGCCCAAAACCTTCAGGCGCCTGCTAGAAAGCTGAAGATGTAGAGGAATTTCACCTTTCAACATGACAATTACCGCAAGCATATATCCAAATCAACAAAAGAATGGCTTCACCAGAAGAAAATTAAAGTTTTGGAATGGTGCAGCCAGACCCCAGACCTAAATCCAATAGAAAACCTGTGGGGTGACCTGAAGAGGGCTGCGCACAAGAGATGCCCTCACAATCTGACAGATTTGGAGCACTTTTGCAAGGAAGAGTGGGCAAATATTGCCAAGTCAAGATGTGCCATGCTAACAGACTCCTACCCAAGAAGACTGAAGTACCTTTTGATTAAATTACAACATTCAAAGTATTAATTTAAGGGTGTGCACACACACACACAGCAAAGTATTAGTTTAAGGGTGTGCACAATTACACAACCAGCATATTGTACATTTTTTATTAAATTTTTCTCCCAAAAGATTTGTTTTTCATTGAATTGTACAGGTTATAGGTCACATTAAAGATGGGAAAAGTTTTGAAATGATTTATTGTGGTGTCATTTTTTTATGCCACAAAAAAACTGGCATTTCAACAGGGGTGTGTAGACTTTTTATGTCCACTGTGTGTGTGTGTGTGTGTGTGTGTGTGTGTGTGTGTGTGTGTGTGTGTGTGTGTGTGTGTGTGTATATGTATATATATATATATATATATATATATATATATATATATATACACACACACACACACACACATATATATATATATATATATATATATATATATATATATATATATATATATATATATATATATGTACACACACACACACACACACATGTGTATGTATGTATACGGGTCTACCTGTTATTATCGAAAGTTCACTTACCCAAAAGTCACATCCACGAGACGACTTCACCAAAAACTTAATTTTAATGAATACCCGGATCACCGGAGTTTTACTCCAGGAAACTAACCACTTGGCCACCATGGTGAACTTTGCCCTTTTCAAATCAAAAGAACAGCTAGTATACAGCCATCAGTGTCTTCTTTTCAAATTCTTTTAATCTACTACAATTACCATTATTCCAGTTGACTATTAAAAGATAAATGAACGTAATTGATGCAATACAGCATTTTTGCTTTCATCAGTGCATGCATAAAAGAATAAAAATCTGAAGAGAAGACACTGATTGTTATATGCTAGCCTTTCTTTTAGTTTGGTTTACTGGAGGTTTAGATCATGCATCTTGCCGTACTTGCATAGATTTCCTATTTTCATTTTGAAATTTGCCCTTTTCCCCACTACAGTGCAACCTCAGAGTTTGTATATTTAGTTGGGGGGGTGGGGTGGGTTTGATTTGATTCCGTTCAGTTGTTTCATGGTGGCCAAGTGGTTAAGTGACATTTCTATAATACAAAGTAGATCCACATATAGTACATATATATATATATATATATATATATATATACACACACACACACACACACACACACACATTCCCATACTTTATACACACATATATATGTGTGTGTGTGTGTGTGTGTGTGTCTGTGTGTGTGTGTGTGTGTGTGTATGAACACATTCCTACACACACACACATATATATACATATATATATATATATATATATATATATATATATATATATATATATATATATATATATATATATATATATATATATATATATGTATACACACACACATATATATATATATATATATATATATATATATATATAGATATATATATATATATATATACGCATATATATATATATATATATATATATATATATATATATATATATATATATATATATATATATATATATATATATATATATATATATATAAAAAAAGTCTAGAAACACTACCATAAAACTAAAACTATTACTTCCCTTAATGCATACAAAATACTTTGCTACAAAGCAAAAAACTTATAGTAAAGCCTATTTCTCCACTCTCCAAACCAAACACAACAATAACCCTAAAAAACACTGGGATGGAATTTCCTCCCTTCTAAACCCAGGCAAAAAAGAAAACCCCTGCCCCGACCCAAATGCCTCTGACTCAGATCTAGCTACCCAATTCAACTCATTCTTTGATTCCATATCTAAACTAATAACCTACCTTCCCCACAACAACCTTCACAACCTTCTCCTCCAGTAGCTCTCTCTCCTCCCTTCTCCATGAACCCTATATCCCCATCTCTATCATAAAAAAAATCTTCAAAAATTGAAACCTTGCTCTAATGCCCCTGATGAAATACCCTCCTACTTCCTAAAAATAGCTGCAGAAGCATTGCCTTCCCTATCTGCATCCTAATAAATCGTTCAGTTTCAGAATGTCATGTTCCCCAGCTCTGGAAAAAGTCCTATATCATTCCACTCCATAAAGGCGGCAATAATAATGACCAATTTCCGTCCCATCGCTATCTTATCCCCTATTTCAAAACTCCTCAAAAAATGCATCCACCTACAACTCCTACACTATCTTACAAATAATAACCTTCTTATTCCCACCCAGCATGGATTTCGTCCTAGCCATAGCACCACAAGAGCCCACCTCTCCTTCCTAGAAACTGTAAACATAACCTGTGACTCTGGTCACATTGTATCTATCCTCCTCCTAGATCTCTCTAAGGCCATCGATACCATCTCTCATAGCCTTCTTCTTACTAAACTCTCTAAACTAAATCTATCTCACTCCTCTATTAAATGCTTCACCAGTTACCTATTAAATAGGCAACAAGCAGTTAAGTGGAAAAAAGCTATTTCACCATTCCATAACACACTCACAGTTGTGTCCAAAAGCTCAATTCTAGGCCCCCTTCTATTTAATATTTTCATTAATGACTTATACCATGCCATCCCTAATACTAAACTCATCCAATACGCGGATGACTTGACAATAATCTGTTATGCAACCTCCACTTCTGCACTAGTAAAATTAACCCAAGATGCCTTCTCTTCCACAGAACAATGGATACTAGAAAAACATATAGTACTAAATGCTACTAAAACTAAACTGTTATTTTCCCCCTCTAAAAGTATTACCCTAGTCAAAAACTCTTTCTCTATTACCAGCAAAAATAACACTCCTCTTGAAAGTCTCCACTGCCAAACTATTAGGAATCCTCATTGATGACCAACTACAATTTGATAGCCATCTCCAGGTAAACATCAAATAAACTCACAAGAAACTAGGCATGCTTTATTGCCACTACCGTTTCATCTCTCCCTCCACCAGACTATGGGAACAACAGAAGCGCAGAGAACTGAAATTGTTGAGATCCTGCCTTGAAGTGGAGGTATTTCCTGCATGATTCCCTGATATGAATGTGGAGGTAGGCCTCTTTTACACCTAGGGTAGCTAGCCAAGTGTCCTTGGACAGCATGGGTTGCAGCTGCTGGAGGGGTGAGCATTTTGAATTTTGGGATCAACAGGAAGGTGTATAGAATGGCTAGATCAAGGATGGGGCGCCAGGTGCCCTTTTTTCTGGGCACCAAAAAAGGTCTGGACTAGAAGCCTTGTCCTATCTGTTCTGCAGGAACGTGCTCTACTGCCCTAATAGAGAACAGGGAAAGGATTTGCTTTTGAGCCTCTGCCCACTGATTTGGTGGTAGATTTGGGAACCCTTTTGGGGTTGGAAGGGTGTGGAAGGAGAATTTGTATCCCTGAGACACAATTTTCAGAACCCATTGGTCCTTGGTAATGGTGGTCCAGGTGCTTGAGTGAAAGGAGAGTTCTCCTCCTGGGGGTAAGTGAAGGTGGGCAGGCGGGGGGGGGGGGAGTCATTGTGAGTTCTTACCATAAGGGGGTGGCTTAGAACTCCCTGGTTTAGAAGTGGAGGTAGTCCACTGCTTAGATCTCTGCATTCCCTGGGGCTGCTGTCTGGGGGGGGGGTCTGTTTCCACTAGGCCTAGGCTGGGTCGGTTTACTTGGAGCAGGAAAGGACCAGTGCTTGGAGGGACAATGCCTGCTGAACCTAGGGGGTTGAACCTGTAAGAAATTCTTAACTGTTTGCATAGATTTTGCTTTTTCTACCACCTTTTTTAAGACCTCTTCTGCCTCAGTGCCAAATAAGTTATCTTTGTGCAAGGGGGCATCCAACAATTTAGATTTGACATGGTCTGGCAGGGGATGTTCCTTAAGCTATGCATGTCTTCTAATGACAGATCCAGTGACTGCTGCCCTGCAAGAAGGTTCTAGGGTGTCGAAACCACAGTGGAAAGTGTGCTTAGTTACTAGACTTGCAGAATCCATCAAGACTTGTAAATCTTTAGATTCTGCCCAAGCAGGAAAGGAAGACATTTTTTGTTTAAGGAGTTCCAAGGTATGTTGCTGATATTTCAGCATATGGAACTGACAATTTAGTGCCCTGATAGCAAGAGTAGCCGAGATATATACTTTTTAACCCCATCTGTCCAATGCTCGGGAATCCCTGTCTGAGGGGGTGGGATTCTTAGCAGAGGTTGCTTTAATGCCTTTTATCCCTTGAGAAGTGACCCGAGGGTCAGCTGTTGGATTTTTAAAAAGATATTTGTGTGAGTCAGGGACTCTATATTACCAGTCTGGTTTTCTGGGAGCAGGAGGTAGGGCGTCAGGAGTCAAGCTGGATTCAAGGAAAACATCCTCCAGAACATCTAGGACTGGGGGGATGGCCAAGGGTCTGTGTTGCAGAAGATCTAGTAATTCCATGAGTCTCTTTTTAGACTGAGGGTAGTCCTGACTCTGGGAATTTACCTTTAAAGTATACAGTGTTTCTCCAAAGGAAAAATCCTTTGGGGGAGAGGCTGAAGGAATGGAATCCTCTGTATCAGAATCCTCGTAAGTGGAGAGGGGTTGCATGTCTTCATAGTCAGATGCATCAGATTCATCTGACTCTTGTTCAGACAAAACTACAAGGGACAGATCTCTTTTCTTTTTTGAGGGTAGCCTGGCTTCCCCTGATCAGCATGATAAGGTCTTCCGCCATTTTAAGCATCTGAGACTGAGGCAAGGTAGCAGTCGCCTGAGAGTGGGTCAGACCCTGGGCCTAAGAAACTTGGTCGTTTTTGAAAGAATGGTAGTTGTGAAAGAAGACATTGGCTTGTGTTGAGATGTGGTAGTGTGAAGGACTTCCTCGGAAGCCGGTTCCTGCTCAGCGACTCCATACCCATCCAAGGTAAAGACAACTGCAGGATCCTTAGTTGAAGAACAGGTCTGCGGCGTACTGGACTCTGAAAGGTTCTTGGGTAGCGGCCTACGAATTAACTGAAGCGGGCATCAGGGGCTGTGAAAGCACTTCACTGAGCACCAGAGGACTGAAGACTAGCTTAACAGAAGCATTGTCAGTAGGTTTGGACCTGTGCGGTCTCTCTCTGTCTTTATTGTTAAGTTTTTTCGGAAGATCTGCTGTCGAATGGCCTACCAAAGCCATATCGGAATTCGAGGACTGTAAATGAAAACATCTGGCTACAGCAAGGGCCCGACGATGGACAGTTCTGGCATTGAACAAAGCACAAAAGCGACAATGGGGGGCGTTGTGGTCTGGGCCTAAACAAGAAACGCAGTAAGAATGGAAGTCTCGGTGTGGTATTTGCTTTCCACAGGCAAGACAATTATTAACTTTTTCTGACATCGGTTAGTGTAAGAAAAAAGGATACCCAATGGGGTACTTAGCTTTAGAAGACTTCAACTTCAATTTGGAGACAAAAACGCAGGTAGCGGCTGACCGGCACTCGTGCAAACTGCTTCTGCTTCCAGCTCCATGGCAAGAAAGACTGATGTAATGGTGTCAGCTGCCTTACTTTGTACTACTGACAACCTGACATCAGTCCTCAAGTGATGGCAACCAACACAGAAATACTAAGTCTCTGGTATTCGGGCCGGTCAAAGGCTACCCTGGCAGGGATAACCCAAATGTAATGACTGCAACATTGAAACATGAAGAACATCAGAGCTTAGATGCAGGGGAGGTGATGTCAAATGCATCAAACAAAAAAAAAGTTCTCAAAATGGGTGCTTATTCTTTAGAAGCCACCTGGAAGGGCCAAATGAGCAAGCACACTGATGATTAATTCTTGCAACAAAACACAGTGCCAGGTTCTCCTTTCAAGGTATTTGCTGGACAGATGCCTAAGGTAGAGATGCAGCTCAGCATGCATGGGGACATCAATGAAAGCTTTCTGGATGTCACACAGGAAGGGTGACATAAACCTTTAACTAATTTCTAGTGGAATGTTGAAGAACCATTTTTTTTACATTTACTCGAGCTACTTCAATTTTCCAACATTACACCTTATTCCACACAGCCAAAATACTTCATACTAAACTATGACATTGCACAAATCACAATGAATATTTTCTTTACCTTCTCACAGGTGATTGGCTTGCAGATTTCTGTGTAGCATTTTACCTTTCCTTGGTCACACTTACAGGTAGTGCAGTTATCTTTTTTCCACTGCTGACTATGCTAAGGAAGACAAAAACACAACATTAATCTAGTACACTTTCACTAAAAATCAAAACTGCACTGGAATGAACTTTAATACAGCCAATTAGGCCAAAAAGATACACGAAACCAAATGCCAGGTTTAAAATAAATTAAATACACATTTGTAGATAACTTACCATAATTGTAGATGGTTGAATAGAGCACTGTTGCACTACTGAATCTTGTGACTTCCTGCCATGCAGAAGCCTGCGGCTGGCCCAGACCCCACAGTCTTTCACTGTCCCCAGCCCATGATAATCAGTGATAATCGATAAGTAGTGCAGTTGAATGCTCCTCAGGCCAGGCACAACCTATCCCACTGACACTACTGACAACTGGCAGCCATGAGCTAGGGGAGCAGGTGTGAGGGGGAATAATGACTAGGTAGGATACACAGCCCAACCCCAGGGCAGATGAGAAAAGAGAAGAGAGCTAGGAGGGAGGAAAAGGTACTGCAACACTGAATTACTGAACATATACAATTATGTTAGTTACCTACACAAATGTGCTATATTCACCATAGTCAGTGTTTCAGTACTGAACCTCAATTAGGATTCCCACAGCTTTTTATATGGGAGGTTGAGTAGAGCTCTTGAACTGAGATGGCTGGCTCTGTAGGATGGCAAAAATTGAACCCAGCTCCAGCTCTTGATATGGCACCAAGTTGGTAGTGTTTGGATAGGGCACACAGAGGACCAAGTGGCTGCCTCTAGGATGACTTAAGAAGGGTGTCCCTTTCAAAACAACTGTAGTGGTGGATTTTTCCTTACTGTTAAGTGGGTTCTGACTCAGCCAGGGAGCTGTTAGCATTTTCTTTTGTTACTCTCAGCATGGCAATCACCAATCCATTTTTCCCACTGGTCTGTCCTGGTTACCTCTTGCAAAGTTTACCTACAGCTGGTCAGGTCTGTTACGATATTTTGGCCTATATAAGCAGAATCCTTGCTGTCTGTGTACATATAGAGAATACTGTATTCTCTCACCCTGGTTCTTTGAATAAGGGAGGAAAAAGTACAGTTTTGTACCTACCATAAATGTAGATGTCCGATAGGAATGCATCTGCAGTCCTTACAAATGGGTTGTCCTGTCGTCAGGCAGCCCTTCGGTCAGCCGGATTCCAATGTCTGGGTCTGGCCTCGGCTGGTGTCGCACTTCACCCGACGTCATAGCTGCAGTTATTCGGGTATAAAGGCATCAGCCGACGCCATTTTCCTCAGTGTTTCTTGCCCCAGATGCCAGGTGCCCTCTAGGAAGGCTAAATTTGGATAAATGCAAATGATTCCAAATAGTAGAGAGCAAACAAAAAATAGGCATGTATGTACATATATACAAACAAATACACCATAATAGATTCCCCCAGCTAGCTACAAGATGGGCAAATACCCTAGGAGTACCACAGAGGGGAAGGAGGGTGGGTAATCCTGACTGCAGATGCATTCCTATCGGACATCTACATTTATGGTAGGTACAAAACTGTACTATGTCCTTCAAGGATGCATCTGCAGTCCTTACAAATGGGTAGAATACCATAGCAAAACTGGGGGAGGAGGAGAGATGAAATTATGGTGTAGTTAAGATCCCTTGCAAAACAGCAGTGGCAAAACCTGCTCGGGATCTGAAGTATAAAGGTAAATTATAATGCTTGGCAAATGTATGCACGGAGCTCCAAGTAGCAGCCTCTAGAATGTCTTTGGTAGCCACTCCTCGTAGAAAAGCTGTGGTAGTGGCTGTAGCCCTTGTAGAGTGAGGCCTGATGTTTTCTGGAGTTTTCTTTCCATGGTAGGAGTAACAAAATCTAATGCAATTTCCTATCCACTTAGAGATTGTCTGTTTTGAAATTGCTTTTCCTTCCATTCCTGTTGCATATGCTACCAGTAGCTGGTCAGTTTTCCTATTGCCCTTGGTCCTGTCCAGGTAGTAGCGTAATTGTCTATGCACATCCAAGGTATGCAACAGCCTTTCTCCCTGTTCTGAGGGTTGGGGAAGAATGTAGGTAGGTGGATAGCCTGATTCAAAGATACTCTGGAGACCACCTTAGGCATAAAAGTAGGATTAGTTCTCATGGATACTCTATCTTGGTGGAAGATCAGGAAGGGCTGTACTGCCATTAGTGCCTGTAGCTCAGATACCCTTCTTGCTGAAGTGATTGCCAACAGGAAAGCAGTTTTCCATGATAAGTATTGTAATTCTGCTGTTGCTGCTGGTTCGAAAGGAGGAAGTGTCAATTTTCTAGCACAAAGTTCAAGTCCCATGCTGGCAATGGTGGCTTCCTAGGCGGTTTTACATTTTTAATTCCTCTCAGAAACTGCCTGAGCAGAGGATGTGAGAAGACTGGAGGATCCAAGTCGTATTCTGCTGAAATAGCTGATGCATGAATCTTGATGGAAGAATAGGACAGACCTTTGTGGAAGAGCTCTGCCAAGTATTCCAGGATGTTGGCTATGTTTACCAGTGACACATTTTCTCCTTTTGCAGTACTCCAAATGAAATATCTTTTCCATTTTGCTGAATAATTTTTTCTTGTTGAGGGTCTGCGAGCCTCCAAGATAATGTCTTTTACCCTTTGGGATAAATTTGGGTTATTTGTTCTTATGCAATGTTCCAGGCAGTTAGCTGCAGTGTTTTCAGGTTTGGATGCAGGGTGTTGTAGTTGTTCTGTGTTAACAGCAAGGGAACAAGGGGTAGGTGCCATATTTGTTCCCGAGACATGCTCCTCAGTAATGGGTACCAATGTTGCCTTGGCCAGTCTGGAGCTATCAGGATGATCCTTGGACGTTCCTCTTTGATCTTCAATAGCACCTTGTGCATCAAAGGAAGCGGTGGGAATGCATATGCTGTCAGGTTTTTCCAACTGAAAGATAGGGAGTCCACCTTCCAAGCAAGTGGGTGGTACGTCCTTGTGCAGAATTTCTTTAGTTGGTGATTGCGTGGGGATGCAAATAAGTCTATTTGAGGAAGTCCCCATTTTCTTGTAATGGTTTTGAAGATGTCCGGATGCAGCATCCATTCGTGGGCATCCGTGGCAGTCCTGCTTAGTATGTCTGCTAGAATGTTTTCTTTTCCTGGTACAAAAATTGCTTGTAACTGAACGTTGTAACTCAGGGCCACATTCCAGAGATCCATTGCCATCCGGCATAGAGGGTACGAATGTGTGCCTCCCTGTTTGTTGATGTACCACATAACTGTGGTGTTGTCTGTCCTTATCAACAGTTGACCTTGTCGAAGAAATGGTCTGAATGTCTGAATTGCCAGTTTTACTGCCAGCATTTCCTTTTGATTTATGTGTAGGTGCAGCTGGTCTTGAGTCCATAAGCCTTGTATGCACTTGTCTAGCATGTGGGCCCCCCAACCGAGGTCTGATGCGTCCGTGGTAATGGTTTGGCTTGGTTGAGTGTTGTGGAAGGGCAATCCTTTGTTTGATTGACAGGCCTGAGCCCACCATTGGAATTCTTGCTTCAGGCATGGAATTATTGGAATTTGGGTTTCTAGGCTGTGCTTGTGCTGAGACCATAAATTCCTTAGGTACCACTGTAACTTTCTCATATGCAGTCTGGCATGTGAAACCAATATTATGCAGGATGCCATGAAACCCAAGGCTTGCAGGACTTTTCTTGCTGTTAGATGGTTCTGCTTTGTTAATGCCAAGAAGTATAGAGGGAGGTGCTCCTGTTTGTCTACTGTTAGGAATGCCATTTGCTTCGATGTGTCCAGCTCTGCACCCAAGAAGGTTATCCTTTGGGATGGTATCAGCCTTGACTTGTTTATATTGACTGTGTATCCCAGGGCTTGTAGTAGGTAAATGACCCTTTTCAAGTCTTCTGCTAACTTGATTTTGTTGTCCGCTTGTATCAGGCAGTCGTCCAGGTAAGGGTAGATTTGGATTCCCTGGAGCCTGCAATGAGCAATTACTGATGCCAGGCATTTCGTGAACACTCTGGGCGCAGTAGATAAGCCAAAGGGCAATGCTGAGAATTGATAATGCTCTGATCCTGGAAGAAATCTGAGGTATCTTCTGCAATTTGGTCGTATGGGGACGTGCAGGTATGCCTCCTTGAGATCTAGAGTTACCAGCCAAGACTCCTTGCCCAGCATGGGAAGAAGCTGCTGTAGGGTCAGCATTTTGAATTTTGGAACAATGAGGAATGTGTTTAAAGCGGACAGGTCGAGAATAGGTCTCCATTTGCTTTCTTTTCTTGGTACCAGGAAGAGTCTGGAGTAAAACCCCTGTCCTTGCTCCATAGATGGTACCTTTTCCACAGCTCTCATTTTTAATAATTGAGATATTTGTTTTAGAGCTTCTGCCTTTTGATTTGGAGGTAGGTTTGGCATTCCTCTCTTCCCTGGTAGAGTATGGAAGTGAAACCTGTAACCTTGGTCTATTGTCTGCAAAATCCACTTGTCTGTTGTGATGTAATGCCAGTTTACAGAAAATAAAGCTAGCTTCCCGCCCAAGGGTGCTTTTAGTTGTTCCCTGGTAGGCGGTGCTAGAACCAAGACACTGTGATTGTCCTGTAGTAGTGGTGGTGGCTGTGTCCGTGGCTGCACCTCGCTGGTTGTTACCCTGCCACTGGCATCCCCTGTAGGCACCTCTGGATTGACTTCGGCCTCTTGAACGCCTATTCCTACCTCTCTGGGCTCTGGAGGAGTCAGGAAAGGACCAATTCTTGGAGGGCCAATTCCTGCTAAACCTTGGAGGTTGGACCTGTAAGAAATCTTTCACTGTTTGGACAGATTTTGCCTTCTCTTCCATCTTCTTGAGCACCTGTTGTGCAGGAGAGCCAAACAAATTGATCTTGTCCATGGGAGCATCTAGTAATTTGGATTTCACATGGTCTGGTAAGGCCTGCTCTTTTAACCATGCATGCGTTCTGATGACTGTGCCAGTCATGGCTGATCTGAAGGAAGCTTCCAGTGCATCATAGCCGCATTTTAAGGAATGGTTACTGACCTGCTGAATGTTATGTACCATTTCCTGAACAGATTTTTTGTCTAATGGTTCATCTGAGGACAACTTTTTGGTTAACTGGTCTAGCATAAATTCTTGATACTGGATCATGTGGAATTGACAGTTCAATGCTCTAGCTGAAAGAGTTGCAGAAGTGTAAACTTTTTTACCCCATCTCTCTAAGGACCTGGATTCCCTTTCAGAGGGGAGGGGGGTTTTGGCAGAGGTAGCTGCTACAGCCTTAGGACCCTGGGAGATAGTCTCGGGATCTGCAAAAGGAGCTTTATACAAATGGTGATGAGTATCCGGAACCCTGTAGTACCTATCGGGCTTAGCAGGGGCCGGAAGTGAATCAGGAGCAGTACAAGCATCATTAAATGCATCATCTACAGCAGAGAGAACTGGAGGAATGGCTAAAGGCCTATGTTGTGGTAAATGCAGAAAGGTTCTAAGCCTCTTCCTAGAGTCTGAGAAATCCTGGCCCTGCCACTGAAATTGTTCCCTCATAGCATGCAAGGTTTCCCCAAAGGAAAATTCCTCAGGCGGAGAGGCAGAAGGGATGGACTCTTCAGCATCAGAGTCTTCATAAGGGGAAAAAGAAGCCTCTGGAGGGTTAGTATTATCTGAATCATCAGAGGAATCATCTGTAGAAACTGGTTCAGGGGGCTCTGCTCTAGGCCTCTTCTCTGGAGGTGGGTGAGAGGCCCTGTCTGTGTGAGATTGGGATCCCCGGATTAAAGAAATGAGATCCTCTGCTAGACTAAGCATTTGGGAACTAGAGCTAAGCCTGTGAGAGGGGGTCTTTGCAGGCACAGATTTAGTAGTTTTAGCTGCTTTAGCCCTGGCAAAAGCCTTAATGGACATGGCTGCAGGTGGCCCAGCAGCTCCACGTGCAGGGGTGGAGATATCCAAGGGGATAGTGTCAGATAATTCCTGTGAAACTGCCTGAGCAGAAGGTAAATCAGAAGCCGATTCCACGAGGTTGGAAGAGGCCTCGGTAGGAGGTAAGTTTTCGGCTGAAGGAAGAACCGCTTGCTCGGTTTCAGCCGAAACCGAGACACTCGTGGTTGGCCTAACCACGGTTTCGGCCGAAACCGCAGACCGCGAGTGTCGGTCCTTTTCCTTGCGCTTTTTTGATATTTGCGTAGTCGGAGGATCCGACGGCATAATGTAAGCAAAATCGGAGCCGAAAAACTCCTCAGCAAATTCCGACCGACGTCTAAGCGTCAGTCAGTTAAAAGAAGCACAGGCTAGACAAGCTGCTACGTCGTGGTCTGGGCCTAAACAAGGTAAGCAGTAAGAGTGGAAATCTTTATGAGGTATTTGTTTCCCACAAGTTAAACAGTTATTCACTTTTTCTGACATCGGCTGAGGCAAGAAAGAGTCCCCAACGGGGTACTTAGCTTTTTAGAAGTCTTCGGTAGTAGTAGAAGAATTCGGTAGTAGTAATCTCTGGTTCTGACCGACCGGCACTTGCGAACAGCTTCTGCTTCGGGCGCCACGCGGCAAGAAAGACTGAGGAAAATGGCATCGGCTGATGCCTTTATACCCGAATAACTGCAGCTATGACGTCGGGTGAAGTGCGACACCAGCCGAGGCCAGACCCAGACTTTGGAATCCGGCCGACCGAAGGGCTGCCTGACGACAGGACAACCCATTTGTAAGGACTGCAGATGCATCCTTGAAGGACATCAGGAAGATGGAACAGCTTGATTTAAGGAGAACTCTGACATAACCTTGGATAAGAAGGAGACCCTGGAAAGTGTCTGGATCTGCAGTAGGATTCTTAAATAGAAATTTGCGAGAGTCACATACTCTGTAGTACCTGTCAGTTTTCCTGGGAGCTGGTGGCAAAGTATCAGGGGTAAGACTGGATTCCATGAAGACATCATCTGCAATTTCCAGAACAGCAGGGATAGCTAGAGGCCTTTGCTGAGGCAAGTTTAAAAATTCCGAGTCTCTTTTTGGACTGCGGGTACTCCTGGCACTCCCAGCGGAAATGCTGTCTGAGGGAATGCTGGGTTTCACTGAAAGAAAAATCCTCTGGTGGGGAAGCAGAGGGAATGGAATCTTCTGCATCAGAATTCTCATAGGTAGATAAAGGTATGTCCTGGTAATCAGAAGGGTCAGAGTCGTCGGACTCATGTTTTTAAGAATCAGAAGGAAAATCAATTCTTTGGCTTTTAGAGAAGGAAGTTTGGCTTCCCCTAATTAAAGTAATAAGGTCTTCAGCCATTCGAAGCATTTGCTTCTGTGGCATAGGGGCCTGAGAATGCGCTTTGGTCATCAGTTTCCTAGGCGTAGTGTGAACTCTGGGCCTCAGAAATTCGATATTTTAGTTTGAAACGAAGTAGTCGATTTAATATGAACATCGGAAGGCCTGAATACACCTTCAGAAGCCGGTGCCTGCACAGTGGCTCCGGACCCATCCAAGGTAGAGACATCTGCAGGTTCCATAGTCGAAGAAGCATCTCGTGGTATACCGGACTCCGAATGGGTCTCAGTAGAGGCCTGTGAATCTGTAGAAGCGGGTATCAGGCTGCGAAAGCACCTCTCTGAGTACCGGCGGACTGGCGACTAGCTTAATGGAAGCGTCATCAGCAGTTTTGGACCTATGCGGTCTGTCTCAGTCTTTATTCTTACGTTTTTTTTAGAGATCGGTAGTCGGATGGCTTATCGAAGCCATTTTGGAATACGGAGAACAACAGCGAAAGAATTTAGCAACAAAGACAGCCCGACAACAAACAGTCGGGCGTTGAACAGAGCACAAAACGAACAGCGAGGAACGTCGTGGTCTGGGCCTAAACAGGTGACGCAGTAAGAATGAAAATCTCTGTGAAGTATTTGCTTTCCACAGGCAAGACAATTATTAATTTTTTTCTGACACTATTTAGAGCAAGAAAAAAGGATTCCCAATGGGGTACTTAGCTTTTAAAAAAACTTCAGGTCGGAAACTCGAATAATGAAAATTTCAGGTAGCTGGCCAACCGGCACTTGCGACCGGCTTCTGCTTCGAGCTCTGCTTGGCAAGAAAAGCTGATGTAATGGCGTCAGCTGCATGTTTTATACCCCTGATGACATGATGTCATGGAAGAGGCGACAGCATCTGACGCAGAAATCCCAAGACTCTGGTATTCGGGCTGACTGAGAGCTACCTGCAGGCAGATAACCCAAGTGTGACAAATGCAACAGTAAAACACGAAGAACATGTACAGTTGTGTACACTTACCATAAATGTAGATGTTCAAGTGTATTCACTGTTGCAGTCATCACATTTGGGCTATCCCTGCCAGGGTAGCCCTTGGCCGTCCTGAATACCAGAGACTTAGTATTTCTGCATCGGTTGCTATCGCTTGAGGACTGATGTCATGTCGTCAGTAGTATAAAGTAAGGCAGCTGATGCCATTACATCAGTTTTTCTTGCCTTAACCTGTCAGAAGTCCACAAAGTAGGAGGCCAGGTTCTGGTGGAAGAACCCCACCAGTGGAAAATAAATACCAATATGTCCCTTGCAAGGAAAGGAGAACCACAAGGAAGAATGGTAATAAAAGGAGAAAGAGAAAAAAGGGGGATGGAGGGAAACCAGGACTGCAAATGTGAATACACTCAAACATCTACATGTATGGTAAGTGTATACAACTGTACTATGTTCTTCATGTTTCACTGTTTGCATCATATTTGGGTAGATTCCCAAAGCTGAGGAAATGGGTGGAGGCAGTCAAGGAAACTAGGGGCTGGCTAGGATGCCCTGCAAGACTGCAGAGGCAAACCCTGCCCTGGATTTGGAGAAGAGAGACAGGTGGTACTGCTTGGTAAAAGTGTGAACAGATGTCCAGGTGGCAGCCACTAGGATGTCCCTGGTGGGGACTCCTCTGAAAAAATCTGCAGAGGTGGAGGCTGCTCTAGTGGAGTGTGTCCTGACACCCTTGGGGGGAGGCTTACCATGCTGTTTGTAGCAGAAATGGATACAGTGTGCTATCCATTTGGAAATGGTTTGCTTGGAGATGGCTTTGCCTTCTGCCCCTGTAGCAAAGCTAAACAGCAATTGATCAGACTTTCTGAAGGATTTAGTCCTGTCCAGATCATATCTGAGGTGTCTGTGCACATCTAGGGAGGGAAGAATCTTTTCCCCCTTGTTCTGGGGATTAGGAAAGAAGGTGGGCAAATGAATGGATTGGTTTAGAACCACACTGGACACCACCTTGGGCATGAAGGATGGGTTAGTTCTGAGGGATACCCTGTCTGCATGGAAGATGATGAAGGGTTCCACAGCCATGAGTGCTTGCAGTTCAGAGACTGTTCTGGCTGAAGTGATGGCCAGAAGGAATGTTGTCATCCAGGAGAAAAATTTTAGCTATGCAGAAGAAACTGGTTCGAAAGGAGACAGGGTGAGCTTTTCCAAGACTAAGTTAACTCATTAACCCAGAGTACCTTCTCATGGCACCTGTGTGCTTAAACCTAAGCGTGCCATGAGAAGATACAAATTAGAAGCTGTTACCCCCAAGTGCCTTCCACAAGCGAGAGAAAGTGTACTGCAGATTTGTAGTTCATCTTAATGTAAAACACACTGAAATCGTAACTAAATGTGTAGCTTATGTAGTTGCGATTCAGTGTGTTTTTACATTAAGATCACATTAAAAGTCTTGCTGAAAATCTGATTTAAAAGTTCTTGATAAAGCAAGTGGTGGCAACCAATCAGATTGTTGCAATCCAAGCCACCACTTGCTTAACACCTCCACCCCCAACGTAAATTTCTTTTGTTTCCCCCCTTAATAAAAAGAGTGTCCAGCAGCAGGTATTTCCTTTCTTTCTGCAAAGAATTGGAGAATTGGAGATTTTACCTGCTACTGGAGCCTCTATTTTTATTTCCACAGTCAAGGGTTTCACGGACAGCCATACATATCCAGGAGTTCCCGTTTAGCTCGGAGCAACAACTACCTTCTTTTCTTCCCATTAAGTATTACTTTTTATGTTATGATTCACCACCTTTCTGTAAATTAAATTAAGGCCTGTGCTGTACAGCTCAGAATGGCCTAAGATCACTGCAAACTCTTAAGGTTAAGTAGAATTTAGCCAGTATCACCCAACAGAGCTGTTTTGACACTGTCAGGGTTCAATAGAAATGCTATATTTTCGGAATGACCTGGCGTGTTTAAAAATCAAGACTTGAAAGAAATATCACTGGGACGTCAAAGCGACATTCTGTCAGCCTGGCAACTATAAGACAGCAGTCAGATGTAATGTAAATATTTGTGAGGCAGCCTTGTTCCACGGACTTTAGTTTAATGGCATAAATGTACTCTAAATAGTTATCTTCAGGCAGTGGCAGCCAGGAGTTGAGTGAAATACCAAGAGCAATGATTGATTGGATTTGAGGGTTACAACTGTGGGAGCGCCGCTTTTGTCAAGTATCGCTGAGCACCTCTGCTTGATCCACTGCTCAGAGCATGAACCTCAATAGTCCATTTGAGACTCCTGTCACTTTATAAATCAGTTTTTTAGTTCTGCAAATTCTGCATTTTGCGTATGTTAATTGCCACCATAAAATTACTTGATGTATATCATCTTGATAATGTAAATAAGAAAACCATCATCCAGTTACTACTGAACTGTTTGCTACCTGCTTAAGTTCATAGTGCATTTACCAAAAGCCTGAAGACTTTATATATATATATATATATATATATATATATATATATATATAATGTATAGAACCTTACGTTAGAAGTTAAGTATATAGAAGAAATCCCAGTACAGGTGGAGCTGGTAGGATGTGGTCGTTCTCGTTAATATTCGGACCATTGTTATTACTTTTGTTTGGGCTTGGTTCTTCATTTGGCGGCTATATTGAGGTGAGAATACAAATTTGGTTTAAATGGAGAATAATGGGTGCAATTTCTCATGTGCGCACAGTCTGATCATTAGTTTTCAGTGACAAGTGTAGGATATGTCCTTCTTTTCCTGTGTTTCTGTTGTTTTCCATGATGGAGAGATTATGGCACCCTCTCTTCCCAGCAGATTGCTACTTAAGATGCTGTCTTGGGGGTGGTCGGGAGGTGGATTGGCATACTTTGCAGTGCATCATTCTCCAATTACTTGTTTTTCTTTCAGAACAGGAAGTTATCTTTACAAAGAGGCAGGGAATAGGTGATATTTTTCTTCGTAGAATTTAGCCATAGGTGGAGGCAACTGCTTGGCTGCTGGTGCAACAAGTATGGGAGGAGGGAGATTGGCCCATACCGGTAGGTAAATGCTCGGTGCCATCGATTTAATTACATCCCACTTTTCCAATCAGAATGCAATTTTGTTTCAACTCATGGACAGAGCTATGCAGCTTGGATTCCTCACTTAGAGACAAATGTTTAATGTCCAGCTAGACAGTTGAATGGTTTCTCTAAGTAACTTTTCTGGATTGTTTTGCTTTATTCGTGGACTGAAACTTTACTCGGCATTTTGTTGGTCTTTTTGGTAAATTTTCTCTAAGTAACTGCCAAGAAGATATTCATAAGGTGAGTGTAGTTTTTGTCAAAGAAAAATTTGCTGTTAGCGTAAGAATTATTTATGGTTTTGCCTTTCAGAGTTCACTTTCACAATAAATGCTATGTAGCTTCTATCCAAACTTTATAAGAAGTCCACCTTTTTTTCTAAGTAACCAGAAAATAGAATCATTTTACAGTTGAATACATGATGATGATTTCAATGTACATTGTTTATTTTTGGTGGTTTATTTGAATGTTTAGTTAAACTGGCAAATGGAACACTATTTAAATATATTAGACTGTTCTAGGAGTATGTTCACCAACTGATACACCAGAGGTTTGGTCTTCTCTTGCTACAGTAAATTATTTGCTTTTGACAAATTCTAGCATTTATGGAACACTGCTTGTGCAAATATTAAATATATTATATATATATATATATATATATATATATATATATATATATATCTATGGGCCTACCTTGACCCACCGAAATTGCATTTCTCTGAAATGTAATTTCGTGACTCTGTTTTTCTGAAAGAGTATTTATCCGAAAATGTACTTTTGCAAAAAAAAGTGTGTGCGTGTTTGTGTGTGTGTGTGTGTGTGTGTGTGTGTGTGTGTGTGTGTGTGTGTGTGTATGGATGTGTGTGTGTGTGTGTGTGTGTATGGATGTGTGTGTGTGTGTGTGTGTGTGTATGGATGTGTGTGTGTGTGTGTGTGTATGGATGTGTGTGTGTGTGTGTGTGTGTGTGTGTGTGTGTGTGTGTGTGTGTGTGCGCAAGCGTCTGCGTGCGTGTTCATGTGTGTGCGTGCGTGTGTGTGCACATGTGTGCATATATGTGTACATGTGCACACATGGAAATCTACTGAATCAACACTGATGATAGCATATAGCATAGTAGCATAATAGCATAGTATTGCACAACTTACACTATGACCCATATGGTCCTTGTTAAACTAGCAGACTAGAAAATGGAAGAGTTGACAATGGGTGTGAGAAAAATGCTGAAGTAGTGGCTGCTCACATCCCACAGGGGGAAGATAAAGGGTTACGGTGAGGTCATATACAATACTACAGCTTCTGGTGGATACTGGGAGTCAATGATACAGTCATCAGCTGGTGAAAAATGTTGAGAAGTGCAATGTTAGCAATATCCCTGTGGAGGAAGGTGAATTCTTTTAAAGTCTCCATTGCACACCCACTTATAACTCACCAAGCACACCAGTGGTATAGGGCATTCCAAGAGAAAGCCACCAAAATTCCCTGCATGCAGCAACTGTGGTGTTATAGGCCTCTTTTACTCTCAACCTTCTAACCCCTACATAAAAGAATGAACTCTCTTTATCATAGGTTCATAGGTAGGTACTAGGCTATTGGCCCTAGGACCTATATAAGCCTAGCCAAAAAGTTACCCTGGGCCACCCAAGAAAATTATTTTCCTGTTCCCCTGTCAAGCACAGCCACACAATTGATCCCCGTGGTGAATTTCCTATTTTCCATCCAAGCATCAAGATTTTTCTTGAAGAGCGCTAATGAGGAGCTTTGTTTGATATAGATGGGTAGTTTGTCCCAGAGTATGGGAAGTCTCTGGGATGGGAATCTATCCCTCCAGTATGTTCTGTTTATTGTGGTGACAAGGTTTAGGTCCCTAGAGCATGTAGCTTGGAGGGGATTGGGATTTCTTTAAGTGGAGCATGTCCAACTGCGCTGGGTTTGACATAGCTTTGTATGTTAGGCAGAGATCGCCTCTGAGTAGGCGATATGCAATGGAGTAAAGCTGGAGTTTTGTGAGACCGTCTGCATAGGGCATCTGTTTGAGCCCGGTAGTCCTCTTTGTGAGGTATTTCTGCGGCCTTTGCAGTTGTTGTAGATGTCTTGTGAGGTACATATCAAAAGGGGCATTGTACTCTGTAATAGGTCTAATGAGTGATGATAGAGGGGAACAATGACCTCTTTTTTGGTGGATGAGAAACCTTTTGTGATGAGGTGTGCCACGTAGAAGGATTTCTTGTCTACTATGCCGATGTGATTATCAAAGGAGAGACTACTGTCCACCTGTGTCCCAAGGTCTCTTATCACACTTTCGGTGTTAAGCAGACTACCACCTATGTGGTAGTTCATGGGTGCAGAGTTTTTACCAAAGGAGATGACAATGCACTTTTTGGCACTCAGCTTGAGGCCATGGCTTTGACAACAGGCATCTGTCTCAGTGAGGCTCTTTTGTAGGATGTCCACATCGTTAGGAGATTTGATTATGGCTCCTAGTTTGCAGTTATCTGTGAACTTTGTTAGCCAAAGACCTTCTTTGTTAGCCTGTACTTCAGAGAAGTAGATACCAAACAGGAGAGGACCCAGGACTGAAACCTGTGGTACTCCACTTGTCACTGGTCTGAAGTTGGATTTGGAGTCTGCTACTTTCACAGTGTGGGTTCTGTCCGTGAGCCAGTTGGCAACCCATCTTGTGACATAGGGATTTATACCTAGTTTAGTGAGACTATCTATAATTCCAAAGTGGGGGATGGTGTTGAAAACCTTGGCGAGATCTAGATAGACTGTGTGAACCACCTTATCCTCGTCTATGGCTTTGGTGACTGCCTCAAAGAAGTCTATCAGGTTTAGGAGACATGATCTGCCTTTTACAAACCTGAACTGGGTGGGGTCCAGAGTTTGGAAATTACAAATTTCTTTGTTTATAAGTTCCATGATGATATGTTCCATGGCTTTGCAGACCAGGCTCGTGAGGCTAATGGGGTCGTAATTCCCAGGGTCTACGGTGGCTCCCCCTTTGTGGAGTGGGATAACCGTCGCTGTGCGCCATTCAGTGGGCACAAAGCCTGAGGAGAGGCTAACTGCACTAGGATTACTAACACCAAGTCTGAGGCATTAAAATGGACACAGGAGATGTTCAGTGTGAGTGTCGATAGCATCAGCTGTCTCAGTGTAACAAAAACCTGCCAAGAAAGTCAGTTGAAACTGCTGAAAAAACGTTCTGGCATGAAAATACTTTGACATCCCTGTTTATATCTGTGGTTTGTTACCACGTACGTTTACAGCATTGTGGAGCAGTGAACTCGGTGAGCTTGGCATTTTGTTTTTTGTAGTTTTAATTGAGCCCTGTGTTTCTGAAATTGTAGCACAGTCCGTTTAGTACAATGAAGGTCTCTGATTATTCAGTAAGGCACTATTCCCTTATTCTTGAGATTCAAATTTAATACAGTTGGAGTCAGATGGATATGTCTGAGTAGTAGAGAAGTTATGCCCCCCTGTAAAAAATGTTTTTTTTTTTTCTTTTACTGGATAACTTCCTATTTGTTTCTGATTCTTTGCAACATAAGGTAAGTGCAATCAGTGTTCTGTCAAGTACCTTTGTAATTGCACTTAATGTAACATAAGTGGCGTACATACAGAGCATTCCAGACAGCTGACAATCCTAAAGGATGTCCGCTGCCTTGACTGAACAGTGCACACTGAGACAGAACTACTGTTGGGTTGCATAGGTATAGAAGGTGTGTCATACAGAAATGTAAGTGCAACACTCGTGCAGTTTACCTTCTCTTGTTACAGCATGTTATTCATCTCTTAACTCTCTAGTCATGATCGGTGATAACTTTTTTTGTCACTGTTAACATGCTTTTCAATGCCACATTTTCTACCTTGTTTCTTATGTAAGTGGTCTCTCACTTCATTGCCACCAATGTTCTGTCAAGTACCTTTGTACTAGACCCTACTTCTATCAGAACTTCTTGGCAAGCAGGGGCTTGGTACCATCACAAAAGGAAGCTTTGAAGGCAGGGATGGAGGAAATGGTGCAACTGCTTCTCCTATGCAGCTCTGTGAATTGTATACGTAACATTCATCATGTTGTGAAATAGATGTGTCAATACTGAATGTAAGGTAGGCAGATGGGGAGATTAAGGACATCTGTGCATTACCAGCTGACATATCCAACACTCTTCGTAGCATTACTATACCATGTGCTTCTGCATAACCAGCAGGGGAGGATCCTCAAAGGTGCACAAGGTTTAAGAATTTGTACATCCAAACAGAAAATAGACGGGAATGGAAATCTTTATGAGAAGCATTCCTTTCTCCCCTCAGAACAAATACTCTCCTTGTACTATATGGGCATCGTCACCCTATTTCTCATGTTCTCTCTTTCATATCCATTGATCTTTCTCTCTTATCTTTGTTTCAAATTCTACACTTTCACACCCTTGCATGACTTTCTAAAGAATGTAAAGAAGTAATTTTACTACCCAAAAGCACCCATTCTGAAGAGGTTTCTTAACTTTACACTTCCTATCCACATTACATTTGAACTACCTGCCACCTTTTGCCACCCTGCCCTCTAGTTTCCTTCTTCCACCTCCCTCTTTTCTCTGCTGTCTACATGCACTCTGAAATGGTTTACATACATGGCTCTGCCTGTGCTGCAGTATGCACATCGTCTATCCTGACCTGGAGGTAGGCACACATATTTTCATATGTATTATTTATTTATTGCATAACTAGGTGAACCTATTGGGCAAAAGTGCCTTTCTTCAGGAGCAGTGCAGAAGCACTCTCTATATAAATAACATTATCAGATCCATACATTACATAAGTGGAAATCGACGGAATCAAACCCAGAACAACAAGATGAAGCTCGTTAGTAACTCAGAGTTAACTCTATTGGCAAGCTGACAGACATATGAATTATGAGTGTGCCTTAGTGACTATAACTGGATGTAAGGTAGGGTCTGTTAGGTTTTTGTCATGCTTACACACATTAACACTAGCAGCCAAAGATGCACTTTTTTTTTTTTTTTTTTATCAGAAATGCATTTCATGGTGATTTCTGCATTCATAGGTAAGCAAAAACCTGGCCAAAACCTCCTACTCAAAACCTTTTTCAGTCTCAAGGAGGGCAACACAAGATAGACAAGTGGAGAATTTGAGACTGTCCATACAATTCTCTAGGTTTACCTTGAAGGTTGCAAGGATGCTACTTTGCTTCATGTGTATTTGAAGTTTGTTGTAGAGGTGAGGGATACAATGGGATATGAATCGATCACACCAACATGTCACATTTACTTGCTGCTGAAAATTCAGTTCCTTTAATCGGGTACACTGAGTTACTGTTTGTTCTTTGAAACAATTTAAGTGTTTTAGCTGGTATCCAGGCCAGGTACCATGGCCATAACTTTCTAGTGGGTTGATGACATCAGGAATGGCACAAGCTGCAATGCACAAGACAAATCAAGATGTGTATGCATATGGAACTGGGGACACTGAAATGTGCTGCTAACTACTGTGTGCATCACTGGGTGTCACACCTAAACATCAAGCACCTTAGGACTATCCTGGATGGCAGTGGGGAACTTGGAGACTCTTCAGCTCAGTTCCAATGCCCTGCTTTCCTGGACATGCATGGTTTCAAGGGTGCCACTTTGATGGGGTTTTTTTTGTGATGCACCCTTTCACTCTCCCTCCTTTGACTCCTTATGTCCACTGCTAAAAGGACACATGTAAATGGAAGAGGCAGAGGTAAAGCAGAGTGCCTTACCCTGCTTTTTCCATTTACATGTGCCCTTTCTGTGCCCCCTTGTCAATTACCGGCCAAGCCCTTATGCATCAAGGTCAGGAAGGTCCCTCTTCAGTCTTTTATGCCAACTGCTCTTTTGTTGCTGGATGCATCATGGGGGGGGAGGGGGGCGGCATCCCCAGCCACTATGAATTTTATGATCCACCTGGATTGCAACTGGGAACTTGGAGACTCTTCAACTCAGTTCCATAGTGCTGCTGTCCAAGGTAAGCATGGCCTCGGGGATGCCACTGTGATGCACTGTTTCCCTCTGGGAAAGGACACATGCAAAAAGACAAAGCCTGGGTCAGTCTTGGTCTTTTCACATGTTGTCTTGCTGTAGCTCTCCCCACAGTCTCCCTCTCTTCATGTGTACTAAATTTATGTAAGTCAGGGCAAGAGGTTTTACGTTAGCCCCTCCCTTTCAGTCCTTATGGCCATTGCCAAAAGGACACATGTAAATGGAAAAGGCAGGTAAGGCAGAGTGCTGGCACTGCATGCAATCGGGAGTCATTGCTGCTACCAGCAGTTTGAGTGGGAAGCCAGCACTGGTATGGGACACTTCAGATGCCCACCAGCTGAAGCCCCATGCCTGTCCATGGAATATTAGTGGAGTGGCAGTCCTTACCCTGCTTTTTCCATTTACATGTGCCCTTTCTGTGCCCTCTTCTAAGTCATTGTGTGTAATTTGTTTTCACAAGTGGTAGTAGGTATGTACCTCTGCAGCGTCATCACCACTTATGTACCTTATGAAAAGAATAATGCCCCTGTGGATAGGAGTGAAGATTTGGATGCTCTAACCAGGTAATGGATTATAATATACATATATATGTAGTCTTCCAATACAACCGTCAAACATCAGTACTAATCTGTTTGCATTTTCTTTCCTGTGCAGGTTCGTCCACCTTCTGACAGTGACATGGCTTCACGAGCACGAGAACAAGTGAGAGTGTGGGTATGTGGCCATTCCTACATTCACTGGGCTGCCAGCCAGGTCTCCATAACTGAAAGCCACTACAACTTGAGCTTCCCCACATCTAGTGTGAAGGTATACTGGACTGCAAGAACAGGTATGCATTGGAGCGGAGTACTGCAGTTGTTGGAAGAGAAGTGTTCCATCTACCCTGAGCCCGTTATCCTTTTGCTGCACATTGGAGGGAATGATGTCATCCCTCACCCACTCGGAAGGTTACAGTTTCAAATCAGAACAATTTTTGAACACCTGTAGTCATGGTGGCCATGTTTTCATTTTGTGTGGTCTGACATAATCGCCAGATATGGAAAACAGCAAACAGTCAATGAGCAGCGCACAAGGCCAGACGTTTACAGAATGGGTTCATGCATGGCTTGATGCAGCAAACAGTCAATGAGCAGCGCACAAGGCCAGACGTTTACAGAATGGGTTCATGCATGGCTTGATGCAGCAAACAGTCAACGAGCAGCGCACATGGCCAGACGTTTACAGAATGGGTTCATGCATGGCTTGATGCAGCAAAGTCAACGAGCAGTGCACGTGGCCAGACGTTTACAGAATGGGTTCATGCATGGCTTGATGCACAGGGTCGGTGGATCTACAATCTGCCATGACAGCATCACCGCAGAAGATATTCACCTGTTCAGAAGGGATGGCGTTCACCTTATTGAGGAGGGCATTGCGTTGTTCTTGACTGACCTCCAAAATGGCATGAGGAGAGCTATGCAGGACTGGTAACACGCAGCTTGTGAGAAGAATGGAAAACACCCTTGACCAAGTAGGACCGGTATGGTAAGTAAAACTCTATTATGAATTGTGTTGTGTAAAATTATATTTTTCTGAGTTTGGAAAATAACTGTGGGAAGGAGTAGGTGAAGATGCTGAGAAAGAACTGTTTCAGGAGAGTGCTACCATGTACAATCGAATATGTCAGTAACCATCCAGCATTTTTTATTCTTCTTTTATCAAGCATGTGTAGAGGTTAGATGACAGGAAGGGCTTAGTAATACAGAACTTGATCCCTTAGGTCCATTGCTGAATGAACACATGGAAAGATAAAAAGCATAGTTAAGGAAGACATCTGACACTGAAGGAGGTCGTGAGACTGTAGTGGTATCAGCTTTCTAAGTGGGTAGCCAGCACAGGTATCGGACAGATCAGATGGCCTTGCATGCCACTAAAGTTCTATGTCTGTCCTGAGTTCATTAGTGGAGTGGCTTATGGTTACAGAAATTATGATTATTTTCATATTTTGGTAAATACCTTTGCAAGGGAGCATCTCAATGTGCTAAGTAATACCTCATTTTGAAGACATAATTCATAGCTCCAACATGGTAAAAGAACTGTGCCTGTATATTATACACATGCCCAGATATCAAAGTTTGTTTCAGACTTAGGTTATGGAAATTATGCTTTTTTTTTCATATTTTAGTAAATAACTTTGCAAGGGAGCATGTCAGTGTGCCAAGTAATACTTCATTTTGAAGACAAGTGTTACTCCTTACAACATGGTAAAAGAACTGTTTCTGATCACTGTACACATGTGCAGATATCTGTTTAGTCTTGTAGGATTATGAAAATGATAGATTTCCAACACTTCTCATTATTGTGCCCATATCTTTGCAAGGGAGCATGGTGATCACACAAATGATGCATCATTTTGAAGCTGACATGGAGGCACAAGTTCTACACTGATACTTAGCCTCTGTCTGTTACAGGTGATGAGATATTGTGCTTTGTTTATTTATCAATTATGAGAAATATTATATTAATCATATTTCTGTGATTATCTCCATAAAAGAGCATCAACCAGTAATGGCTGAGGTATTATTTTAAAACTGAAATTCAGACAAATTAAATACAAATTGTATGTGTCTACATGGTACATTGACCAAAATGGTGTGCTTTGGTTTTCCAAAAAGCTAAATAATATGCACAATATCAACATTCCTTGCCAAATATTTAATAATGACGATGATATGCACTATCAACATTTACACTGCTGGAAAGGTCAGTGTCTGCTGAACAACTTTCACATTTACATTTTTAGTCTAGCTCTTTTACTTAAATAGTTATGAACATTTGTTTTCTGTATGGTATTACAAATGGATTTTTTGAAAATGAGCTCAGATTGTTCCTATGGTGGAATTAAGCAGGCAGCTTCTTCTGAGCTGTTCTGGAGTGAATGAGTTAAGTTCCCAAGCAGCTGTTGGTGCCCTTCTGGGGGTCTCAAGTTGCTAGCCCCTCTGAGGAACTGTTTGATCAAAGGGTGTGAGAAAAGCGGCTGCTCAGTGGGAAAATTATCAGAAATAGCAGAGGCATGCATTTTTATACAGGAGAAAGACAGACCACCATGTAGTAGGTCAACTAAGTAATCCAGGATGAGAGGGATGGAGGGCTGTGCCGTACTGACCCCCTTAGCCTGGATCTAGTTGCAGAACCTTTTCCATTTATCTGCATAAGTCTTTCTGGTGCTAGGAAGTCTGGCCTCACAGATAACATCCAGAACCTGTTTACTGAGGATGGCAGATTGGTTTGGGGTTAGGGAATAAGTCAAGCTGCCAAATTGAGAGTCTGCAATTGGGGATGCATGAATTCCCCTTCCCTTCCTTCTGTGGAAGATGCCATGGAGGCAGCAGGGACAGGCTGCATAGCAAGGGGTACCAGTAATCTCGGGGCCAGTCTAGAGCTATAAGAATGGTCCTTGGTTTTTTACTCCCTTATTTTGAGCAGTACCCTGGGGATGAGAGGTTGGGGAGGAAGGCATAGACCGAGAGATTGACCCAGGGGAAGGACAGGGCATCCACTTCCCAAGCCATGCAGTGATGCTCCATGGTGCAGAATTTGCTGAAGTGATGGTTGGTGTGAGAGGCAAAGAGGTCAACCTTCGAGGTTTCTCATTTCTGAGTTATTAAGGTGAAAGTACTTCTGTTGAGCTACCACTTGTGTGGGTCCAGAAGGTTTCTGCTTAATTTGTCTGCCAGGGAGTTGAGACAGCCTGGTAGGAATTGTGCTAACAGGTGTAATTGCATGGAAGAGGCTGTGAGCCAAAGGGTTATGGCCAGCCTGCATAGAAGGTAGGAATGTGTCCCTCCCTGCTTGTTGATATAGCACATCACAGTGGTGTCTGTTTTGATCAGGTGAACCCCTGTAGAGAGAAGGGGTTTGAAAGCTATCAAGGCATGCTGCACAGCCATCATCTCTTTTTGACTGATGTGCAGGGGGATTTGCTGTGGGCTCCATTGGCCCTTTATGCACCAGTCGTCCAGGTGTGCACCCCAAGTATAGTCTGATGTGTCTGTGGTGAGGGTCTGGGCAGCGGGGAGTGGGGAGAAGGGCAGTCCCTTGTTGTAGGAGCCTGTTGTTACCCACCAAAGAAATTCCTTTCTGAAGCAAGGAATTATAGGTACAAGAGTTTTCAGGTCTTGAGAGTGTTGACACCAAAGGCTTTTTAGGTACCACTGAAGTTTCCTCATATGCAGTCTGGCATACAGAATGAGTAGTATGAGTATGCAAGATGCCATGAACTCCAGAACTTGCAGGATCTTCCTTGCAGATAGCTGGGGCCTGGTGGCCAGTTGAAAGAAGTAGGCTGTCAGGAAAATGTGTTTCTCTGGTGTAAGGTATGCCACCTGGGATGCTGTGTCCAGACTTGCTCCCAGGAAGACCATCATTTGAGTGGGCACCTGTTTGGATTTCTTTTCATTGATTGTATACCCTAGAGAGGTTAGTAGGGTCTTTACAAAGGCCAGGGCTTGAGCAGCTTTTCCTGGCTGTCTGCTGAATAAGGCAGTCGTTTAAGTATGGGTAAATGTGAATATTTCTTTCTCTGCAAAAGGCAATGGCCAGAGCCAGACACTTTGTGAAAACTCTGGGAGCAGTAGATAAGCCAAAGGGAAGTGCAGAGAACTGAAAATGTTGAGATCCTGCCCTGAAGTGGAGATATTTCCTGCATGATTCCCAGATAGGAATGTGGAGGTAGGCCTCTTTTAGATCTAGGGTGGCTAGCCAAGCTTCCTTGGAGAACATGGGTAGCAGCTGCTGGAGGGTGAGCATTCTGTATTTAGAATGGAAAGATCGAGCATGGGGCGCCAGGTGCCCTCTTTTCTGGGCACCAGAAAAAGTCTGGAGTAGAAGCCTCGGCCTACCTGTTCTGCAAGAAAGTACAGTTTTGTACCTACCATAAATGTAGATGTCCGATAGGTATGCATCTGCAGTCATAACATATGGGTTGTCCTGCCTCAGGCAGCCCTTCAGTCGGCCGGATTCCAAAGTCTGGGTCTGGCCTCGGCTGACGTCGCACTTGCTCCGACGTCAGAACATCTGGGGTATAAAAGCATCAGCCGATGCCATTTACCTCAGTTTTTCTTGCCCCAGATGCCAGGTGCCCTCTAAGAAGCCTAAATTTGGAAAAAAATGCCAAAAAATTGCAAAAATATATACAGATATATAAATATATCAATACAAACAAACACACCACAATAGATTCCCCCAGCTAGCTAATAGAGGGGTAAGCACCCTAGGAATACCACAGAGGGGAAGGAGGGAGGTTAAACCTGACTGCAGATGCATACCTATCGGACATCTACATTTATGGTAGGTACAAAACTGTACTATGTCCTTCAAGGATGCATCTGCAGTCATAACATATGGGTAGAATACCATAGCCAATCTGGGGGTGGAGGTACTAAGAAAAAGATGGTGTAGTTAAGAGACCCTGCAGGACTGCAGTAGCAAAGCCTGCTCTGGATCTGGAGTATAAGGGTAAATTGTAATGCTTGGCAAAAGTATGCACGAAGTTCCAGGTAGCAGCTTCTAAAATGTCCTTGGTAGCCACCCCTCTTAGGAAGGCTGTAGTGGTGGCTGTGGCTCTCGTGGAATGAGGCCTAATATTCACAGGAACAGTCTTTCCATGAAAGGAGTAGCAAAAGCGAATGCAATTTCCTATCCATTTTGAGATTGTCTGTTTGGAAATTGCTTTTCCTTGTGTCCCAGCAGCATATGCTACAAACAGTTGGTCAGTCTTTCTGTAACTTTTAGTTCTGTCCAAGTAGTAGCGTAATTGTCTATGGATATCCAGAGTCTGTAGTAGTTTCTCCCCTTTATTTTGTGGATTTGGGAAGAAAGTAGGCAAATGAATTGCATGGTTCAAGGATACTCTAGATACCACCTTTGGCATAAAGGTGGGGTTGGTTCTTAATGAGACTCTGTCCTGATGAAAAATAAGGAATGGCTGCACTACCATTAAAGCTTGTAACTCTCTTCTCCTGCTGAAGTTATGGCCAGGCGGAATGCAGTTTTCCAAGATAGAAACTGTGAATCTGCCGATGCTGCTGGTTCAAATGGAGGAAGTGTTAGTTTTTCCAGCACAAAGTTAAGGTCCCAAGTAGGTAAAGGTGGTCTCCTTGGAGGATTGATGTTTTTAATTCCTTTGAGAAATTGTCTTAAGAGGGGATGCGAAAAGACAAGAGGATTTGCATTGTATTCTGCTGAAATTGCTGAGGCATGTATTTTAGTGGAAGAATAAGACAGGCCATCGTGGAACAATTCTGCTAAGTATTCCAGTATATGTGCCATGTTCATCACTGTCACATCAAGGCCTTTGGTTGTGTTCCAACTGAGAAATCTTTTCCATTTTGCTGAGTATGCCTTCCTTGTGGAAGGGCGGCGAGCTTCCATAATAATGTCCTTTACCCTCTGGGATAAGCTGTCCTGGGAAGGAGTCATGGTATTCTCCAGGCAGTTAGCTGCAAGGTCTTTAGGTTGGGATGCAGGATCTTGTAATTGTTCTGCGTCAGAAGAAGAGGCCATAATGGGAGAGGCCACGGTTTTGTCTGTGATAAGCTCTTCAACAGTGGGTACCAATGCTGCCTTGGCCAGTCTGGAGCTATCAGAATCACTTTTGGCTGTCCTGCCCCGATCTTCAGTAAAAAGTACAGTTTTGTACCTACCATAAATGTAGATGTCCGATAGGTATGCATCTGCAGTCCTAACATATGGGTTGTCCTGCCTCAGGCAGCCCTTCGGTCGGCCGGATTCCAAAGTCTGGGTCTGGCCTCGGCTGATGTCGCACTTCACCCGATGTCATAGCTGCTGTGGTATAAAGGCATCAGCCGACGCCATTTTCCTCAGTGTTTCTTGCCCCAGATGCCAGGTGCCCTCTAGGAAGGCTAAATTTGGATAAATGCAAATAATTCCAAACAGTAGAGAGCCAAAAAATATATATATATATATATACATATATACAAAACAAATACACCATAATAAATTCCCCCAGCTAACTAAAAGAGGGGTAAGTACCCTAGGAATACCACAGAGGGGAAGGAGGGTGGGTAATCCTGACTGCAGATGCATACCTATCGGACATCTACATTTATGGTAGGTACAAAACTGTACTATGTCCTTCAAGGATGCATCTGCAGTCCTAACATATGGGTAGAATACCATAGCCAAACTGGGGGGAGGCACTAAGATAAAGATGGTGTAGTCAAGATCCCTTGCAACACAGCAGTTGCAAAACCTGCTCGGGATCTGGAGTATAAAGGAAGGTTATAATGCTTGGCAAATGTATGCACGGAGCTCCATGTAGCAGCTTCTAAAATGTCTTTGGTAGCCACTCCTCGTAGGAAAGCTGTAGTGGTGGCTGTAGCTCTTGTGGAATGAGGTCTGATATTTTCAGGAGTTGTCTTTCCATGAAAAGAGTAGCAAAAGCGAATGCAATTTCCTATCCATTTTGAGATTGTCTGTTTTGAAATTGCTTTTCCTTGCATTCCTGTTGCATATGCTACCAGAAGCTGGTCAGTTTTTCTGTTGGTCTTAGTTCTGTCCAGATAGTAGCGTAATTGTCTGTGCACATCCAAGGTATGTAGCAGTCTTTCCCCCCTGTTCTGTGGGTTGGGGAAAAATGTAGGTAAATGAATCGCTTGGTTCAATGATACTCTGGAGACCACTTTTGGCATAAAGGTAGGGTTAGTTCTCAGAGACACTCTATCCTGATGGAAGATAAGGAAGGGCTGTACTGCCATTAATGCCTGTAATTCAGATACCCTTCTTGCTGACGTGATTGCTAGCAGGAAAGCAGTTTTCCAAGATAAGAACTGTAAATCTGCTGTTGCTGCTGGTTCAAAAGGGGGAAGTGTTAACTTTTCCAGCACAAAGTTGAGATCCCATGTAGGTAAAGGTGGTTTCCTTGGAGGCTTTACATTTTTGATTCCTCTCAGGAACTGCCTGAGTAGAGGATGAGAGAAGACAGGAGGATCCATGTTGTATTCTGCTGAAATTGCTGATGCATGAATCTTAATGGAGGAGTAGGACAGGCCATTGTGGAACAGTTCTGCTAAGTATTCCAGGATGTGTGCTATGTTTGCCAATGAGACATTTTCTCCTTTTGCTGCACTCCAAATGAGGTATCTTTTCCATTTGGCTGAATAAGTCTTCCTTGTGGAGGGTCTGCGAGCCTCCAGGATAATGTCCTTAACCCTCTGAGATAAATCTGGGTTATTTTGTTTTATGCAATATTCCAAGCAGCTAGCTGCAGTGTTTTCAAGTCTGGATGTAGGATCTTGTAGTTGTTCTGTGTTAGAAGTAAGGGACATAGAGGTAGAGGCCATGCGTGTGTCCGAGACATGCTTCTCAGTAGCGGTACCAATGTTGCCTCGGCCAGTCTGGAGCTATCAGGATTACCCTTGGCTGATCCTCTTTGATCTTCAGTAGGACTTTGTACATCAAAGGAAGAGGTGGGAATGCATATGCTGTCAGGTTTTTCCAGCTGAAGGAAAGGGAGTCCACCCTCCAAGCAAGTGGGTGGTATGCTCTTGTGCAGAATTTCTTCAATTGGTGGTTGTGTGGGGAGGCGAACAGGTCTATCTCTGGTAGTCCCCATTTCTTTGTTATGGTTTTGAAGATATCTGGATGCAGCATCCATTCGTGAGCATCCGTGGTAGTTCTGCTTAAGGTGTCTGCTAGTGAATTTTCTTTTCCTGGTACAAATCTGGCCTGGAGTTGAATGTTGAGATTCAGGGCCACATTCCACAGGTCCATTGCCATCCGGCATAGAGGATATGAGTGTGTACCTCCCTGTTTGTTGATGTACCACATGACTGTGGTATTGTCCGTCCTTATCAGCAGGTGACCTTGTTGAAGGAATGGTCTGAATGCCTGGATTGCATGTTTCACTGCCAGCATCTCCTTTTGATTTATGTGTAGATTCAGCTGGTCTTGGGTCCGTAGGCCTTGTATACACTTGTCCACCATGTGTGCCTCCCAGCCTAGGTCTGAGGCGTCCGTGGTGATGGTCTGGCTTGGATGAGGTTTGTGGAAAGGCAATCCTCTGTTCAACTGACAGGCCTGAGCCCACCACAGGAATTCTTGCTTCAGGCATGGAATTATTGGAATCTGGGCTTCTAGACTGTGCTTGTGTTGAGACCATACATTCCTTAAGTACCATTGCAACTTTCTCATATGCAGCCTGGCATGCGGAATCAATATTATGCAGGATGCCATGTAACCCAGGGCTTGCAGGACTTTCCTTGCAGTAAGCTGAGTTTGTGTTGTTAATGTCATGAAATAGACTGGTAGTTGCTTTTGTTTTTCTTCTGTGAGAAAAGCCATCTGAGTTGATGTATCCAGTTCTGCACCCAAGAATGTTATCCTTTGGGATGGTACTAGTCTTGACTTTTGCATGTTGACTGTGTATCCCAAGGCTTGCAACAGTTGTATGACCTTTTCCAAATCTTTTGTTAATTTTGTCTTGTTGTCCGCTTGTATTAGGCAGTCGTCCAGGTATGGGTAAATTTGAATTCCCTGAAGCCTGCAATGAGCAATTACTGATGCCAGGCATTTCGTGAATACTCTGGGCGCAGTAGATAAGCCAAAGGGCAATGCTGAGAATTGATAATGCTCTGATCCTGCAAGAAATCTGAGGTGTCTTCTGCAATCAGGTCATATAGGGACGTGCAGGTATGCCTCCTTGAGATCTAGAGTCACCAGCCAAGACTCCTTGCCCAGCATGGGAAGAAGTTGCTGGAGGGTCAGCATTTTGAATTTTGGGACAATGAGGTATGTGTTCAGAGCGGACAAGTCGAGAATAGGTCTCCATTGATTTTCTTTTCTTGGTACAAGGAAAAGCCTGGAGTAAAATCCTTGGCATTGTTCCATAGGCGATACCTTTTCTATAGCTCTCATCCTTAGTAAGTTGTTGATTTGTCTTAGAGCATCTGTTTTTTGGCTTGGTGGTAGGTTTGGCATTCCTCTCTTTTTTGGTAGAGTGTGGAAGTGAAACCTGTAGCCTTTGTCTATTGTTTGTAAAGTCCATTTGTCTCCTGTAATGTAATGCCAGTTTATGGAAAATAAGGCTAGTTTTCCGCCCAAGGGTGCTTCCAGTTGTTCCCTGGTAGGCGGAATCAGAGCCAAGTCATTGTGTCTGTCCTGTGGAAGTGGTTGTAGTTGAATCTGTGGCAATACTTCTCTGGTTGTTAGGCTGCCACTGACGTCCCCTGTAGGCACCCCTGGATTGACCTCTGCCTCTTGGGCTTCTATTTCTGCCTCTCTGTGCTCTGGAGGTGTCTGGAAAGGACCAAATCTTCGAAGGCCAATTTCTGCTAAACCTCGGAGGTTGGACCTGTAAGAAATCCTCGACTGTTTGGACAGATTTTGCTTTTTCTTCCACCTTCTTTAGAACCTCCTGTGCAGGGGAGCCAAACAAACTTTGTTTCTCCATAGGAGCATCTAGGAGTTTTGACTTAACATGGTCTGGTAAGGATTGCTCTTTTAACCAGGCATGCCTTCTAATCACTGTTCCAGTCATAGCTGATCTAAAGGAAGCCTCCAGTGCATCATAGCCACATTTTAAGAAATGGTTACTGACCTGCTGAGAGTTATGTACCAAATCCTGAAGGGACTTGCGGTCTATAGGTTCAGGAGAGGACAGTTTTTATTTAGCTGGTCTAACAAAATTCCTGGTACTGAATCATGTGAAATTGACAGTTTAAGGCCCTGGCTGAAAGAGTAGCAGAAGTATAAACCTTTTTACCCCATCTCTCTAATGCTCTAGATTCCCTTTCAGAGGGGAGAGGGTTTTTGGCAGAGGAAGCTGCCACAGCTTTGGGGCCCTGTGAAATGGTTTCAGGATCTGCAACAGGAGCCTTATACAAATGGTAGTGTGTGTCCGGGACCCTGTAATATCTGTCAGGCTTGGCAGGGGCCGGAGGAAGAGAATCAGGGGCAGTACAGGCATCATTATATGCATCATCAACAACTGTTAGTACTGGAGGAATGGCTAAAGGCCTATGCTGTGGTAAATGTAAAAAAGTCCTTAGCCTTTTCCTAGAATCTGAAAAATCCTGGCCCTGCCATTGAAAGTGTTCCCTCATAGCATGTAAGGTTTCCCCAAAAGAAAATTCTTCAGGAGGAGAAGCAGAAGGAATGGAGTCTTCTGCATCAGAATCCTCATAAGGAGAATATGGGCCTTCCTGAGGGTCTGAAATATCTGAGTCATCCGAGGAATAGTCTGTAGAAACAGGTTCCGGGGACTCATTTCTAGGCCTCTTATCTGGAGGGGGTTGAGAGGCCCTGTCTGGGTGAGGTTGGGATCCCCTGATCAAAGAAATGAGATCCTCAGCCAGGCTGAGCATTTGGGAACTAGAGGTAGGCCTGTGTGAGGGAGATTTAGCAGGTAAGGCCTTAGAAGATTTAGCTGCTTTAGCCCTGGAAAAAGCCTTGATAGACATAGATGCAGGGGGTCTAGCAGCCCCATGTGCAGGGGTAGATATGTCTAAAGGAATAGTATCTGATAAATCCTGGGTGCCTGCTTCAGTAGGGGTAATTTCAGCAGCAGATTCAGTCATGCTCTGTGAGGCCTCGGCTATCGGAGGCATGCTTTCGGCCGAAGGAATAACCGAGGACTCGGTTTCAGCCGAAACCGAGACACCCGCGGTTGGCCTAACCATGGTTTCAGCCGAAACCGCGGACCGCGAGTGTCGGTCCTTTTCCTTACGCTTTTTAGCTAATTGTGTAGTCGGAGTCTCCGACGGCATTTTGTATGCAAAAGCGGGACCAAAAAACTCCTCTGCAAACTCCGACCGATGTCTAAGCGTCCGTCGGTTGAAGGAAGCACAGGCTAGACAAGCTGATACATCGTGGTCTGGGCCTAAACAAGGAAGGCAGTAAGAGTGGAAATCCTTATGAGGTATTTGTTTCCCACAAGTTAAACAATTATTTATTTTGTCTGACATCGGCTGAGGCAAGAAAGAGTCCCCAACGGGGTACTTAGCTTTTTTAGAAGTCTTCGGTAGTAGAAATCTCTGGATCTGACCGACCGGCACTTGCGAACAGCTTCTGCTTCGGGCACCGCGCGGCAAGAAAGACTGAGGAAAATGGCGTCGGCTGATGCCTTTATACCACAGCAGCTATGACGTCGGGTGAAGTGCGACATCAGCCGAGGCCAGACCCAGACTTTGGAATCCGGCCGACCGAAGGGCTGCCTGAGGCAGGACAACCCATATGTTAGGACTGCAGATGCATCCTTGAAGGACATCCTTGGACATTAATGGGATTGGTGGGAAAGCATAGACTTTTCGGGCTTTCCAGCTGAATGAGAGAGAGTCCACTTTCCATGCTTGTGGATGGTATGTCCTTGTGCAAAAAATTTTCAGTTGCTGATTATGGGGAGAGGCGAATAGATCTATCTCGGGCCTTCCCCATGCCTGTGTTATGAGTAAGAAGATGTCTGGGTGCAGCATCCATTCGTGTGCATCCATGGTAGTTCTGCTTAAGCTGTCTGCCAGAGTATTGTCTTTCCCTGGCACGAACTGGGCCTGTAGTTGTATATTTTGTTTCAAACAAAGATCCCATAGATTCATAGCCAGTCTGCATAGAGGGTAGGAATGCGTGCCTCCTTGCTTGATTATGTACCACATAACTGTGGTGTTGTCTGTCCTTATTAGCAGGTGGCCTTGTTGAAGGAAAGGTTTGAAAGCCTCGATTGCATGCATCACTGCCAGCATTTCCTATTGGTTTAAGTGCATTTGCATCTGCCCTTAAGACCACAGGCCTTGGATACATTTGTCCTCCATGTGCGCTCCCCAACCTCGGTCTGAAGCATCCGTGGTGATGATTTGGTTTGCTTTTGGTTTCAAGAAAGGCAACCCTCGGTTGGTCTGGCAGGCTAGAGCCCACCACAGGAATTCCTTCTGAAGGCAAGGTATGATTGGAATCAGAGTTTCTAAGCTGTGACTGTGCTGAGTCCATACACTCCTTAGGTACCATTGTAATCTTCTCATATGCAGCCTGGCTTGTGGGATTAATATTATGCAGGATGCCATGAAACCCAGGGCCTGCAGGATTTTCCTTGCAGTTAGTTGAGTTTGTCTTAACAGATTCTTGAAGTAATGTGGAAGTTGTTTCTGCTTTTCTTCTGTGAGAAAGGCCATTTGGGTGGTTGTATCCAGATCTGCACCCAAAAAAGGTTATCCTTTGGGATGGCACAAGTCTTGATTTTTGGATGTTGACTGTGTATCCCAAGGCCTGTAGCAGCTGGATGGCATAGTCCAAGTCCTTTACCAATTTTGTCTTGCTGTCCGCTTGTATCAGGCAGTTGTCCAGATATGGGTAGATTTGAATCCCCTGAAGTCTGCAGTGTGCAAGTAGTGATACCAGGCATTTCGTGAACACTCTGGGTGCAGTAGATAAGCCAAAGGGTAATGCTGAGAATTGATAATGCTCTGATCCTGCAAGAAATCTGAGGTGTCTTCTGCAACTTTGTCGAATGGGGACATGCAGGTATGCCTCCATGAGATCTAGAGTCACCAGCCAAGACTCCTTGCTCAGCATGGGAAGAAGTTGCTGTAAGGTCAGCATCTTGAATTTCGGCACAATGAGGTAAGTGTTCAGTGCGGACAGATCGAGAATAGGCCTCCATTGCTTTTCTTTTCTTGGAACAAGGAACAGCCTTGAATAAAAACCTTGGCCTTGTTCCGAGAGAGGAACCTTTTCTATGGCTTTCATTTGTAGTAATTTGGTGATTTGCTTCAAAGCCTCCGCCCTCTGATTTGGTGGCAGGTCTGGCATTCCTTGTCTTTTTGTCAATGTGTGGAAATGGAACCTGTACCCTTTGTCTATTATTTGCAGTGTCCATGAGTCCCTTGTAATGCAATGCCAATTTTCTGAAAATAAAGAAAGCTTTCCGCCCAATGGTGCTTCTAATTGAGCCCTGGTCGGTGGAGTCAGAAGTAAGTCATTGTGTTTGTCCTGGTGTAGCAGTTGTTGTTGCTGTAGCTGCACCACCTCTCTGGTTGGGTGGCTGCCACTGACGACCTCTGTAGTGGCCTCTAGCTTGCCCCCTACCTCTGGTACACCTGTTCCTGCCTCTCTGTGGTCTGTCTGAATCTGGAAAGGACCAATTCTTAGTACGCCAGTTTCTGCTGAATCTCGGTGGTTGTACCTGCAGAAAATCCTTGACTGTTTGCACAGATTTTGCCTTTTCTTCATACTTCTTTAAGACCTCCTGGGCTGTGGAACCAAATAATTTTTGTTTTTCCATTGGAGCATCCAGGAGCTTAGCTTTAACATGGTCCGGTAGAGCTTGTTCCTTCAACCAGGCATGCCTTCGTATAACTGCCCCTGTCATTGCTGACCTACCTGAAGCTTCCAGTGCATCATAGCCACATTGCAGAAAATGGTTGCTAACCTGCTGTGAGTTATGGACCAGATCCTGAAGAGATTTATGGTCAAGGGGCTCAGAGGAGGAAAGTTTCTTATACAATTCATCTAACAAATACTCTTGGTACTGAATCATATGGAATTGACAATTTAATGCCCTCATAGAGAGAGTTGCAGAGGTATATACTTTCTTTCCCCATCGTTCTAAAGCTCTAGATTCCCTTTCAGAAGGTAAAGGATTTTTAGCAGTGGCAGCTGCAACCCCTTTAGGGCCCTGTGAAATGGTTTCTGGGTCTGCAGTGTGGGCCTTGTACAGGTGAAAGTGAGAATCCGGAACCCTGTAGTACCTATCTGGTTTGGCAGGAGCCGGAGGCAGAGAATCAGGGGCTGTACTAGCATCAGAGTACACATCATCAACAACATTCAAAACAGGAGGTATAGCCAAAGGCCTATGCTGAGGTAAATGTAAAAAGGTCCTAAATCTTTTTCTGGAATCAGAAAATTCCTGGCCCTGCCATTGGAAATGCTCCCTCATGGAATGCAGTGTTTCACCAAAAGAAAATTCTTCAGGAGGGGAGGCCGAAGGAATAGATTCTTCAGCATCAGAATCCTCGTAGGCCGAATAAGCCTCCTGCTGGTGCTCTGACAACACAGATTCATCCGTAGACTCATCTGAAGAGTGGGAGTCAGAGGGCTCAACTCTGGGCCTTTTATCTGGAGGTGGATGAGAGCCCCTGTCCGGGTGAGGTTGAGAACCCCTGATTAAGGAGATAAGGTCCTCTGCTAAGCTGAGAATTTGAGTGCTGGTAGAAGGCCTTTGCGAGGAAGACTTGGGAGGCAAGGCTTTGGCAAGTCTGGCAGCTTTAGCCCTAGAGAAGGCCTTAATGGACATGGATGCAGGGGGTCTGGCTGCACCACGTGCAGGGGTGGATTTGTCTAAAGGAATGGTGTCGGACATGTCCTGGACACCGGTTTCCGTAGGTAGTTCAATAACCAACTCGGCCGGAGCCTCTGAGGCCGAGGTGGTCGGTTGTAAGGATTCGGTAACAGGAAGCACCGAGGACTCGGTTTCAGCCGAAACCGAGACACTCGCGGTAGGCCTGACCGAGGTTTCAGCCGAAACCGCGGGCCGCGAGGGTCGGTCCTTGTCCTTCCGTTTTTTAACTGTATGTGAAGTCGGAGTCTCCGACGGCATTATACAAGCAAAGTTAGTCCCAAAATATTCCTCTGCAAACTCCGACCGACGCCTAAGCGTTCGTCGGTTGAAGGAAGCACAGGCAGAGCAGGCTGAGACGTCGTGGTCTGGGCCTAAGCAAGGTAGACAGTAAGAGTGGAAATCCTTATGAGGTATTTGTTTCCCACAAGTTAAACAATTATTTACTTTATCTGACATCGGCTGAGGCAAGAAAGAGTCCCCAAAGGGGTACTTAGCTTTTTCAAAGTCTTCGGTAGCTGAATCAAAGGAGCTGGCCGACGGCACTTGCGAACTGCTTCTGCTTTGGGCACCGCGCGGCAAGAAAGACTGAGGAAAATGGCGTCGGCTGATGCTTTTATACCCCAGACGTTCTGACGTCGGAGCAAGTGCGACATCAGCCGAGGCCAGACCCAGACTTTGGAATCCGGCCGACCGAAGGGCTGCCTGAGGCAGGACAACCCATATGTTATGACTGCAGATGCATCCTTGAAGGACATCGTGCTCTACTGCCCTCAGAGAGAGCAGGGAATGGATTTTTTCTGAGCCTCTGCCCACTGATTTGGTGGTAGATCTAGGAACCCTTTTGGGGTTGGAAGGGTGTGGAAGGAGAATTTGTATCCCTGAGACACAGTGTTCAGAACCCATTTGTCCTTGGTAATGGTGACCCAGGTGCTTGAGTGAAAGCAGAGTTTTCCTCCTAAGGGTAAGTGAAGGTGGGCAGAGGGGAGGTTGGGAGGAGGTGAGTCATTGTGAGTTCTTACCATAAGGGGATGGCTTGAACTCCCTGGTTTTGAAGTGGAGGTAGTCCACTGCTTAGTTCTCTGCATTCCCTGGGGCTGCTGTCTGGGGGGGTCAGTTTCCACGGGGCCTAGACTGGGCCTGTCTACTTGGAGCAGGAAAGGACCAGTGCTTGGAGGGACAATGCCTGCTGAACCTAGGGGGCTGGACCTATAAGAAATCTTTAACTGTTTGCATAGATTTTGCTTTTTCTTCCATCTTTTTTAAGACCTCGTCTGCCTTAGTGCCAAATAAGTTATCTTTGTGCAAGGGGGCATCCAACAACTTAGATTTGACATAGTCTGGCAGGAGTTGTTCCTTCAGCCATGCATGTCTTTTAATGACAGATCCAGTGAGTGCTGCCCTGCAAGAAGCTTCTAAGGTATCAAAACCACAGTGCAAAGTGTGTTTAGTTACTTGAATTGCAGAATGCATTAAGTCTTGTAAATCTTTAGATTCTGCCCAAGCAGGAAAGGAAGACTTGTTTAAGGAGTTCCAAGGTATGTTGCTGATTATTTCAGTATATGGAATTGACAATTTAGTGCCTGATAGCAAGAGTAGCAGAGGTGTATACTTTTTTTATCCCATCTGTCCAATGTTTGGGAATCCCTGTCTGAGGGGGTGGGATTCTTAGCAGAGGTTGCTTTAATCCCTTTCGGCTCTTGAGAAATGACCTCAGGGTCAGCTGCTGGATTTTTAAAAAAAGATATTTGTGTGAATCAGGGACTCTACAGTACCTGTTTGGTTTTCTGGGAGCAGGAGGTAGTGTGTCAGGAGTCAAGCTAGATTCAAGGAAATCATCATCCACAACATCCAGGACTGGGGGGATGGCCAAGGGTCTGTGTTGCGGAAGATCTAGGAATTCCGAGTCTCTTTTTAGATTGAGGGTAGTCCTGACTCTCACATTGGAAATGCTCCCTTAAAGTATGCAGGGTTTGCCCAAAGGAAAAATCCTCTGGGGAAAAGGCTGAAGGAATGGAGTCCTCTGTATCAGAATCCTCATAAGTGGAGAGAGGTTGCATGTCTTCATAGTCAGATGCATTAGACTCATCTGACTCTTGTTCAGATAAAACTACAGGGGACAGATCTCTTTTCCTTTTTGAGGGGATAGCTTGGCTTCCCCTGATCAGCATGATAAGGTCTTCCACCATTTTAAGCATTTGAGACTGAGGCAATGTAGCAGGTGCCTGACAGTGAGTCGTCGGTTTCTTGGTGTGGTTCAAACCCTGGGCATAAGAAACTCAGTTTTTTTTAAAAGAACAGTAGTCGTGAAAGAAGACGTCAGTTTGTATCAAGATTAGGTAGTGCAAAGGAATTCCTCAGAAGCCGGTGCCTGCTCAGGGGCTCCGGACCCATACAAGGTAGAGACAAAGTACAGTTTTGTACCTACCATAAATGTAGATGTCCGATAGGTATGCATCTGCAGTCATAACTATGGGTTGTCCTGCCTCAGGCAGCCCTTCGGTCGGCCGGATTCCAAAGTCTGGGTCTGGCCTCGGCTGATGTCGCACTTTCCCCGACGTCAGAGCGTCTGGGGTATAAAAGCATCAGCAGACGCCATTTTCCTCAGTTTTTCTTGCCCCAGATGCCAGGTGCCCTCTAGGAAGGCTAAATTTGGATAAATGCAGAAAGTTCCAAACATTTGCAAATTTATATACATGTATAAACAAACAAATACACCATATTAGATTCCCCCAGCTAGCTAAAAGAGGGGTAAGTACCCTAGGAATACCACAGAGGGGTAGGAGGGAGGGTAAACCTGACTGCAGATGCATACCTATCGGACATCTACATTTATGGTAGGTACAAAACTGTACTATGTCCTTCAAGGATGCATCTGCAGTCATAACATATGGATAGAATACCATAGCCAATCTGGGGGAGGTGGTACTAAGAAAAGGATGGTGTAGTTAAGATCCCCTGCAGGACTGCAGTAGCAAAACCTGCTCTGGATCTGGAGTATAAAGGTAGATTGTAATGCTTGGCAAATGTATGCACGGAGCTCCAAGTAGCAGCTTCTAAAATGTCCTTGGTAGCCACCCCTCGAGGGAAGGCTGTAGTGGTGGCCGTGGCTCTTGTGGAATGAGGCCTGATGTTTTCAGGAACTGTCTCTCCATGAAAGGAGTAGCAAAATCGAATGCAATTTCCTATCCATTTTGAAATTGTCTGCTTGGAAATTGCTTTTCCCTGCACTCCAGTAGCATATGCTACGAATAGTTGGTCAGTTTTTCTGCTAGTTTTTGTTCTGTCCAAGTAGTAGCGTAGTTGTCTGTGTATATCCAGGGTGTGCAGAAGTTTTTCCCCTCTATTCTGTGGATTTGGGAAGAACGTAGGCAAATGAATAGCTTGGTTCAAGGATACCCTAGATACCACCTTTGGCATAAAAGTAGGATTGGTTCTTAGTGAAACTCTGTCCTGATGGAAAATAAGAAATGGCTGCACTGCCATTAATGCTTGTAACTCAGATACTCTTCTTGCTGAAGTTATTGCCAGAAGGAATGCAGTTTTCCAAGACAGAAACTGTATATCCGCTGAGGCTGCTGGCTCAAAAGGATGAAGTGTCAGTTTTTCCAGCACAAAGTTGAGATCCCAAGTAGGTAGAGGTGGTCTTCTTGGTGGTTTAATATTTTTGATCCCTCTCAGAAATTGTCTGAGGAGAGGGTGTGAGAAGATAGGTGGATCCACATTGTATTCTGCCGAAATTGCTGAGGCATGGATCTTAATGGAGGAATAGGACAGGCCATTGTGGAACAATTCTGCTAAGTATTCCAGGATATGCGTCATGCTTGCCACTGTGACATCCGAGCCTTTTGATGTGCTCCAAATGAGAAATCTCTTCCATTTAGCTGAGTATGTCTTCCTTGTGGAAGGCCTGCGAGCCTCCAAGATAATGTCCTTCACCCTCTGTGATAAAACAGTTTGATTGGGATTTAAGGAATTTTCCAGGCAGTTAGCTGCAATGTTTTCAAGTTGGGATGCATGGTCTTAAAATTGTTCTGCGTCAGAAGAAGAGGCCATAGGGGGAGAGGCCATGGTTTTGCCTGAGACATGCTTCTCAATAATGGATACCAGTGTTGCCTTGGCCAGTCTGGAGCTATCAGTATCACTCTTGGCTGTTCCTCCCTGATCTTCAGTAGAACCTTGTACATCAATGGGAGAGGTGGGAAGGCATATACTTTTAGGGCTTCCCAGCTGAAAGAGAGAGAGTCCACCCTCCAAGCTTGTGGGTGGTATGTCCTTGAGCAGAATGCCTTCAGTTGATGGTTGAGTGGGGAGGCGAACAGATCTATCTCCGGCATTCCCATTGTCTTTGCTATGAGTTGGAAGATGTCTGGGTGCAGCATCCATTCGTGTGCATCCATGGTAGTTCTGCTTAAGCTGTCTGCCAGTGTATTCTCTTTCCCTGGCACGAATTGGGACTGTAGTTGGATATTGAGTTTCAGGCATAGTTCCCATAGATTCATAGCCAGCCGGCATAGAGGGTAAGAGTGTGTGCCTCCCTGCTTGTTTATGTACCACATGACTGTGGTGTTGTCTGTCCTTATTAACAGGTGGCCTTGTTGGAGGAAGGGTTTGAAAGCCTCGATTGCATGCATCACTGCCAGCATTTCCTTTTGGTTTATGTGCATGCTTAGCTGCGCTTGAGGCCATAGGCCTTGTATACATTTGCCCTCCATGTGTGCTCCCCATCCTCGGTCTGAAGCGTCCATGGTGATGGTCTGCCTTGTTTTTGGTTTGTTGAAAGGCAACCCTCTGTTGGACTGGCAGGCCCAAGCCCACCACAGAAATTCCTTTTGAAGGCATGGAATGATTGGTATCAAGGTTTCTAAACTGTGACTGTGTTGAGACCATACACTCCTTAGGTACCACTGTAATTTCCTCATATGTAGCCTGGCATGAGGTATCAGAATTATGCAGGATGCCATGTAACCCAGGGCCTGCAGGATTTTCCTTGCAGTAAGCTGAGTTTGTCTTGTCAGAATCATGAAGTAATCTGGAAGTTGTTTTTGTTTTTCTTCTGTGAGAAAGGCCATTTGGGTGGTTGTGTCCAGATCTGCCCCCAAAAAGGTTATCCTTTGGGATGGTACTAGTCTTGACTTTTGGATGTTGACTGTGTATCCCAAGGCCTGTAGTAGGTGGATGGAATAGGCCAAGTCCTTCATCAAATTTTCCTTGTTGTCCGCTTGTATTAGGCAGTCGTCCAGGTATGGGTAGATTTGAATTCCCTGTAGTCTGCAATGTGCAATTACTGATGCCAGGCATTTCGTGAATACTCTGGGCGCAGCAGATAAGCCAAAGGGCAATGCTGAGAATTGATAATGCTCTGATCCTGCAAGAAATCTGAGGTGTCTTCTGCAACTTGGTCGAATAGGGACGTGCAGGTATGCCTCCTTGAGATCTAGAGTCACCAGCCAAGACTCCTTGCCCAACATGGGAAGAAGTTGCTGTAGGGTCAGCATCTTGAATTTTGGCACAATGAGATAAGTATTCAGTGCGGACAGGTCGAGAATAGGCCTCCATTGATTTTCTTTTCTTGGTACAAGGAATAGTCTGGAGTAAAATCCTTGGCCTTGTTCTGAACATGGTACCTTTTCTACAGCTTTCATCTGAAGCAAATTGTTGATCTGTCTTAAAGCCTCTGCCCTCTGATTTGGTGGCAGGTTTGGCATTCCATTTTTTTTTGGCAAAGTGTGGAAGTGGAACCTGTATCTTTTGTCTATTATTTGCAGTGTCCATGTGTCCCTTGTAATATAATGCCAGTTTTTTGAGAATAAAGTCAGCTTTCCGCCTAAGGGTGCTTCCAGTTGATCCCTAGTAGGCGGAATCAGAGTCAAGTCATTGAGTCTGTCCTGGTGTAGTAGTTGTTGTTGTTGTTGTTGTTGTTGCACTACTCCTCTGGTTGGCAGGCTGCCACTGACGGCCTCTGTAGGAGCCCTTCGATTGACCTCTGCCTCTAGGGTGCCTGTTCCTGCCCCTCTGGGCTCTGTCCGAGTCTGGAAAGGACCAATTCTTAGTAGACCAGTTTCTGCTGAATCTCGGTGGTTCTACTTGCAGGAAATCTTTAACTGTTTGCACAGATTTTGCCTTTTCTTCAACCTTTTTTAAGATCTCCTGAGCAGAGGAGCCAAATAAATTTTGTTTCTCCATAGGAGCATCCAGGAGTTTAGCTTTAACATGGTCTGGCAAAGATTGTTCCTTCAGCCAGGCATGTCTGCGAATAACTGCCCCAGTCATAGCTGATCTAAATGAAGCCTCCAGTGCATCATAGCCACATTTTAAGAAATGATTACTAACCTGTTGTGAATTGTGTACCAAATCCTGAAGGGATTTACGGTCAAGGGGTTCAGGAGAAGAAAGTTTCTTATTCAGTTCATCTAATAAATACTCTTGGTACTGTATCATATGATACAGTACCAAGAGTATGTATTAGATTAACTCAATAGCCTTCGATCATCCAACAGCTCCCAGATCCGAACCATCACTGCTAAGAACTCAGGTGGTGATGCACTCTTTGCCAACTCCATTGGCAAACCGTGGAACTCCCTGCCAAACTACCTTAGAAGTACAACCTCACACCATCAGTTCAAAAACAACCTAAAAGAATGTCTCAAAAAACAATGGCTATGCCCATGTCGTGAACCTGACTAAACATATATTCTCAACCCCTTCCAAATGTCCAAAATCTATCAACAATGTCAAACATGTTTATTCTTCTTGAAATGCTCTATTTACTATTTGTTTATAAGATACCTCAGCTATGTATAACCTTCTGATTGCTCTGCTGTCATTTTAACAACTATGTAAAAAATTTCTCAATCATCGTGTATTTTGGAAAATGTACATTATTTTTTTTTTACTGTTTTTACTTGTATCTTTAAATTGTATTAACTACTATGTTGGAGCTTTTCTCCTCGGGCCTCTACTGAAAAAGGATATGTATCCAGCTAGACTAGCCCGGTTAACAAATGTAAAATAAAAATAAATAAATAAAACAAAATAAAATATGACACTGACAATTTAATGCCCTGACAGAAAGAGTTGCAGAAGTATATACCTTCTTTCCCCATCTCTCTAAAGCTCTAGACTCTCTATCAGAGGGTAGAGGATTTTTGGCTGTGGTGGCTGCAATCCCTTCAGGGCCCTGAGAAATAGTTTCTGGGTCTGCAGAATGTGCTTTAAACAGATGGTAATGGGAATCCGGGACCCTGTAGTATCTATCAGGTTTGGCAGGGGCCGGAGGGAGAGTATCAGGTGCTGTACTGCCATCATTGTACACATCATCAATTACATTCAGAACAGGAGGTATAGCTAAGGGCCTATGTTGAGGCATATGTAAAAAGGTCCTTAATCTTTTTCTAGAATCAGAGAATTCCTGGCCTTGACATAGAAAATGCTCTCTCATGGAGTGTAGAGTCTCACCAAAGGAAAACTCTTCAGGAGGGGAGGCCGAAGGAATAGATTCTTCAGCATCAGAATCCTCATAGGGCGAATAAGCCTCCTCCTGGTGGTCTGACAACTCAGAGCCATCCGTGGACTCATCTGAAGAGTGAGGGTCAGAGGGATCAGTCCTGGGCTTTTTGTCTGGTGGAGGTTGAGAGGCCCTGTCTGGATGAGGTTGTGAACCCCTAATTAAAGAAATTAGGTCCTCTGCAAGGCTGAGGATCTGTGAACTAGAGGAAGGCCTCAGGGAGGTAGTCTTGGGAGGCAAAGCTTTGGAAAGTTTAGCAGCTTTAGCCCTAGAAAAGGCCTTAATGGCCATGGAAGCAGGGGGCCTAGCTGCCCCACGTGCAGGAGTAGAAATGTCCAAAGGAATAGTGTCGGACATTTCCTGGACACTGGATTCGGTAGGTATTTCGGTAGCCGACTCAGCCGGGGCCTCCCGGGCCGCTGTGGTCGGTTGAATGGTTTCGGTGGAAGGAATCTCCAAGGACTCGGTTTCGGCCGAAACCGAGACACTCGCGGTAGGCTTTACCGTGGTTTCAGCGGGCTGCGAGTGTCGGTCCTTGTCCTTGTTTTTTCACTAAATGCGAAGCCAGAGTCTCCGACGGCATTTTATATGCAAAATTGGCCCCAAAAAAACTCCTCTGCAAACTCCGACCGACGTCTAAGAGTTCGTCGGTTGAAGGAAGCACAGGCTGAACAGGCCGATACATCGTGGTCTGGGCCTAAGCAAGGAAGGCAGTAGGAATGGAAATCCTTATGAGGTATTTGTTTCCCACAAGTTAAACAATTATTAATTTTGTCTGACATCGGCTGAGGCAAGAAAGAGTCCCCAACGGGGTACTTAGCTTTTTCAAAGTCTTCGGTAGCTGAATTCACTGGATCTGACCGACCGGCACTTGCGAACCGCTTCTGCTTCGGGCACCGCACGGCAAGAAAGACTGAGGAAAATGGCGTCGGCTGATGCTTTTATACCCCAGATGCTTTGACGTAGGGGAAAGTGCGACATCAGCCGAGGCCAGACCCAGACTTTGGAATCCGGCCGACCGAAGGGCTGCCTGAGGCAGGACAACCCATATGTTATGACTGCAGATGCATCCTTGAAGGACATCCGCAGGATCCTTAGTTGAAGAAGAGTTTTGTGACATACCAGACTCTGAAAGGGTCTCGTAGCGGCCTGCGAGTCAACTGAAGCAGGCATCAGGGGCTGCAAAAGCGCCTCACTGAGTACCGGAGAACTGATGACTAGCTTAACGGAAGTGACATCGGTATGTTTGGACCTGTGCAGTCTGTCTTTGTCTTTACATGTTTTCGGAAGATCTGCTGTCGGATGGCTTACTGAAGCCATATCGGAAATCGAGGACTGTAAATGGAAATATCCGGCTCAATAAGGGCCCGACGACAGACAGTTCTGGTGTTGAACAAAGCAAAGAAGCAACAATGGGGGATGTCGTGGTCTGGGCCTGACACGTGACGCAGTAAGAGTGGAAGTCTCGGTGTGGTATTTGCTTTCCACAGGCGAGACAATTATTAACTTTTTCTGACATTGGTTAGAGCAAGAAAAAAGGATCCCCAATGGAGTACTTAGCTTTAGAAGACATCAACTTCAATTCAGAAATGAAAACTCAGGTAGTGGCCAACCGGAACTCGTGCAAATTGCTTCTGCTTCGGGCTCCATGGCAAGAAAGACTGATGTAATGGTGCCGGCTGCCTTACTTTATACTACTGATGACCTAACGTCAGTCCTCAAGCGACAGCAACCGATGCAGAAATACTAAGTCTCTGGTAATCGGGACGGCCGAGGGCTACCCTGGCAGGGATAACCCAAATGTGATGACTGCAACAGTGAAACACGAAGAACATCTGTGTCTGCATGCTGTACACATGTACACATATCACAGTTTGTTTAGGACTAAGGTTATGAAAAATTATGAATTTTTTTCATATTTTTGGTAAATAATTTTGCAAGGGAGCATGTCAATGTGCCACGTAATACCTCATTTTGAAAACTGTATTACTCCTTATAACATGGCAAAAAACTGTCTGTATGCTGTACACATGTACAGATATCACAGTTTGTTTAATCTTGTAGGATTATGAACATTAGACACTTGCAATATTTCTCATTATTATGCCCATATCTTTGCAAGGGAGCATGGTGACAACACAAATGATGCATCATTTTGAAGCTGACATTGAGCCACACAACTTGCACACTGATATGTAGTCTTTGTTACAGGTGATGAGATATTATGCTTTATCAATTATGAGAAATATAATAGTAATCATATTTCTGTGAATATCTCAGTAAAGGAGCGTTACACAGTAATGGTTATGGTATCACTTTAAAGCTGACATTCATACAAACTAATTACAAATTTTATCAGTCTACATGGTACATTCACCAAGATATTGTGATTTGCTGTACCAAAAAGTGAAAAATATGCACAATATCAGCATTCCTTGGCAAATATTTAATAATGACAGATACGCACTATCAACATTTACACTGCTGGAAAGGTCAGTGTCTGCTGAACAACTTTCACATTTATATTTTAGTCTAGCTCTTATGGTTAAGGAGTTATGATCATTTGTTTTCTGTATGGTATTAAAAATGGATTTTCTGAAAATGAGCTCAGGCTGTACTGTTGTTCCTACGGTGGAAGAAAGCAGGCAGCATTTTCTGAGCTGTTCTGGAATGAATGAGTTATCTGATGGCAGATGTGTTCCCAAGAAGACTGAATGCTGTAATTAAATCAAAAGGTACTTCAACAAAGTATTAGTTTAAGAGTGTGCACACATGCAACCAGCTTATTGAATGTTTTTTTTTTTTTATATTTTTCCCCCTAACAGATTTGTTAGTTTTTCAATTGAATTGTACAGGTTATAGGTCACAAAGGTGGGAAAGTTTTAAACTGATTTATTGTGGTCCCAGTTTTTTATATCACAAAAACCTGGCATTTTAACTGGGGGTGTGTACACTTTTTATATCCACTGTACAACCCTATGAACTAACACTACTGAATTCACCACTGAAAACCCAGCAAATGAGGGCTAACATGGGTTGCGTAGGGGGAGGGTGTCTTTCTTAGATGTACAAACTTGAGACACAAGTGCTGGCACTGGTCCTAAAAGAAAGGGTTAAGGCCATTAGTGCTCATTCTCTGTTTAATGGTAAATTTTCAACTCAGTAAAACAACTGACTACCTCTCTCTATCTTGATATGTGTGTGTGTATACTCCCATGAGGATGGACATGTCCATCCCTCCCAAGCTAAAAGTCAAACCTGAGCTGTAATCAGGACTTTGTCCCTTACACCTCCTGCATAGGCTATTACATTTACATTTTAATACTGAAAATAAAATTAAAACATGGTAGACTTAACAAGAAGGGAGTTTTCCACCTGCCACTCAGCCAGCAAATATATCTACTACAACTGAAAATAACCTTACTAAAATGTGCAACCTGAGTCATAACAACATGTGCCCATAATCATTTAGAGTTCCTATCCACAGCTCTTGGAAAACAATGTGTTCCCAGGAGTAAAAACAAATCACCAATTTCAAAATGAAATGCTGCTTTCAAATTTATATAATTCACTCAGAAGACCATAAACTGGAACAAGAAAGTTGCAAAAGAAAAAAAAAATGTTGCCTTTTTTAGGTGCATTGTTGTCTCTTGTGTCCTTGTGGTAATAGTACTTTACATTTGAAATATGAGCAGTTTAGTCTCAGGGAAACGTATGGGAAGTGACAACAAACTGGTTTTGTATAAATCCAAAGGTGTCACTTTTAACAGTTATCTTGGCATTAAAACCTAACAAAGTAAGTGCAAAAATATAAATATCTAGTAACTGTCATAGGCAATCATTTAAGAATTATATCTATTTTATTTCATTTATGCTGACACTGTCTCAAGTTTAGGATTTCTGGCCGATTTACTTAGAAAGTACAGTTTTGTACCTACCATAAATGTAGATGTTCGAGTGCAAATACAGCAGCAGTCAAAGTACAGTTTTGTACCTACCATAAATGTAGATGTCCGACAGATATGCAACTGCAGTCCTTACATATGGGTTGTCCTGCCTCAGGCAGCCCTCGGTGGGCCGGATTCCAAAGTCTGGGTCCGGCGTCGGCTGATGTCGCCTCCTCCCCGACGTCAGAGCGGCTGGGGTATAAAAGCATCAGCCGACGCCATCTTCCTCAGTGTTTCTTGCCCAGATGCCAGGTGCCCTCCAAGGAAGGCTAAATTTAGAACTGGATAAAAAATTCCAGACAAACACAATAGCAATAAACAGATACACCATAACAGATATCCCCAGCTAAGTATAAAAGGAGGGAAGTGGACCCAATACACAGAGGGGTAGGAGGGAGGGAAAACCTGACTGCAGTTGCATATCTATCTGACATCTAAATTTATGGTAGGTACAAAACTGTACTATGCCCTTCAAGAATGCAACTGCAGTCCTTACATATGGGTTGAATACCATAGCCAAGCTGGGGGTGGTAGGTTCTAAGATAAGGATGGTGTAGCTAAAATGCCCTGCAGGACTGCCGAAGCAAAGTCTGCTTGGGATCTGGAATATAAAGGCAGGTGGTAGTGCTTGGGAAATGTATGCACGGAGCTCCATGTAGCAGCTTCTAGAATGTCCTTTGTAGCCACCCCTCTTAGGAAGGCTGTGGAGGTGGCTGTAGCTCTGGTGGAGTGTGGCCTGATATTGGCTGGCACACCCTTTCCATGGAAAGAATAACAGAATCTGATGCAATGTCCAATCCATTTTGAAATTGTTTGTTTGGAAATTGCCTTTCCTTGCACTCCAGGAGCGTATGCTACAAATAGTTGGTCAGACTTTCTGTTGGCCTTTGTTCTGTCCAAGTAGTAGCGTAGTTGTCTGTGTATGTCCAAAATGTGCAACAGCTTTTCCCGTTTATTTTGAGGATTGTGGAAGAAGGTGGGCAGGTGAATTGCTTGATTTAGAGACACCCTGGATATCACTTTTGGCATAAAAGAAGGATTTGTTCTTAAAGAAACCCTGTCCTGATGAAAAATGAGAAATGGAGGTACTGCCATGAGGGCCTGTATCTCCGAAACTCTTCTTGCTGAGGTAATTGCCAACAGGAAAACTGTTTTCCAGGAAAGAAATTGCAATTCTGAAGATGCTGCTGGTTCAAAAGGAGGAAGAGTTAATTTTTCCAACACGAAGTTGAGGTCCCATGCAGGCACTGGTGGTTTTCTGGGAGGCTTGATATTCTTTATCCCTCTTAGAAATCGTCTTAGTAAAGGATGTGAAAACACAGGTGGATCACAGTTGTATTTTGCTGAAATTGCTGAAGCGTGTATTTTTATGGAAGAATATGAAAGTCCATTATGCAGCATTTCTGCCAAGTACTCCAGAATCTGTGGGATGTTCATTACTGATGCATCCTGACCCTTGTTGGCATTCCAGATGTTGAACCTCTTCCATTTGGCTAAATAAGTTTTTCTGGTGGAAGGCCTGCGTGCTTCCAGTAGGATCCCTTGAACTTTTTTGGAGAGAGAAATATGGGGAGAAGTCATGTAACCCTCCAAGCTGTCAGTTGCAATGTTTGCAGGTTTGGATGAACAGTCCTGTAATTGTGCTGAGTTATAAGTAGAGGCCATAGAGGCAGGGGCCACGGTCTGGTGCGAGTTATGCTCCTTAGTAATGGGTACCAGTGCTGTCTTGGCCAGTCTGGAGCTATCAAAATGCCTTTCGGTTGTTCTGCTTTGATCTTCAGTAACACCTTGGTCATTAATGGTAGGGGCGGGAATGCATAGATTGTTAGAGAATTCCAACTGAAGGAGAGAGCATCTATTCTCCAGGCTTGAGGATGGTGTGTCCTTGAGTAGAACTTTTTCAGATGATGATTGTGGTGTGAGGCAAAGAGATCTATGTCCGGCCTTCCACATGCATGAGTTATTTGTGAAAAAATGTCTGGATGCAACATCCATTCGTGGGGGTCCATAATGTTTCTGCTTAGACTGTCCGCCAGAATATTGTCCCTGCCTGGAACAAACTGGGATTCCAACTGTATGTTCAGTTTCAGGGACTTTTCCCAAAGAGTCATTGTTAGTCTGCAAAGGGGGTAAGAATGAGTGCCTCCCTGCTTGTTTATGTACCACATAACAGTGGTGTTGTCTGTCTTTATTAGCAGATGACCTTGTTGAAGAAATTTTCCGAAGGCCTCGATTGCATGAATCACTGCCAGCATCTCTTTTTGATTGATGTGCAGATGCAATTCCCGGGGAGCCCATTGCTCTTGAATGCATCTGCCTTCCATGTGCGCCCCCCCATCCATGATCTGAGGCGTCCGTTGTAATGGTTTGGCTTGCTTGAGGTTTGTTGAAGGACATGCCTTTGTTTAGCTGGCTTGCTTGTGCCCACCACAAAAATTCCTTTTGTAGACATGGAATGAGTGGAATAATTGCTTCTAAGTTGTGGCTGTGTTGAGACCATAGACTTTTTAGGTACCATTGTAGTTTTCTCATGTGTAGTCTTGCCAGTGGGATCAGGAGAATGCAAGATGCCATGAAACCCAGGGCCTGCAGGATTTTCCTTGCAGTCATCTGGGTGTGCTTTGCTAGGCTTTTGAAGTAATCTGGTAATTGTTCTTGTTTTTCTTCTGTGAGGAAATCCATTTGTGAATTTGTGTCCAGTTTGGCTCCTAGAAAAATTATTTGTTGGGATGGCAGTAGTCTTGATTTTTGAATGTTGACTGTGTATCCCAAAAGCCTGTAGTAAGTGAATGACATAGTCCAAGTTTCTTATCAAGGCTTGCTGGCTGTCCGCTTGTATAAGGCAGTCGTCCAGATAAGGGTATATTTGTATCCCCTGAAGTCTGCAATGTGCAATTACTGATGCCAGGCATTTCGTGAATACTCTGGGCGCAGTAGATAAGCCAAAAGGCAATGCTGAGAATTGATAATCCTCTGACCCTGCAAGAAATCTGAGGTATCTTCTGCAGCTGTGTCTGATTGGGACATGCAAGTATGCCTCCTTGAGGTCCAGAGTAACCAGCCAAGACCCCTTGCCCAGCATGGGAAGAAGTTGCTGTAACGTCAGCATTTTGAATTTTGGCACAATGAGAAAAGTGTTTAGAGCGGACAATTCCAGTATAGGTCTCCATTGCTTTTCTTTTCTTGGAACAAGGAACAGTCTTGAGTAGAATCCCTGGCCTTGTTCCTGAGGAGGAACTTTTTCTATTGCTTTGATTTGTAGCAGCTTTGAAACTTGTATTAGTGCCTCTGCCCTTTGATTGTGTGGCAGGTTTGGCATGCCTTGTCTTGTTGGTAAGGTATGGAAGTGGAACCTGTAACCTTTGTCTATTATGTTTAAAATCCATCCGTCCTTTGTAAAAACGTGCCAATTTTTTGAAAATAAGGATAACTTTCCGCCTAAAGGAGTTTCTCTTTGAGCCTTGGTCGACGGTGTCAAAGACAAGTCATTGTGATTGTCCCTGTGGAGCAGTGGGAGTCCCTGCGCCACTTCTCTGATTAGTTGGTTGCCATTGGCGGCCCCTGTAGGAGCCTCGGTATTGCCCTCTACCTCGAGCACGCCTGCTTTTTCCCCTTTGAAACTTGTCAGTGTCTGGAAAGGATCAATTCTTCGAAGGCCAATTCCTGCTGAACCTTGGTGGCTGAACCTGGAGGAAATCTTTGACTGTTTGTACTGATTTAGCCATTTCCTCAATTGATTTCAACACACCCTGTGCATTAGCACCACATAGCTTGTCTTTTTCCAGAGGTGCATCTAGAAGCTTTACTTTAACATGGTCTGGCAATGACTGTTCTTTCAACCAAGCATGTCTACGTATGACGGCCCCTGTCATAGCTGCCCAACATGAAGCTTCCAATGCATCATAACCACACTGAAGAAAATGATTGCTAACCTGCTGAGTATTATGAACCAAATCCTGCAAAGCCTTTCTATCTACAGGCTCAGGAGAAAATCCTGATACTGAAACATATGAAAAAGACAGTTAAGAGCCCTCATGGCAAGGGTGGTAGAGGTATAAACTTTATTACCCCACCTCTCCAGGGACCTAGCTTCCCTGTCTGCGGGCAAAGGATTCTTGGTCGTGGAAGTGGCCACTACTTTGGGACCCTGAGAAATAGTTTCTAGGTCAACCGAGTGGGCCTTAAAGAGATGCTTATGAGTTTCAGGAACCCTATAATATCTGTCAGGCTTGACAGGAGCAGGAGGGAGAGAATCAGGAGAAGTACTGGAGTCTGAGTACACATCATCCAATACATCCAACACTGGAGGAATAGCTAAAGGCCTGTGCTGGGGTAACTTAAGGAAGGTCCAAAGCCTTTTCCTGGAGTCCGAGAAATCCTGGCCCTGCCACTGAAAATGCTCTCTCATGGAGTGTAGAACTTGCCCGAAAGAAATATCCTCAGGAGGAGAGGCAGAGGGAATGGATTCATCTGCATCAGAATCCTCGTAGGCCGGGAAGGGTTCTTCCTGGGAATCTGAAAGGCCTGACTCACCAGAGGCTTCATCTGAAGAAAGGGTATCTGTCTGCTCAACCCTAGGCCTTTTGTCTGAAGGCGGCTGAGAACCTCTGTCTGGATGAGCCTGAGAGCCCCTGACTAAAGAATTTAGATCTGCAGCTAAAGTCATGAGCTGTTTATCCGAAGTGGGAGTCTGTGAAAATGATTTAGGATGGTGAGGCTTAGCCTGGCTGGCAGCCTTAGCACGTGTGCAGGCCTTGATGGACATAGACACAGGAGGCCTAGCTGCCCCACATGCTGGAGTAACTTTGTCCACCGGTATGGTGTTAGGCAAATCTTGGGCTTCGGTTTCAGGAGGAAAAACAACAACCGGCACCGGGGAAGCCTCCGGGACCGAAGTGTGCGGTAAAGCGGTGTCATCGGCCTGGAGCGGTTGAATTACTGCCTCCGAAGAGACCGATGCACTCGCGGTAGGCTTAGGCGTGGTGTCGGTGGAAGTCACGGGCCGCGAAGGTTGGTCCCGGTCCTTCCGTTTTTTGGAAACGTGTGCTGTCGGAAGTTCCGACGGCATGATACAGGAGTAATTTTCCCCAAAAAAGTCTTCAGCAAATTCTGCCCGGCGCCTAAGTGTGCGCTTATTGAAGCAAGCACAGGCAGCACAGGCCGAGACGTTGTGGTCTGGGCCGAGGCAGGGAAGGCAGTAAGAATGGAAGTCCTTATGAGGTATTTGTTTACCACAAGACAAACAATTATTAACTTTTTCAGTTTTGTCTGACATCGGCTGAGGCAAGAAAAGGTTCCCCAATGGGGTACTTAGCTTTTTGATGACTTCGGTATCTGAAAACACAGGAGCTGGCCGACCGGCACTTGCGAACTGCTTCTGCTTCAGGCACCGCGCGGCAAGAAAGACTGAAGAAGATGGCGTCGGCTGATGCTTTTATACCCCAGCCACTCTGACATCGGGGAGGAGGCGACATCAGCCAACGCCGGACCCAGACTTTGGAATCCGGCCGACCAAAGGGCTGCCTGAGGCAGGACAACCCATATGTCAGGACTGCAGTTGCATTCTTGAAGGACATCCAGTTATTGATGAAATTTGCAGAGTGATTAGTATAGATGACACTTCAGAGCAAGTGGCAAATTGATCTGATTTGGTGTCATGCCTGGCATTCAAGTTCAGCAGCCTTATGGATAGCGGGAAGAAGCTCCTGTTCAGTCTAGATGTTTTGCAGTGTAAACTGCAATAACACCTGCCCAAGGGAAGGCAGAAGTACTTGCCAATGGCAGGCTGAGTGGGATCATTGATTATCATTATCACTGATATCACGGATATGCTGTCTGTAGTTAAATAAGATTGATTATAATTTAACATTTTATTATAGTTATCTCACCAATACGGAAACACAGCAATTGTATGCCATTATGTTCCAAGACTCATATCACACTGTTCACATACATGCCTGTAGATGTTAATTGTAACTGTAACATGCAGATTTGGGTTCCTATCAGAAGGGCAGCACCCATAACTTAGAGTACATAACTTTGAGAAACACTGTCTGGATGTAAAAGCTGTAAACAAAATGCAGTAAATGTTAAAATCTGCTATACTTCCAGTAAAGTAGCTTTGCAGGGGCTTGACCAAGCCATACCTATCAACACAGAGGCAAAGCTCCCTACATCCCTGCTACTGGAATATACAAACTCACTTTAGTTCGGGGGGGGGGGGTATATCAGAATCCTGGACTTGCAACTTATTAATCTGCATAATTAGTCTCTTTATTCCGAGGATCTTTATTCTTGTCTTCTGAATTTAACAAGAACTCCTAGAATAAAGGTGTGCTACAGAGCTATGCTGTGAGTCTCTAAAAAAGTCAGTGCCATGAGCCACATACTTGCTTGGCAGTGCCCCACCACAGGGGGTGGGGCAAAATGGATGACCAGTATGGGGGATCAGTCATCATCATCTTTCGGCTTTTCCCGTTAGGGGTCGCCACAGCGGATCATCTCTTTCCATTTCTTCCTATCCTCTACATCTTGCTCTGTCACATCAACCGCCTGCATGTCCTCTCTCACCACATCCATAAACCTTATCTAAGGCCTTTCTCTTTTCCTCTTACCTGGCAGCTCCATCCTTAGCATCTTTTTCCCAATATACCCATCATCCCTCCTCAGCACATGTCCAAACCAACGCAATCTCGTCTCTCTTGCTTTGTCTACAAACTGTCCAACATGAGCTGACCCTCTAATATACTGATTCCTAATCCTATCCATCCTAGCCACACCAATTGCAAATCTTAACATCTTTAACTCTACCACATCCAGCTCTGACTCCTGCCTTTTTGTCAATGCCACGGACTCCAACCCATATAACATAGCTGGTCTCACTACCCTCTTGTAGACCTTCCCTTTCAGTCTTACTGGTACCCATCTGTCACAAATCACTCCTGACACACTTCTCCACCCATTCCACCCTGCCTGTACTCTCTTCTTCACCTCTCTTTCACATTCACCATTACTCTGAACTGTTGATCCCAAGTACTTAAACTCGTCCACCTTTACCAACTCTACTCCCTGCATCCTCACCATTCCTCTACCCTCCCTCTCATTTACACACATATATTCCTGTCTTAGCCCTGCTGACCTTCATTCCTCTGCTCTCTTGAGCATATCTCCACCTCTCCAGAGTCTCCTCAATCTGATTCCTACTCTCACTACAGATCACAATGTCATCTGCAAACATCATAGTCCACAGGGCCTCCTGTCTGATCTCATCTGTCAACCTGTCCATCACCACTGCAAATAAGAAAGGACTCAGAGCTGATCCTTGATGTAATCCCACCTCCAGCTTAAATGGATCTGTCACTCCCACTGCAGTCCTCACCACTGTCACACTACCCTCGTACATATCCTGTACCACTCTTACATACTTCTCTGCCACTCCCGACTTCCTCATACAATACCGCAACTCTTCTGTAGGCACCCCGTCATATGCTTTCTCCAAGTCTACAAAGACACAATGCAACTCCTTCTGACCTTCTCTGTATTTCTCCAATAACACTCTCAGAGCAAACATTGCATCTGTAGTGCTCTTTCCTGGCATGAAACCATACTGCTGATCACTAATCATCACCTCCCTTCTTAACCTAGCTTCTACTACTCTTTCCCATAACTTCAAGCTGTGACTGATCAATTTTATCCTTCTGTAGTAGTACTTTTTCTCCACTCCTCAGGCATCCTCTGACGTTCCAAAATTTCATTAAACAATCTAGTTAAAAATTCCACTGCCATTTCTACTAAGCACCTCCATGCTTCCATTGGTATGTCATCTGGGCCAACAGCCTTTCCATTCTTCATCCTCTTCATAGCTGTCCTTACTTCCTCCTTGCTAATCTGTTTCACTTCCTGATCAACTATCCCCACACATCATCCAACCTTCTCTCTCTCTCATTCTCTTCATTCATCAGCCTCTCAAAATACTCTTTCCATCTACTCAACACACTCTCCTCACTTGTGAGTACCTTTCCCTCACTATCCTTTATCAGTGCTGGAACTTAAATATAAATAAAAGATATCTACATCTCTGAAACTCAGAGTCACAAAAGATTCAGATATGTTAACCACAGTTTTTTTTTTCCAAGAACACAAATAAACATTTATTAAAGGCATAAGATGCACTTCTTGGCAACAGCCTTAAAACAATGAAAGTTACCTTATACTCTGTCCCATCTAGTAAACAAGAGCTGGGCACACATTCAGGGCAGCATTTTCCTGGGAGGAGACTGACGTTTTCATTCTAAAAAAAAAAAAAAAATGTAAAAAAAGACTCAAAATTGATTTAAGCAGAAATAGATTTAAGCAGTTACAGTACTGAACCTTTCATTACTTTACTACTGTCCACAACATCTCATCTGGTTGATAAAAATATGCTTGACCTTTATATAAATGTAAAGGGACTAAAAATATTCATTGTTTGTATTTTGTGTCTTACTATTCATATCCATAATCAAAACCTTCCAGTTTCTCAGTTTTTTTGTACTATCTTTGGATACGTGTGCCACAACAGAATCCTTTTTAATCCGTACATATAAATGCTTCATCTTACCATGTCGTCATGGGTAAAGATTATTCAATTTACATGTGGGTATACAAGTTACCACTATAGCTTTTGTTTTATTTTCACTTATTTCAGATTCCATAAGTACCTGAAACCAACATGCAACATGTTGCACAACACCAAAATGTCCTTTTCTGGATTTGTCAAGTATAAAATAATGTCATCTGTAAATTAATATCATCTGATGAATAAAATATCATTAAATATAATCTACAAAAAAAATACCATCTGCAAATAAAGCCAAACTCTTATTATGCTAAACAAGGTGGCCAAATTTGCTGCCAATGAACAATATGACACATCACTGCCAAGCCCTTAAATCTGGAAATGGATCGAACTACACCAGCACCTTGTTTGTATGACTAGCTACAGGCCTTACTGTCATACATAACCCCTGGACTGCCTAGCATTAAACTCTGTTTTACCTACCTATCACAGAACTAAAACCCTTCGTGCATGACAAGTAACGCATCATTATTTGTAAACCTCAGAAATCCACTGCAAACACACTCAATTCTTGCTCAGTCACCAAAAATGGAATTCTCTTCCAAAGGCTATTAGATTAGCAACCAATCATCCTAACTTTCTTTAAACACCTTCTAACAGACCACTTATCAAATCCTTGGCTGAAATGCATCATTCCTTATCACCACTATAACTCACTCTCTTCACTGAGTGCTCTTTGTTCTTTATAAATAAGCAGTACTTTCCAAACACTGCTACTGCCTTAGATAATTATATATACCTTGACAAGAATTGTAAACATTATGCCTCAAGCTAATATTGTAAATAGTGTTTCATCTCTTTTCATCTTTTCATTCTGTTATTTGTATTTTTCTATCAGAGTACAATACTGTAAATAATCGATTTATCTTACCAAAATGTTTTGTAAATTAGCTTTGTAAACTGGAGCTTTTCACCCAGGGCCTCCTATTTAGAATGGGCTCTTATGACCTAGTCAGACCTTCCCATTAAACAAATACCAATAAATAAATTAAATATAAAAAGCTACCTTTCCTTGATTGGCATACCATTTATATTCTTGGGTTTTGTTTTCCCGTTGTTTTCTTGAATTACTGAGTCACTTATTTTCTTTGCTAACAGCTCTAAACAAAAAAAAGTAAAGGAAAGGGTACAGCCCTGCCTGGTTCCTTTGGTAAAATGCAATAAAAGAGAGAGGAATCCACCACCTTAACTCTTGCCTCCAACCCTTCATATAACCTCCTTAATAATTTTATTATACTCTAAAGGAATACAAATACTACCGTTATCCTCATAAAATCCCAGCTGACTCTACTGAATGCATTCTCTGCATCAAGACAGTACAGTTGTGTACACTTACCATAAATGTAGATGTTAGAGTGTATTCACTGTTACAGTCATTACATTTGGGTTATCTGCTTTGCAGTAGCCCTCAGTCGGCCTGACTAACAAAGTCATGCAGCAGACACCATTACATTAGTTTTTCTTGCCCCAGATGTCAGGTGCCCCCTAATGGAAAGCAATTAAATCTATAAATACAAGGATATACCTCCAACAGAAAAGCAAATGCACCAAAAAGCTTTTACAGCATAGTGAGAGTAGAGGTATAGCCAAAGGAAGAAAAGGGGGCTGGAGGGAGGGTAACCAGGACTGCAATAGTGAATACACTCAAACATCTACATTTATGGTAAGTGTACACAACTGTACTATGTTCTTCGTGTTTCACTGTTGCAGTCATTACATTTGGGTAGATTCCCAAAGCCAAGGTTGGGAGGAGGAATTTAAATATAAATAGGACCAGTTATAAGGCCCTGCAAGACTGCAGTGGCAAAACCAGCCCTGGATTTAGAGAAAATTGGCAAATGGTAATGCTTGGTGAAAGTATGTACAGGACTCCAGGTAGCAGCTTCTAAGATGTCCCTAGTAAGGACTCCCCTGAGAAAGGCTGTAGAGGTGGATGCAGCCCTGGTTGAATGGGGTCGGATGCCCTGTGGGATAGGTTTTCCATGGTGCTTATAGCAGAAATGAATGCAGTGGCCTATCCATTTTGAAATGGTTTGTTTTGAAATAGCTTTCCCCTCTGTCCCTGCAGCAAATGCCACCAGTAGTTGTTCAGATTTCCTTTGAGGTTTAGTCCTGTCCAAGTAGAATCTAAGCTGTCTGTATACAACTAAAGAGTACAGTATCCGTTCCCCTTTGTTCTATGGGTTAGAAAAAAAGGTAGGCAAATGAATGGACTGATTAACAGCCACACTAGATACCACCTTGGGCATGAAGGAGGGATTGGTTCTGAGGGACACCCTGTCCACATGAAAGATGATGAAAGGTTCCACTGCCATAAGGGCCTGTAATTCAGATACCCTTCTTGCAAAAGTGATTTTATTTATTTATTTAATATTTGTTGACCGGGAAAGTACGACTAGATTCCACAGATCCTGTTTTCAGCGGAGGCCCGGGGAGAAATGCACCAGATGCATGTCTTTAGAATTTAGATTGCCAAAAGGAACGCTGTTTTCCAGGAAAGAAATTTTAAATCTGCAGTAGCAGCTGGCTCGAAGGGAGGAAGAGTGAATTTCTCCAAGACAAAGTTAAGATCCCAGGCTGGAGTTGGAGCTCTCCTGGGTGGCCTTAGATTTTTGGCACCTCTGAGGAACTGTTTGAGCAGTGGGTGAGAGAAGAGGGGAGGCTCTGTGCTATAATGAGCTGAAATGGCTGAGGCATGAATTTTAATGGAGGAAAAAGACAAGCCCTTATGAAGCATCTCAGTTAAGTATTGTAGAATCTGAGATAAATTGGGCACTGCTGTGTTCATTCCTTGAGATTGGTTCCAAGCACAGAATCTTTTTTTCATTTTCAGCATAAGATTTTCTAGTACTAGGCCTCCTTGCCTCTAAAATGATATCCATCACTGATTTACTGAGGGATAGTAAAGGAGAGATTAGGCAATTAGCCAGGCTGTTAGGTTCAGGGTTTGCAGCTGAGGGTGCAGTCATGTTCTCCTGCTGAGACAACAGGGAAGGAGTCTGAGGCAGGTGCCATGGAGCCAAGCGTGACACACTGTGCAAGAGTGGGTACCAGTGTTGGCGAGGCCAGTCTGGTGCAATTAAAATTGTCCTTGGCTTGTCCTGTTTGATCTTTAGTAGTACCCTGGAGAGCAGAGGCATAGGAGGAAAGGCATAAATTGACAGTTTTTTTCCAGCTGAAGGATAGAGCATTCACTTTCCAAGCTTGCTTGTGGGGAATCATTGTGCAAAATTTGTCCAGTTGATGGTTCTGGGGGGAGGCAAGCAGGTCTATATCTGGACTCCCCCATTTGCTTGTCAACATGTTCAAAATACTTGGTTCCAGTTTCCATTCATGAGGGCCCATGAGGTTTCTGCTTAGCCCGTCTGCCAGTGTATTTAGTTTTCCTGGCAGGAATTGAGCTTGTAGATTCACCTGGCAGCTCAAGGCTGTGTTTCACAATGCCATGGCGAGTCTGCAGAGGGGGTACGAATGTGTACCCCCCTGCTTGTTTATGTACCATATGACAGTGGTGTTGTCTGTCTTTACCATTAGTTGTCCTGGAAGAATGTGGTCCTTGAAGACTGTCAGGGCATTCTGTACAGCTAACATTTCCTTTTGATTTATGTGCAGGTGCATTTGATTTGGGTTCCATTTGCCCTGAATGCACTTCCCTGCCAGGTGAGCCCCCTCCATGCATAGTCCGATGCGCCTGTTGTTAAGATTTGTTTGGCAGGGGGTAATGTGAATGGTAGTCCCCTGTTTTGGTGGCAGGCCTCTGCCCACCAAAGGAACTCTAGGCGTAGGCAAGGTATGATAGGAATCCTTGCTTCCAGATCCTGTGAATGTTGACACCATAAGCTTTTGAGATACCACTGCAGTTTCCTCATGCAGCCTTGCATATGGAATTAGAAGAATGCATGAGGTCATGAACCCCAAGGCTTGCAGTATTTGCTTTGCAGATAGCTGGGTTTTTGTGGCCACTTCTTTGAAGTAAGTTGTCAAATGTATCCGTTTCTCTGGCGTGAGGAAAGCCATCTGGGAAGTTGTATTCAAGCTTGCTCCCAGGAATATAATTTGTTGACAGGGTACCAAGTGGGATTTCTTTTCGTTTATGGTGAAATCCAGACAAGTCAGTACCCTCTGAATAAAGGCCAGCCGATTGAAGAGAATGTCCTTGCTTTCTGTCTGAATTAGACAATCATCCAGGTATGGTTCTTTGTCTGCAACATGCAATGACTGGAGCTAGGCATTTTGTGAATACCCTGGGTGCAGTAGATAAGCCAAAGGGCAGTGCAGAGAACTGATAGTGCATGTAGCCTGCCTTGAAGCATAGGTATCTTCTGCAAGACTCCCTAATAGGGATGTGCAGGTAGGCTTCTTTTAAGAACAGTGTCGCCAACCATGCATCCTTGCCTAGCATAGGAAGCAGCTGGTGAAAAGTCAGCATTTTGAATGTTGGAATCACCAGAAAGATGTTTAGAATGAAAAGGTCCAGGATAGGACGCCATGTATTGCCTTTTCTGGGTATCAGGAAAAGTCTCGAATAGAAACCTTGTCCCTTTTCCTTTTCTGGTACCAAATGAATAGCCCCCATGTTTAAGAGAGAGAGTACCTGATTTTGGGCCTCTGCCCACTGATTTGGGGGTAGATCTGGCCACCCCCTTGGTGTTGGTAACGTGTGGAAATTAAATCTGTATCCTTGGGACACTATATTTAAAACCCATTTGTCCTGGGTAATGAGTTCCCAGTTTTTGGTCTGCAGACCAATCTTTCTGCCTAAAGGAGCATTCAGTTGGGAAGTGATTGGAAGTCTTAAAAGCAAGTCATTGAGATGGTTTTCCACAGGGGGAGTCTTGCTGCTCCCAGGTTTGGGTGCGGAAACCCCCCACTGCCTAGTTTTGTGTGTCCCTTGGGACTGAAACCTGGGGTTTCTGCTGTGTCTGGGTTTGGCTTGAGAAAACCTGGAAGGGGCTGGAAAGGACCAATTTTTAGAGGGCCAGTGCCTACTAAATCTAGGAGGCTGAACTTGTAAGAAATATTTAACAGTTTGCATAGAGTTAGCTTTATCTTCCATCTTTTTAAGAACTTCCTCAGCCTTGTTGCCAAGCAGACTGTCCTGACTTTAAGGGAGCATCCAACAATTTAGCTTTAACATGATCTGGCAAAGATTGCTCCTTAAGCCAAGCATGCCTTCTGAGCACAGACCCAGTAACAACAGCCCTGCAAGAGGCCTCTAATGAATCAAAACCATATTGCAAAGTATGTTTTCCAACCTGTTCGCAGAATGCATTAAATCCTGTAATTCTTTATTTTCAGCACAGTCAGGCATTAACATCATTTTCTGTTTAAGCAATCCAATAATATGTTGTTGATATTTTAACATATGAAACTGGCATTTTAAAGCCCTAAAGGCAAAGGTTGCAGAAGTGTAAACTTTCTTACCCCATCTATCCAGCACCCTGGAGTCTCTATCAGTGGGGGTAAGATTTTCAGCAGTAGAAGCCTTAATGCCCTTGGGTCCCTGTGAAACAGTCTCTGGATCCGCAACAGGATTTTTAAAAAGGAACTTGTGAAAATCAGGAAGCCTGTGATATCTGTCAGGTTTTCTGGGAGCAGGAGGCAAATAATCAGGGGCCAAACTAGATTCTGAAAAGGCATCATCAACAATGTCTAGTACAGGAGGTATAGCTAAAGGCCTATGCTGAGGCAGGAGTAAGAAATCCCTAAGCCTCTTTTTAGAATCAGAAAAATCCTGGCTTTCCCAGTGGAAATGCTCCCTTAGAGTATGTAAGGTTTCACCAAAAGAAAACTCCTCTGGAGGGGAAGCAGAGGGAACAGAGTCCTCTGCATCAGAATCCTCATAAGTAGATAAGGGAAAATCCAGATCATCAGAATAATTTGAAAAATCAGAATCCTTTTCAGAAGATTCATAAACAACTTCAGTCCTAGGTCTCTTAGAAGGGGGAGGTTGGCTTCGCCTGATTAGAGTTATAAGACCTTCAACCATTCTTATCATTTGTTTTTTAGGTATAGAGGCCTGAGCATGCAGCCTGGGCGTCGGTTTCTTAGGCATGGTTTGAGATTTTAGCCTAAATGAAGAAGGAGGCGTTGGTTTAGTATGCAAGTCCGTAGGCCTGAATACACCCACAGAAGCCGATGCCTGCACAGCGGTTCCAGACCCATCTAAGGTAGAGACATCCGCAGGTTCCACAGTTGAAGCATCTCACGGCATACCGGACTCCGAATGGGTCTCAGTAGAGGCCTGCGAGTCAGAAGTAGCGGGTATCAAGGGCTGCGAAAGCAGCTCACTGAGTACCGGCGAACTGGTGACTCGCTTAGGAGAAGCGTCGTCAGCATCTTTGGACCTCAGCGGCCTGTTTCTGTCTTTATCTTTGTGCTTTTTCAGAATCCCGGTAGTCAGAAGGCTAACCGATGACATTTCTGGGCAATTAAACCGAGAACCAAAATATTTAGAAGCAAAAATATACCGACAACAGATAGTGCGCTATTTAAATAAAGCACAAAACCGACAGCAAGGCACATTGTGGTCAGGGCCTAGGCAAGGAATACAGTACGAATGAAAATCTTTGTGAGGTATTTGCTTTCCACAAATAATGCAATTATTAACTTTTACTGATATCGGAAAGGAGCAAGAAAAAGTTTCCCCAATGGGGTACTTAACTTTAGTTGAAGACTTAGATTCTGAAACTCGAAAAAGAAAATTTCAGGAGTTGGCCGACCTGCACTTGCAAACTGCTTCTGCTTCGGGCACCGCATGGCAAGAAAGATGTAATGGCGTTGAATGCATGTTTTACACCCCTGACAACCTGACGTCATGGAAGAAGGGATAGCAACCGACGCAGGTCCCAAGACTTTGTTAATCAGGCCGACTGAGGGCTACTGCAAAGCAGATAACCCAAATGTAATGACTGCAACAGTGAAACACAAAGAACATCCACAAACAATATCATGGTTTTCTTATGATCTAATTCCCTTTCGATCAGCACTGATCTATTAATGTTTTGAAATGATTGCTCACCTCCAGAAAACCGGAACGATCCTCATCTATCAAAGTTGACAACACATGTGCCATTCTCATAGCTAGTATACACAAACACTTGACAATCACAGTTTAAAATTAAAATGGGTCTAGGTGAACACAGATCTGAAGGGTCTTCACCCTCTTTGGTCGCTGTAACTACCATAACTTTTTTACAAGACGTTTGTAGTACCCATTCCCTTTTTATAATATGTTAATCAAAACCTTTCAGATCTTTATTAATTTTCTTCCTTCCTAACTTCCAAACTTCCACAGGAATACCATGTGTTCTTGGAAATGCCCCTGTCAATTTACTCTGTTTATTTATTGATTGACATTCGATTAGAAGGAAAGTCTGACTGAGTAGAAGCCCATTTCAGTGGAGGCCTGGGGAGAAAAGATATAAATTATTACAAAACATTTTAACAACAATTTTACAATCTTCAAAAACAAAACAAATACTTCTGCAGTTTAAATACTAGAACAAATTAGCCATAATATAAAACATTGGTTAAGAATTGATCCAAGTTATATGACAATCATTTAGTATTTAGAAAAAATTTAAGCAGTCTATACAGAAATTAAAGGTAAGTTAGTTTAATACAAAGAGGAGCTCCAATATGAAGTCGGGGAAAACAGGCTTATGGTATATTTAGAGAGAAAGTCTGGGAAGAGAATCTAATTGAAGTAAGGAAGTAAGTGAAGAAGGGAAAGTAAGGAATTATAAGCAATGAAAAGGTACATGTTCAAATTTAGTGTTATAGCTTATACTGGTTTTATGCAACAATAGAAACAGATTTTAGCTAGAAGTCCATCAGAGTGGTTTTGAAAGATGGTAGGGAGGGTACTGACTTGACGGAAACAGGTATGTATTTCCAGTCCTTAATAACCTTGTACGAGTACAGACAATGCCCAGCAGATTTAATAGGTTTGTAGACAAGACAGTAGTTTTTGGTCACTGGACAGCAATGACCGACTGGGAACATAGTTGCATAGAAGAGATTTTAGTGCTGGACAGGCAGATGGATGCTGCATAACTTAACAGGTGTTAAGAAGCTGTCTATATATTAGTTGATGAGGCAGTTCTAACCAATTTAGACTTTTCTAGTGCTATACTGTGGTGGGTTCTAAAAGGGAAATTGGCTGCAAATTAGCAACTTTGTTATAGCATTGCTAAAGTTTTAAATTTTTGTGAAGCCTGGAGGTTAGTGAAGATGGGTGTGTCATAAGGAAGTGTGGGGAGGAGATAAGTAGTAGCAATTGTGGTTTTAGCTGCACTGGCAAGAAAGCTTTTGGCTCTGTAAAACATCGCTAGTTTTTGATGACTGATTATAGATCACAATCTTATCTCATCACTTCCTATCTTAGCTATTCACTGTTGAGTTGCATCTTCCTCTAACCCTAGTATAACTATTTCATAAATATTTCCATTTGTGCCTTTTTTTGTTTTTTCAAATTCCTCTGCTTTATACAATCTTTCATAAAACTTCTGAAATGTTTCTAATACCTCTGTAGAATCTCTTGTCATTTTTACTGTCATAGGCTCCCTAAGTTTGGCTATTTCATTTGATTTTATTTTAATTTTGGTTACTCAGGTAGAACACTGATCAAATTGATCAATTATAGGCTCAAGCCCAGGTTGCGAACATAAAATGTATAATGTAATAACACAGTCAAGTTGTGGTAAAATACAATGTGAATAATAAAACAGTTAAACTATATAAAACAAAGCTAACCTGTACATATTTACAAGTGATAGCTAAAGCACTACAGAGGAGTGGGGGAGTGGGTAGTATATTAAATGCTGAGGCTGACAAAGTTCTCAACAGTAGAAAATCAGTAGTGGTGTTACAGGTTTTACTGTTAAACAGAAGAGTGAGTACATGCCTTGAAACAGGTGAGGTGGGAGCTTTTTGTAAAGTAAGTTAGAAGTTGAGAGTGAAAAATAATATGAATATAGTAGAGAAGGATGAAACGGTAAAGCTTAAAGAAGAGGAAAGTAGAGGATGGGAACCTGGGAAATAGAGAAGTAGGTAGATTAGATGTCAGAGAAGTCAGAGGGATGGAACTGAAGTGAAGTGAAGGCCTAACCAGTGCATGACTGAGAGTAAGCATCGTTAGTTAGGTGACCTGGACTACTTCAGATTCACAGGTACTTACTAGGCTATTGATCTGTGATGATCTTAAACCTAACCTTACATTCCTATGGTAGATCTTAGCTCTTTTACTTTGCAGACAGATAACCCAGAAACAGAACAGACAATTATATGTTGGGGCAATTACATGTCTCCCCTATCCATGAGAGAAGGGGGTTCTAAACCAGTAATGAATTTGTGGTTACCCATCCATTCATCCAAATTGCAGTTGAATGCAATAAGAGAAGTGCATTGCTCTATGTGGATTTCAAGACAGTTCCACAGAAGTGGTATGCAATACAAAAATATCCTTACATCATCATCATCATCATCCCCCTTTTTCTACATGGGGTCGGGGTATAGTGTTAACTGTCGCCAACTCTCTCGATTCAGTGCCACATGCCTGCCTTCTTCAAAACTCATGCCTGACTGTTGCAGATCTTCTTTCTCACACTCTATCCACCTCTTTGCTGGATGTCCTCGCTTCCTCTTACCTTCTTCCTGTCTGTTCCAGACTGTCTTCTGTTTTTCTACACATGTGCCCAAACCACCGTAATCTGTTCTCTTTGATCTTTTCTGCAATTGGAGCTACTTTGGGTTCTGCTCTTATGTCCTCATTTCTTCATCTGCCCCACAGTGTGCATCCTATCGCCTTTCTCAGGCACATCATTTCCATCACCTCTAGCTTCTTCAACTGTTCTGCCTTTACTGCCCAGGTTTCTGCACCATACAGTAGTACTGGTCACGCCACTGTCTTGTACACCTTACTTTTCAGCTTCTTTCTCATTCTTCTGTCATAGACTACACCTGATACTCTATGTTGGCTGCAGCCCCTCTGATTCTAGCTTTGACCTCTTCATTCAGACACTTTGACCTCTTCATTCAGACTACCCGTCTCCTCAACTACCCCTCCCAGATACCTGAAGCTGTTTACCTGTTCCACTATCTTCCCTTCTAACTCTATTCTCAGCTTCTTCTGATTTCCCCAATTTACTGCCATTACCACTGTTTTATCTGTGCTTAGTTTTATCCTATGTGACTTCAGATTCGATTCCATTCTCCTATCCTTTGCTGAAGTTCTAGATCAGAGTCTGCCTATACTGCCACATTGTCTGCATACAACAGCTTTGTTGATCTGTCCCCTCCAACCTGTTTGCTAATGTAGTCCATCACCAGTATGAACAGCAGTGGGCTCAGAGCTGAACCCTGATGTACACCCACTGGGAACCCCTCTATGAGGCCGAACACCATCCGTACTTGATTCATTGGGTCCTTGTACATAGCCTGCACTAATTCTACCAATGTTTCTGGGACTTCAAACCACTGCAGTACTGCCCAGATCAGCTTTCTTGGGACCTTGTCATATGCTTTCTCCAAGTCTAGGAATGCCCAGATGGACTCTCTCCTCATCTCTTGCTTCTTCTCAAGTATCTGTCTCACTGCAAACATTGGGTCAGTTGTGCTGCATCCTGATCTGAATCCAAACTGCTCATCTCCATCCTACATTCTACTACTCTGCGTATCCATTTATCAATCACCCTCTCCAGAACTTTCATGCAATGTGACAGGAGTTTGATGCCTCTGTACTGCCCAAAGTTGTGTATGTCCCCTTTGTTCTTGTACACTGGCATGAGTATGCTTATTCTCCAGTCATCTGGGATATGCCTTTCTCTCCGCACTGCTATTAGTACCCTCAGAAGCCATTTCTCCCCTATCGCATCAAGTATCGTTATCCTATCTACTGTGACCACATCTGAGCCTGCTGCTTTCCCTGACTTTATCTTCCTTAGTGCTGTTCTTACTTCTTCTAGGGTGGGCTCCTCCTCTTCTTTCATTGTAGGCTGTTTCTGGGGCAGGACAGCTTCTGTGGGGTTTTCTTCATTCAGAAGCTGCTGGAAATACTCCTTCCATTTGCCTTTGATGTCCTCTGGGCTGGTGAGCAGGTTGTTGCTGGCATCCCTTATGAAGGGTGTCTTACTATCTTCTTTATCTTTCTGTCTTTGCCTTGAACCTGATATAGTTTCTTTATGCCCCTTACTGAGTTACTTTCCAGAAGTTGGTATAGTGCCGCCGATGTCCTATTCTTTGCTATTGCAACTTCTTTCTTAGCTTACAAGCCAGCCAGTATTCCTTCCTAGCCTGGTCAGACTTTTCTGTCTCCCACTTCCTTCCTGCACTCTTTCTTTTTTTCTGATGACTTCCTGGACTTCTGCATTCCACCACCAGCTTCCCTTATGTACCTTATTTCCTAACTGGCTTGACCACATATCTTTTCTGTAGTCCTAACACATGCTGTTTGTAGGCACTGCCATTCTTCTTCAACTCCACCTATTTCCTACTCTTCTTGGCGTGCTAGAGCCCTGAGTAATTCCTTGAACTGCTGTACTTTCTCTCCAGTCAACTTCCAGGTCTTCAGCCTGGACTCTGTTGACCTTAGAGCCTTCTCTGACCACTGCTTGTAGCTGATTGTGGCAACTAGTGGCTTATGCTGTGGGCCAACTGTTTCACTGGGGATGACTTTGCAATCATGTATTCTGCCCCAGTGCCTTTTCCTTACTAGGACCAAGTCTACCTGAGTTGCATGTTGACTACTCTTGTATGTGATCTTGTTACTGTCTCTCTTTCTGGACCATGTGTTGGCTACTATCAAGCCATTTGCCAGACAGAAATCTAGAATGGCTTCTCCTTCTTTATTCTGTTGTCCCACCCACGTGGACCCAGGGAGTTCTCATATCCTATTCTGTCTGTCCCGATATGTGCATTCAAGTCACCCATTATCAACACCAATGCATGTTGTCCTACTTTATCTAGTAGGTCCTGCAACTGCTGTCTGAATGCACTCTTTTCCTCACTAGGGGCATAGGCTGAGATTATGAATAATGAAATGTCATTACATTGGAGTCATTAATTCTGATGACATCCCTTACTGCCTTCTGAAGCCTCTCTCTCACCACAATTCCTACACCATTTCTAGCCTGCCCTCCACCTAAGTAGTAGACTGTGGATCCTAAGCCAAGTGGCTTTGCTGCACTGCCCTTCCATCTCATCTCCTGGATACATAAGATGTCTAACCTCCTCCGTATCATCATGTCATCCACTTCCAAGCTGTGTCCTGTCAGTGAACCTACAGTAAGCGTAGCAATTGCCGGTTCATGTTTGGCAGGTTGGTTGGTTTTATGTCCAGCTTTCACTCAACAAACCTATCCTGGGTAACCCAGGCTGGGCAACTAGACACCAGCCAGCCAGTAGCTTATTGACCCAAAGCTGCTGGGCTTTATGGCGGGCACACATTGGCCAATAGGGGCACATATACCACTCTCCCCATTAGCACAGGTCCCTGGGTGTGGGTCAGAGTAGGCCGGGTCCTCAACCCACTTATCACCGGTAACTACCCATGCCCATTCTTGATGACATTAGTTAACATGACCGAATCACCTGGAGCCATATTTTACACCATTCAGTGTCTAGCCCTGCCATGGTGCGCAGTATGTGATCCGTGTTCTATCCTGAGGATACTGCGCACCACAGTAGATGCCAAAAGCGATTGGTCTGTACAACTCTTCCCCCTACACAGCATCATGTAGAGTATGTGCTGCTGCTGCCCACAGCTCTGGTGAGTTTGAGATGGAAACACTCAGCATGTTTTTCGGACATGGGAGAAACCCCAAGGAGACATAGAGAGAACTTGCAAACTCCAAACAGGCATTGGTCGGAGGTTAGGATTGAACCTTGTACCTTGTGCATGGGAGGGGAAGACCTTAACCACTAAGCCATCTGGTCTCTCTCTCCAACATGTTCTATTTATTTTGCAGAAGATATTGAGATCACTTGAACTAGTGTTTCTGATACCACTGGATTTACAAATGTGTAACACTTCTAATATATATGAACTCTACACACAAAGCAGAGGTCACCTCTCAGTAGCCTGTATGATACAGAGAAGAGGAACAAGGCTTGGAGATGTTCTGCATAATTTTTTTTTTTTTTTAACAATTTAAGGCCCTTTTTTATTATTATTTTTAGTGAGAAAGCACTGTGGTCATTCCAGTTGTGACAAGTGTTTGAACACGTACATACCAAAAGGGGCATTATACTCAATGATCAGCCTAATAAATGGAGACTACATGGAACAATTACATCCCTGGATCTGGATGCAATACCTTTAGATACAAGCTGTACAATGATAAAGGACCTCTTTACAAAAGCAGATATGTAGTGCTATTTGACATTCACACTTAAATAAATAAGGCTTGAACCAAAGTCTGAAATGTTTGTAGTATGTGATGTCAAATCAAGTTGTATGGAAGTCACTGAGTTTAGTGCCAGTAATATGCAATAAGTACCACTGTGAGAAGGGATGGGGTATCTTGATTTAAAAGTGCGACTAGAAGGCAGCCAAAAAGATGGTTAGCTCTGCTATGAAAGGGTAGCCATTTTGCTTTCTGAAGGATTTCACAGAGATGTTCATGCTGAGGACAGTATTACGAAACAACACATTTCGATCGCGTGTGTTTGCGAGGTAGTAGTGTTTTTCTTTGAGGCACTGACAAACAGGGAGAGGTCATATTAAAGTTCAGCCAGTAGTTCCCCTTTACCTATAAGGAAAGAAGAAATCGTTTGTGCCCAGAATAGTAAATAGCTGAATTTGCTCTGACTCACTAGATGTGCTCTTGGAAACAGAGACTGATCAAGCCAGAGTCCAAAGTATCTGAATGGAATGATGGATTCAATGAGGTTGTAGTGAAGGTCTTTGATATGCAGCAAAGTGGGAGCTTTAGAAAGTCTATTCTTTCTGCCCAATAACATAGATTTAGTTTTTGGGAAGGCTGAGAATAAGTTTCTTGGTACACAGTCATGAGTTTAGTAGCAGGTACACTTGTAGATGACTTTGGATAAAGCTAAGGGCTAAGGACAAGGGCTAAATCGATAGACAACCATGTCAGAGTATAAAAAGAAACTGCAGTCAAGGGAAGTCAACTGGATGTTTACTTATGAAAATGAAAAATAGCAGAGGGGCCAGAACTGAACCCTTAGTGACATCATTGTGAAGACTGCCTGAAATAAGGAGTCTATCTTAATTCAATTATCGCTTAGTGAGGAAATCATTAAACCACATGTTGGTTTCTGACTAATTCTGATACCTAGTAAGTAGGCTAGTAAAACAAAAAGATCAACTATGTCAAAGTAAAGAGTTAAATCAAAGAAGACTTGCCCAGTGAGGCTCTGTTTACCTACATATCTACCTACAATCCTTTCTACTTTCTGTAGCCTAACTTGTCAAGAATATCTCAACAGCAGCCTTTCCAAACTTATACATATTATGTAAAGTACAGTTTTGTACCTACCATAAATGTAGATGTCCGATAGGAATGCATCTGCAGTCCTAACATATGGGTTGTCCTGCCTCAGGCAGCCCTTCGGTCGGCCGGATTCCAAAGTCTGGGTCTGGCCTCGGCTGATGTCGCACTTCACCCGACGTCATAGCTGCTGTAGTATAAAGGCATCAGCCGACGCCATTTTCCTCAGTGTTTCTTGCCCCAGATGCCAGGTGCCCTCTAGGAAGGCTAAATTTGGAGAAATGCAAATAATTCCAAACAGTAGAGAGCCAAAAAAAAAAATATATATATATATATATATATATATATATATATATATATATATATATATATATATATACACATATATACAAAACAAATACACCATAATAAATTCCCCCAGCTAGCTAAAAGAGGGGTAAGTACCCTAGGAATACCACAGAGGGGAAGGAGGGTGGGTAATCCTGACTGCAGATGCATACCTATCGGACATCTACATTTATGGTAGGTACAAAACTGTACTATGTCCTTCAAGGATGCATCTGCAGTCCTAACATATGGGTAGAATACCATAGCCAAACTGGGGGAGGAGGCACTAAGATAAAGATGGTGTAGTCAAGATCCCTTGCAACACAGCAGTTGCAAAACCTGCTCGGGATCTGGAGTATAAAGGAAGGTTATAATGCTTGGCAAATGTATGCATGGAGCTCCAAGTAGCAGCTTCTAAAATGTCTTTGGTAGCCACTCCTCGTAGGAAAGCTGTAGTGGTGGCTGTAGCTCTTGTGGAATGAGGTCTGATATTTTCAGGAGTTGTCTTTCCATGAAAAGAGTAGCAAAATCGGATGCAATTTCCTATCCATTTTGAGATTGTCTGTTTTGAAATTGCTTTTCCTTGCATTCCTGTTGCATATGCTACCAGAAGCTGGTCAGTTTTTCTGTTGGTCTTAGTTCTGTCCAGATAGTAGCGTAATTGTCTGTGCACATCCAAGGTATGTAGCAGTCTTTCCCCCCTGTTCTGTGGGTTGGGGAAAAATGTAGGTAAATGAATCGCTTGGTTCAATGATACTCTGGAGACCACTTTTGGCATAAAGGTAGGGTTAGTTCTCAGAGACACTCTATCCTGATGGAAGATAAGGAAGGGCTGTACTGCCATTAATGCCTGTAATTCAGATACCCTTCTTGCTGAAGTGATTGCTAGCAAGAACTGTAAATCTGCTGTTGCTGCTGGTTCAAAAGGGGGAAGTGTTAACTTTTCCAGCACAAAGTTGAGATCCCATGCAGGTAAAGGTGGTTTCCTTGGAGGCTTTACATTTTTGATTCCTCTCAAGAACTGCCTGAGTAGAGGATGAGAGAAGACAGGAGGATCCATGTTGTATTCTGCTGAAATTGCTGATGCATGAATCTTAATGGAGGAGTAGGACAGGCCATTGTGGAACAGTTCTGCTAAGTATTCCAGGATGTGTGCTATGTTTGCCAATGAGACATTTTCTCCCTTTGCTGCACTCCAAATGAAGTATCTTTTCCATTTGGCTGAATAAGTCTTCCTTGTGGAGGGTCTGCGAGCCTCCAGGATAATGTCCTTAACCCTCTAAGATAAATCTGGGTTATTTTGTTTTATGCAATATTCCAAGCAGCTAGCTGCAGTGTTTTCAAGTTTGGATGTAGGATCTTGTAGTTGTTCTGTGTTAGAAGTAAGGGACATAGAGGTAGAGGCCATGCGTGTGTCCGAGACATGCTTCTCAGTAGCGGGTACCAATGTTGCCTCGGCCAGTCTGGAGCTATCAGGATTACCCTTGGCTGATCCTCTTTGATCTTCAGTAGGACTTTGTACATCAAAGGAAGAGGTGGGAATGCATATGCTGTCAGGTTTTCCAGCTGAAGGAAAGGGAGTCCACCCTCCAAGCAAGTGGGTGGTATGCTCTTGTGCAGAATTTCTTCAATTGGTGGTTGTGTGGGGAGGCGAACAGGTCTATCTTTGGTAGTCCCCATTTCTTTGTTATGGTTTTGAAGATATCTGGATGCAGCATCCATTCGTGAGCATCCGTGGTAGTTCTGCTTAAGGTGTCTGCTAGTGAATTTTCTTTTCCTGGTACAAATCTGGCCTGGAGTTGAATGTTGAGATTCAGGGCCACATTCCACAGGTCCATTGCCATCCGGCATAGAGGATATGAGTGTGTACCTCCCTGTTTGTTGATGTACCACATGACTGTGGTATTGTCCGTCCTTATCAGCAGGTGACCTTGTTGAAGCCTGGATTGCATGTTTCACTGCCAGCATCTCCTTTTGATTTATGTGTAGATTCAGCTGGTCTTGGGTCCATAGGCCTTGTATACACTTGTCCACCATGTGTGCCCCCCAGCCTAGGTCTGAGGCGTCCGTGGTGATGGTCTGGCTTGGATGAGATTTGTGGAAAGGCAATCCTCTGTTCAACTGACAGGCCTGAGCCCACCACAGGAATTCTTGCTTCAGGCATGGAATTATTGGAATCTGGGCTTCTAGACTGTGCTTGTGTTGAGACCATACATTCCTTAGGTACCATTGTAACTTTCTCATATGCAGCCTGGCATGCGGAATCAATATTATGCAGGATGCCATGTAACCCAGGGCTTGCAGGACTTTCCTTGCAGAAAGCTGTGTTTGTGTTGCTATTGTCATGAAATAGACTGGTAGTTGCTTTTGTTTTTCTTTTGTGAGAAAAGCCATCTGAGTTGATGTATCCAGTTCTGCACCCAAGAATGTTATCCTTTGGGATGGTACTAGTCTTGACTTTTGCATGTTGACTGTGTATCCCAAGGCTTGCAACAGTTGTATGACCTTTTCCAAATCTTTTGTTAATTTTGTCTTGTTGTCCGCTTGTATTAGGCAGTCGTCCAGGTATGGGTAAATTTGAATTCCCTGAAGCCTGCAATGAGCAATTACTGATGCCAGGCATTTCGTGAATACTCTGGGCGCAGTAGATAAGCCAAAGGGCAATGCTGAGAATTGATAATGCTCTGATCCTGCAAGAAATCTGAGGTGTCTTCTGCAATCTGGTCGTATAGGGACGTGCAGGTATGCCTCCTTGAGATCTAGAGTCACCAGCCAAGACTCCTTGCCCAGCATGGGAAGAAGTTGCTGGAGGGTCAGCATTTTGAATTTTGGAACAATGAGGTATGTGTTCAGAGAGGACAAGTCGAGAATAGATCTCCATTGATTTTCTTTTCTTGGTACAAGGAAAAGCCTGGAGTAAAATCCTTGGCCTTGTTCCATAGGTGGTACCTTTTCTATAGCTCTCATCCTTAGTAAGTTGTTGATTTGTCTTAGAGCGTCTGTTTTTTGGCTTGGTGGTAGGTTTGGCATTCCTCTCTTTTTTGGTAGTGTGGAAGTGAAACCTGTAGCCTTTGTCTATTGTTTGTAAAGTCCATTTGTCTCCTGTAATGTAATGCCAGTTGTCGAAAAATAAGGCTAGTTTTCCGCCCAAGGGTGCTTCCAGTTGTTCCCTGGTAGGCGGAATCAGAGCCAAGTCATTGTGTCTGTCCTGTGGAAGTGGTTGTAGTTGAATCTGTGGCAGTACGTCTCTGGTTGGTAGGCTGCCACTGACGTCCCCTGTAGGCACCCCTGGATTGACCTCTGCCTCTTGGGCATCTATTTCTGCCTCTCTGTGCTCTGGAGGTGTCTGGAAAGGACCAATTCTTCGAAGGCAAATTTCTGCTAAACCTCGGAGGTTGGACCTGTAAAAAATCCTTGACTGTTTGGACAGATTTTGCTTTTTCTTCCACCTTCTTTAGAACCTCCTGTGCAGGGGAGCCAAACAAACTTTGTTTCTCCATAGGAGCATCTAGGAGTTTTGACTTAACATGGTCTGGTAAGGATTGTTCTTTTAACCAGGCATGCCTTCGAATCACTGTTCCAGTCATAGCTGATCTAAAGGAAGCCTCCAGTGCATCATAGCCACATTTTAAGAAATGGTTACTGACCTGCTGAGAGTTATGTACCAAATCCTGAAGGGACTTGCGGTCTATAGGTTCAGGAGAGGACAGTTTTTTACTTAGCTGGTCTAACAAAAATTCCTGGTACTGAATCATGTGAAATTGACAGTTTAAGGCCCTGGCCGAAAGAGTAGCAGAAGTATAAACCTTTTTACCCCATCTCTCTAATGCTCTTGATTCCCTATCAGAAGGGAGAGGGTTTTTGGCAGAGGCAGCTGCCACAGCTTTAGGGCCCTGTGAAATGGTTTCAGGATCTGCAACAGGAGCCTTATACAAATGGTAGTGTGTGTCCGGGACCCTGTAATATCTGTCAGGCTTGGCAGGGGCCGGAGGAAGAGAATCAGGGGCAGTACAGGCATCATTATATGCATCATCAGCAACTGTTAGTACTGGAGGAATGGCTAAAGACCTATGCTGTGGTAAGTGTAAAAAAGTCCTTAGCCTTTTCCTTGAATCTGAAAAATCCTGGCCCTGCCATTGAAAGTGTTCCCTCATAGCATGTAAGGTTTCCCCAAAAGAAAATTCTTCAGGAGGAGAAGCAGAAGGAATGGAGTCTTCTGCATCAGAATCCTCATAAGGAGAATATGGGCCTTCCTGAGGGTCTGAAATATCTGAGTCATCCGAGGAATAGTCTGTAGAAACAGGCTCCGGGGGTTCAGTCCTAGGCCTCTTATATGGAGGGGGTTGAGAGGCCCTGTCTGGGTGAGGCTGGGATCCCCTGATCAAAGAAATGAGATCCTCAGCCAGGCTGAGCATTTGGGAACTAGAGGTAGGCCTGTGTGAGGGAGTTTTAGCAGGTAAGGCCTTAGAAGATTTAGCTGCTTTAGCCCTGGAAAAAGCCTCGATAGACATAGATGCAGGGGGTCTAGCAGCCCCATGTGCAGGGGTAGATATGTCTAAAGGAATAGTATCTGACAAATCCTGGGTGCCTGCTTCTGTAGGGGTAATTTCAGTAGCAGATTCAGCCATGCTCTGTGAGGCCTCGGCTATCGGAGGCATGCTTTCTGCCGAAGGAAGAACCGAGGACTCGGTTTCAGCCGAAACCGACTCACTCGCGGTTGGCCTAACCGTGGTTTCAGCCGAAACCGCGGACCGCGAGTGTCGGTCCTTTTCCTTGCGCTTTTTAGCTAATTGTGTAGTCGGAGTCTCCGACAGCATTTTGTATGCAAAAGCGGGACCAAAAAACTCCTCTGCAAACTCCGACCGACGTCTAAGCGTCCGTCGGTTGAAGGAAGCACAGGCTAGACAAGCTGATACGTCGTGGTCTGGGCCTAAACAAGGAAGGCAGTAAGAGTGGAAATCCTTATGAGGTATTTGTTTCCCACAAGTTAAACAATTATTTACTTTGTCTGACATCGGCTGAGGCAAGAAAGAGTCCCCAGTGGGGTACTTAGCTTTTTAGAAGTCTTCGGTAGTTGAAATCTCTGGATCTGACCGACCGGCACTTGCGAACAGCTTCTGCTTCGGGCACCGCGCGGCAAGAAAGACCGAGGAAAATGGCGTCGGCTGATGCCTTTATACCACAGCAGCTATGACGTCGGGTGAAGTGCGACATCAGCCGAGGCCAGACCCAGACTTTGGAATCCGGCCGACCGAAGGGCTGCCTGAGGCAGGACAACCCATATGTTAGGACTGCAGATGCATCCTTGAAGGACATCTACACCCTTATTTATCCATTTAGCAATCTGCAGTTGTTCCTCTTGTTCTGTGATATCGTCATTTCAAATTTATTTTTATTTATTTACCATTTGATAACCAAGTAGGTGGAAAAGACTACTGACCCTTTGCAGCCATGCCTCAAGCTCCAAGAGCAAACAAACAGTAGAGAGTCAATTATCTGATCTGAATGGAGAGATGAAACGTCAGCAAGCAAAGGAGAGAAGTAGTGCTGAAACTGAACTCATCCTCAAGTCTTGTTGAGTACCTTCACGAGGTGGACCCTGTTTTTTAAAAATGATACTGATATATAGACTCTATTCATATAGCATACATCATGGACAGAAGTAGGTCAAAAATTAACAGACAGCTGGGTGCACAAGACCTAGGATAAAAAAGTGCCCAATCCTGGTAGGCGGACTGGTGCCAGGACTGGTAAAAGGACAGTGTAGAATCTCAAAATAAGGAAACATTCCTACAATGGGGCCAGGCCAGGCCCGGGGGAGGATCCCCCCCTGTTGTAGAAGGAAGTAGTCCACAAAAATCACAAAAACTGATACTCCAAAGAGAAGCCATAAAGACGATAGAGTGGACTATTGAGGATAAGAAAGAAATTATGTGTTGTTACTGTTATGCAAAAAGCCCAGAAATTCCAGACACAAGATATACAAAACAACTGAGAGAGAAATTAGAGGTAAGGAAAAATACTTCCCCAAGAAAAACTGTCAGAAGCTTCGGCCAACTGGCACTTGCGAACTGCTTCTGCTTCGGGCACCGCGCAGCAAGAAAGACTGAAGAAAATGGCGTTGGCTGCTTCTTTTATACCCCTGATGACCTGACATCAGGGAAGGGGCGACAGCAGCCGACGCAGGACCCAAGACTTTGGAATTCAGGCCGGCTGAGGGCAACCTGCCAGCAGGATCACCCAAATGTAATGACTGCAACAGTGAAACACGAAGAACATCTTTGATCTGTTTGGTAAAAGAAGGATCTGAGGAAGTGCGAAAATATAAACAAAACCAAGAGATATTTGAAAAGTATAACAAAGAAATAAGGACATGGGGAAGAGAGATTTTATATGGTGCAATATTTATCCAAAGGAGAAAGCCAAATTAATCAATATAAAGAAGGCAGCCCCAAAGACATTCAAAGCGAAATATAGGCAAAGGCATTTGGATATGGAAAATTTCACAATTAAAAAAAAAAAAAATCACAAAGATAGAATGTAAAAAAGATTAGTAAAGTAGACGTTAAAAATATAGAAGTTGAAGGTATGAAGTGCCTGCAAAGTGAAGGACGTGGTGTACAAGACCTAACACAGGTTATAGCACAGCATGACGGAGCGAGTCCCCAAAGTAAGGAAAACAGGAAGATCAGGAAACATCTGAAGAAATATGGAAATGGGAAAGAAAATGATTTAATATGGTGTAATATTTATGCAAAGGAAAAAGCAAAACTAATCAGTATAAAAAGAGTTGCACCAAAGATATTTGAAAACAAATACAGGCAAAGGAATCCAGACATGGAAAACTTTACAATACAAAAAAAAAAAAATAAGACAGAGGAAAAGTAAAAAGGAGATTAATAATGGAGAGTTAAAGAAATAGAAACTGAGGTTATGAAGTACCTGTGAAGTGAGAAGTGAAGGATTCAGTGTAGAAAATCTAACTCAAAAAACACCACAACAGGATAGAAAGCAATGAATATCTAAATTGAAAGGAAACCAGTGGAAAAGGAAGCAATTGGTCAGGTGCCATATGAAGATAATTTGGACCCTCTCATAGGAAATCAGTACAAAATGTTCACTTGAAGCTAGACAGCAAAGAAAGCAAAGTACAGTTGTGTACCTACCATACATGTAGATGTTTGAGTGTATTCACTGTTGCAGTCATTACACTTGGGTTATCCTGCTGGCATGCTACCCGCAGTCGGCCTGAATTCCAAAGTCCTAGTCCAGCGTCGGTTGCTGTCGCCTCTTCCCTGACGTCAGTGCGCCAGGGGTATAAAAGATGCAGCCGACGCCATTTTCTTCAGTTTTTCTTGCCCCAGATGTCAGGTGCCCACAAAAGGGTAGGCTAAAAAATTCTGATCATAAAAAAGCATGCACATAACCTTCATCTACAAGCAAATACACCACATAGGTTGTATAGAATAGAGAAGTAAAGATAAGTCCCAGCAATGAAAGGGGGATGGTGGGAGGGTAACCTGGACTGCAACAGTGAATAGACTTGAACATCTACATTTATGGTAGGTACACAACTGTACTATGTTCATCGTGTTTCACTGTTGCAGTCATTACACTTGTGTTGAATCCCAAAGCTGAGGTTGGGTGGCTAGGCCTAAATAGAATTAGGAGTGGCTATGAGGCCCTGCAGAACTGCAGTGGCAAAGCCTGCTCTGGATTTAGAGTAAAGAGGTAAGTGGTAGTGCTTTGCAAAATTGTGCACTGAAGTCCAGGTTGCAGCCTCCAAAATGTCCTTGGTTGGTACTCCTCTAAGGAAGGCTGCTGAAGTGGCTGCTGCTCTGGTAGAATGTGGCCTAATGCCCTTAGAAACTGATTTGCCATGTTGTGAATAGCAGAAACGAATGCAGTGGCCTATCCATTTTGAAATAGTCTGCTTTGAAATAGCTTTTCCTTGTGATCCTGCAGCATATGCCACTAAGAGTTGCTCAGTCTTTCTGAAAGCTTTAGTTTTGTCCAAGTAAAAGCGTAGCTGTCTGTGTATGTCCAAAGAATGCAGAAGTCTCCCCCCTTTATTCTGCGGGTTTGGATAAAAGGTAGGCAAATGTATGGTTTGGTTAAGAGCCACACTGGACACTACCTTAGGCATAAATGTTGGGTTTGTCCTTAGAGAAACCCTGTCCGGATGGAAAATAATAAAAGGTTCCACAGCCATTAGTGCCTGTAACTCTAAGACTCTTCTTGCTGAAGTAATTGCTAGGAGAAGAGTTGTTTTCCATGATAAGTATTTTATCTCAGCTGTATTGGCTGGCTCAAAAGGAGGCAGTGAGAGTTTTTCCAAGACAAAATTGAGGTCCCATGCAGGTACTGGAGCTCTCCTTGGAGGTCTTGTTTTTGGCCCCTCTGAGATGCTGCCTTAGCAGTGGATGAGAAAAAATAGGTGGGTCCGTATTGTAATGAGCTGAAATGGCAGAGGCATGGATCTTAATTGATGAGAAGGATAGGCCTTTGTCCAGCATCTCAGTTAGGTATTGTAAAATCTGAGGAATATTTGGTACAAGCCTGTCAATTCCTTGTACCTGGTTCCAAGCACAGAATCTCTTCCATTTTTCTGCATAACATGTTCTGGTGCTGGGCCTCCTGGCTTCCAAAATAACATCCATAACTGCTTTAGAGAGAGGTGTGTTCTGAAAGTTTACATTATCCGCCATGCAGCCAGATTTAGGGTTCTGAGTTGGCTGTGTAGGATCTGATTGTTTTGTTGGGTCAGCAAATGAGGAATTTGAGGCAATGTCCAGGCTGGGCCTTGAGACAAAGCTCTTTAGGATTGGGTACTAGTGCTGGTGTGGCCAGTCTGAGGCAATCAGGATCATTTTTGGCTTCTCTTGTCTGACCTTTAGGAGTACCTTGGGGAGGAGAGGTAGAGGAGGGAAGGCATATACTGTAAGGGCTTTCCAGCTGAATGAAAGGGCGTCCACTTTCCATGCTTGTTTGTGATAAGTCAGAGTGCAGAATCTCTGTAGATGGCAGTTGTGAGGGTAGGCAAATAGATCTATGTCTGGGCATCCCCATTTCCCTGTTATCATGCTGAAGACTTGTGGATCTAGTTTCCACTCGTGAGGATCCATGAGGTTTCTGCTTTGTTCGTCTGCCAAAGTATTTGTCTTTCCTGGCAGGAATTGTGCTTGCAGGTGTACTTGATAAGTCAATGCTGTGTTCCACACAGTCATGGCTTGTCTGCAGAGGGGGTAGAATGTGTGCCTCCTTGCTTGTTTATGTACCACATGACTGTAGTATTGTCCATCTTTATCAGCAGTTGTCCTGGATGAAGTTGGTCCTTGAAGGCTGTCAGGGCATTCTGTACAGCTAGCATCTCTTTTTGATTGATATGAAGATGCATTTAGCTTGTGGGCCATGTGCCCTGAATATATTTTCCTGCCATGTGTGCCCCCCAGGCATAATCTGATGCATCTGTTGTGTCTGCCTGGCTGTGGGTAAAGTGAATGGCTGTCCCTTGTTGTGGTGACAGGCCTGTGCCCACCATCGAAACTCTTGTTGCAGGCAGGGAATGAGAGTAATTACTGTTTCCAGGCTGTGGTAATGTTGAGTCCAAACACTTTTTAGATACCACTGTAGTTTTCTCATGGCCTAGAAGAGGCTTCGTCGTCGGTTATGGACCTCGGATGCCTATCCTTTTCTTTATCCTTGCGCTTTTTATGAATTCCAGTCATTGGTTGTTCCGACGGTATTATACAGTTAAACCTTCGGCCAAAGTAATGAAAAGCAAAACCGTACTGACGCTTTATCGTGCGTTGGTTAAATCTAGCACAAAACCAACAACTAGCAACGTCGTGGTCAGGGCCTAGGCAAGGAATACAGTAAGAATGAAAATCCTTATGAGGTACTTGCTTCCCACAAGAAATACAACTGTTAACTTTTTCTGACATTGGTCTGGAGCAAGAAAAAGTTTCCCCAATGGGGTACTTAGCTTTATTGAAGACTTCGGATTCGAAATTCAATTTCAAAAATCTCAGGAGTTGGCCGACCGGCACTTGCGAACTGCTTTTGCTTCAGGCACCGTGCAGCAAGAAAGACTGAAGAAAATGGCGTCGGCTGCATCTTTTATACCCCTGGTGCACTGACATCAGGGAAGAGGCGACAGCAACCGACGTAGGACCAGGACTTTGGAATTCAGGCCAACTGCGGGTAGCCTGCCAGCAAGATAACCCAAGTGCAATGACTGCAATAGTGAAATACGATGAACATCAGGAAACTGGAAACTCTGATGCAGTCAATGTTGAGGAGTGATAGGCCACTGAGTTCCTGTATGACACAGCAATGGATGGCACTGGATGAAACTGAAGAGAATGTGCCAGAGGAAGATGCTACAGAACTTTCTATAGAATGCCAGCAGGAAATGGAGACCAAGGGATGTGCCCTCAGCTTAGAAAAAAAAATGAGCTAAGAGAAGAGTTGCTTGATTTGATAGACATTGACAGATATATCAAGATCAATGAAAGAAATAGACTGCAGAAGGTTAATAAAACCCAGAAAGTTAGAAGTCTGACAAAACAAATGAACGTAGTAATTAGGACTGTTCATAGAGATCCATGCGATATAACATAAGTAAACAGGATACATTATTGTGCAGCTAAATTAATAACTGATAAAGTTCTACCACAAGAACACAGGGTAGTGAGGGAAAGGAAGGGGAGAAATTGAATACCATCATGAATGTATCGAACAGGGAAAACTATAACGCAGTTAAGACAAGAAGTGTCTCTGTTAGAAGACTACAGAAGAGTGAACAGATCAGGAAAAATACAAAGAAAGACAGATATGATAAAAACAATGTGCAGTATTAGAACAGACCAGGAACTATCATGCACTATCACAAATAAACTACAAATTTCAGCACAGATGGAAAAACTTAGAAGATACAAAGATAAATATAAAGGAAAAGTACAAAATAAGCAATTTATTGATGGCCCAAAAAAGTTTTATAGAGAACTGGGAAACAATGTAAGAGGAATTGAAAGACCACCAAAAAAAGAAATAGATACAGTTTGGAGAAATATCTATGAAGATCCTGTGGAACATAAAAGATGCTAAATGGATAGAAGACGTTAAAGAAAGAATAAGACGTTTAATGGTACAGGACATGAAATGGGATGAAGTAACAGCCAAAGGGATTGAAATAAAGTTAGGAAAAGCCTCTAAATGGAAAACCCCAGGCCCAGCTGCAGTATCTAACTTTTGGCTAAAAGTATTAACATATTTGCACGAAGATTTAGCTATGAGTAAGAACTACATATATGCACACCCCGAACAGACAGACATCAACCTGGCTAACAGGAAAAACAATGCTCCTACTTAAGAGTAAATCTGCAAGGTACCCTAAAAATTACAGACCAATAACTTACCTTCGGACGATGTACAAACTATACATGGTAATTGATGCTGACAGAGTTTATAGTCATTTAGAAGAAAACTCAATTTTGGCAGTAGAACAAAAGGGCAATAAAAGAAAGTCATACGGAACAAAGGTCATCTGTTGTTAAAGTCATAGAGGAAAACTTTAAAAGGGGAAGAATCTAAGTATGGCATGGACTGACTACAAAAAAGCATTTGATAGTATCCCACATTCATGGATAAAAGAGAGCTTAAAAATGTATAAGATACATCCTAGACTGATCAACTACATTACAGTGACCATGAAACAGTGTCAGACCACTTGGCAATTAAGCCATGATAAAGGACAAATTATTATCGCAGGGGTAACAATTCAAAGACAGATATTCCAGGGTGACACTCTGTCACTGCTTCTATTCTGCCTTGCCCTTAACCCATTAAGCTGTCTACTTAACAGCTTAGGCCATGGTTATAATTTGGCTCCTAGAAAACAACAAAGTGCAAAGACTTCTCATCTTCTCTTTGTCCATGACTTAAAACTGTACAGCTCATCAGATGAGGAAGTGAAAGCACAACTGCAAGTTGTCAAAACTTTGAGATGATATAAGAATGTCATTTGGTCTTGATAAATGTGCAAAAGCAACCTTTAAAGCAGGAAAACTGCAACGCCAGGAAAACATCAGTTTGAAACAAGAATGTGATATAAAAGATCTTGAGCAAGGTGGAGTGTATAAATATATGGGACTTGATGAAGGATCAACAATAAAACACGAACAAATGCAAATAAAACTTAGTAAGGAATATTTCAGAACACTTAAATTAATCCTGAAAACAGCACTGACATCTAGGAACAAAATCCAAGATGTAAACCAATTTGCTCTTCCTGTCCTAACTTACAGTTTTGGAGTGACTGACTGGCCCCAAAACGTGTTGGACAGATTAGATAGGAAAAGAAGGGTGCTTCATGCTCACCAAATGATTTATAAATATCAGTGCACATAAAGATTATACATTCCCCGTTCTGAAAGAGGGACGGGCCTCCCTGAAAATGATTACATGTATAGATTTGCAGATGTGGGAGTCCACACATCTGCTGACCTCACAAGACAAAAATGTAGTGAAAGCTTTGAAACATGAGAATAAATCTAAGATGACGTCTCTGCTTAATCTAGCAGAAGCATATCGGCGTCAAGCAAGAATGGAAATCAAACCAGAACAGATAAAAAAATCAGGCAGCAACTGAATGTGTCAAAAAAAAAAAAAAAAAAAAAACAAAGAATATAAGGTGAAGGACCTGATGAGAAGGCAAGAAATGTGGAAAATGCATAAATATAGTTGCAAGCATAGAAACCTTCTGGAAGAACCTCATGTTGATCAGGAAAGAACACAAGAATGGTTAAGGAGAGGCAAATTCAAACCAAAAGATGAAAGGTTAATATTGGCGGCACAATTCAGTGGGCTACGTACACGTTGGTTTACAAAGTCCATTGATTATGTGGGAGGAAGAGATAAGTGTAGGTTTTGCAAAACAGAATTGGAAACAGTTGCACACCTCTGCTGGTTGTCACATACTAATGGCAGAAGCACTGTATACTGAAAGGCACAATAATATGTTGAGACTGTTGCACTAAGGATTGTGCAAACATTATAGTATTGAAGTGGATGAAAAACACTGGAAACATGAGCCACAAAGCATCACACAAAATGAAGAAGTCTACATCACATGGGATCATCCATTAGCCACAGTTCAAAAGACAGATAGTAGAACCCCAAATATAGTCGTCCAAGAAAAGAAGACAAAAGTAGCACTGATCAATGAAATCGCCACACCCAGTGACTACAGTGTCCTGTGTACAAAGACACACAAAGTTATAAAATATCAGGATTTGCAAGCAAAAACGAGAGCAATGTGGAATAAAGATACCCAGATAGTTCCAATAGTAGTAGGAACAACAGGTCTTGTAAAAAAAAGTCTACAATCATATTTAGATATGCTACCAATACATTTAACACTGTAAAGAAATTGCAGGAGGAGTCATTACTGGGAACATTGCGGGTGTTGCAAAGAGCACTTTTGGCTGACATCAAAGAGTGACACAATACTAATTTCATGAACTTTAGTCATACTTTGACTTAGGAATGGGGTCCATTCCCGTCATGGTATTAGAAACCCAAAAGAGTTGGAGAAATTAAAAAAAAAAACAGAGACTCAATTATCTGAACTAACAGGGACCTAGGATAGTTCGGATAATCAAACTGTTAAGATAGTCAAACATATCACTGAACCAGATAAACTTCTAAAATCTTATATTTTTCTGCATGCTGGAATACACTTTTCAACCATTCAGCAATTTCAGTGGACAAGAACGAATATTTTTCACACATGTGCTGGCTACAAGCTCAAAAAACATGCTCAAGCAAAAATGTACAATGTTTACATAATCAGACTTTAATTTTCCTACCCAAAAGTTTTGAAAAGGGGTCTATATCACGTAGTCGAACTGCAATAAGTCCGACTATGTAACTATCGAACCAGGATGTTCGAAATCTAAGAAGTACGAACACACAGAACAGCGTTTTTTTTCCCAGGGAAAAAATCGCTGTTCCAGTACAAAAACAAAAAACACACGTACACTATGAACATATAGTAATGGGGGGGGGGCTTCACCCCCTCCACACACCCCCTATTTAAATATACCAACTCCGAGATTGCACCACAGTGAAGGAAATAGCGAAGTCACAAAAGCAGCCCACCGATTTTTTTTCCCAGAAAAAAAATTGGTGTTCCGCGGCTTTCCTATTTTCACTTTTCAAACTTCTCAGTTCGATATTACGACGTTCGAACACCTCTGCATTCGACGTCGTGATACAGACCCTTTGAAAAGCTGGTTCTGATAACTGATGTTTCGGATAATCGACTCTCTACTGTACCAGTTTATCACAAATTCCAACATTATAGCATTAACACACATCTACAAACAGCTGATTGCATGTTATATGAGTCAGTAGAATCACAGAAAAATTGACAAAATAGATTTGTTTGAATGAACCTAAATGAACATACAGTGGATATAAAAAATGTACTCACCCCTGTTAAAATGCCAGGTTTCTGTGATATAAAAAATGAGACCTCAATAAATCATTTTAAAACTTTTCCCACCTTTAATGTGACCTATAACCTGTACACTTCAATTGAAAAACATCTGTTAGGGGAAAGAAATATCAAAAATAAAAAAAAACATACAATAAGCTGGTTGCATAAGTGTGCACACCCTTAAACTAATACTTTGTTGACGCACCTTCTGATTTAAATACAACATTCAGCCTTCTTGGGTAGGAGTCTATCAGCATGGCACATCTTGACTTGGCAATATTTGCCCACTCTACCTTGCAAAAGCACTCCAAATCTGTCAGATTGTGATGGCATCTCTTGTGCACAGCCCTCTTCAGTCACCCCACAGATTTTCTATTGGATTTAGGTCTGGGCTCTGGCTGGGCCATTCCAAAACTTTAATTTTCTTCTGGTGAAGCCATTCTTTTGTGGATTTGGATGTATGCTTGGGGTCATTGTTGTGCTGAAAGGTGAAATCCCTCTTCATCTTTCTAGCAGATGACTAAAGATTTTGGGCCAAAAGTGACTGGTATTTGGAACTGTTCATAATTCCCTCCACCTTGACTAAAGCCCCATTTCCAGCTGAAGAAAAACAACCCCAAAGCATGATACTGCCGCCACCATGCTTCACTGTGGGGATGGTGTTCTTTTGGTGATGCAAAATGTTGTTTTTGCGCCAAAAGTACCTTTTGGAACTGTGGCCAAAAAGTTCAACCTTGACCTCATCAGACCATAACACATTTTCCCACATGCGTTTGGGAGTCGATGTATTGTTTTGCAAATTTTAGCCAGGCCTGGATGTTTTTCTGTGTAAGAAAATGCTTCAGTCTTGCAACCCTACCCCATAGTCCAGACATATGGAGAATACAGGATACATTGTTGTCACGTCTAGTACACAACCAGTACTTGACAAATTCCTGCAGCTCCTTCAGTGTTGCTGTAGGTCTCTTGGCAGCCTCACTGACCAGTTTTCATCTTGTCTTTTCATCAATTTTGGAGGGACATCCAGTTCTTTGCAATGTCACTGCTGTCCCATATTTTCTCCACTTTTTGGTGACCATCTTCACTGTGTTGCAGGGTATATCTAATGCTGTGGAAATTTTTTCCTTTCCTTCTCCTGACAGATACCTTTCAACAATAAGATCCCTTTGATACTTTGTAAGCTGTCTGAGAACTATGGCTTTTGCTGTAGCTGGCAACTGAGTAAATGTCAGGAAAAAACTACTAGAACAGCTGAACTTTATTTGGGGTTAATCAGACTCTAGCAATTGATGGCAGGTATGTACCCAGAAAGCCTGAATGCTGTAATTAAATCAAAAGGTGCTTCAACAAAGTATTAATTTAAGGGTGTGCTTATTGTATGTTTTTTTTATTTTTTTATATTTCCCCCCTAACAGATTTGTTTTTCAATTGAATTGTAAAGGTTATAGGTCACATTAAAGGTGGGAAAAGTTTTGAAATGATTTATTGTGGTCTCATTTTATTACATCACAAAAACTTGGCATTTTAACAGGGGTGTGTACACTTTTTATATACAATGTAACATGTAATATACATATTACAGCTGCATATAACATACATTACTATTATTATGGTGAATGCAGTACACAATTGATCATGGTAGTAGTTCCAAGTGTTATCTACCAGGAGAGGATTTTAAGAGGATCTTTAAAGTCTGTAATGGTTTCCTGATTTTTAATTTTCTTGGGCTAGTGGCTCCAGACAGGATGTCTCAGTCTACAGAAATATCCTTCTTGTACAGCAGATTTAAACTGATGGATGTGCCAGACAGAAAAAATAGCTGTTTTGAGAGCTTCTAAGTGCATATGTGCTTTCTAGTTTCCCGTGCTTTACCTTTAAATGGGACAGAAGCCCTAATTTAGTATCCTGAACATTAGTGGACAAAGCAGAAGCATTAACCCTATTATGTACAGAAACCATTTAGCATTCCCATTAATTTGCAATGGTACAACAAGGGTCTGATGAAAGAACAAATCTACATTTGGTTTTCCTCATCAGTTTGAATTCTGTCCTCCTTATTAAGTACACCATTATCAGGGAGCACAAGTGCTACTGATAAATATGTACTGAATGCTTCCTTTGCATCACGACCTAACCGCACAGTTTGCACACTCGCTGCTCTCTTCACACTCCTCATTTTTCCATTAATGCTGTCAAATGTTCGATTTTTCCTCCACAAAACAACAATGATCCAGAAACATTAATTATGGCAACAACTTTTGCCACTTCTTTGGATAGTATAGACAAACACTTTGTAACCATGGTTTAAAACGGAAATGCTTTAACTTCTGTTAATCACAGTAAGTCATTTCTATGACTTCTTCCCAATCTCTCCCTCTCTTTTTCTCTCAATTCTACCATGTTTTTAAACTCCATTTTATTTTTATCCTGAACTAATTTCTATCTTTCCTAATAACTCTTGAATCCACCTATTCCTTAAATACGTCTGTTTTTAACAGGTAAGTAGGAAAGTGACCGGGGGGGGGGGGGGGTAGTACCTGAGTTGATAGCTACAGGATGGGTGTTGAAGTTTTCGATTAAATATACAATTTCTATCCAGTCTAGCCCAGTCACTCTATCTTAGTTAATATGTAAATTCTGTCAAAAGCTCCTACTACTGAATTCACATCCTCCAAACTAAGCATGACATACTTCTTTAGAAATCTGCCCTCTTTTATTATATCACCCCTTGCAGATCCCCGACACATCGTTGCTACTGCACATCAGGTTCCTATTCCCACACAAACCCATGAATAATTCTCCATGCTAAAAGCTTGTTCTCCAAAGTTCCATAACAGTTTTAAGTGAAATACAAATACATGTCACAGCCAGTAACCTCTTACTACCACAGATTTACTACTATTGCCTTTTTCTATCACTACTGCAGCCCCCCTCCAGCAAACAGTGTTATTTTTCAACAGTATTGCCAGGACTTAAATACCCCCCATTCATAAAGCTTTATACCACAAGACAGTTAAATTACTGCAAAACAAAACTTGATTGTCTTACCACAGTACTTACAGATATCTATTAAACAAAAGTCTAAATGGCATTCTTGTAGCTGCATAGTTAATAAAAATAATTAAATAAAGAAAATAACCATTACTTTAGCTATACATGCAAAGAAAAGCCCATAGTCCTCAATTAATGCTCCCTACACGGGTTTGCATAAAACAAGACAATGCAGAAAACTGCAAACACAAAGAATACTTCTCTTAGTGGCGCAGCATGATACCTCTGAGATCATCCATGTGCAACTAACATCGGGCAAATCTGCAATGCAAATTGTGGCCTGCTACAGAACACCCTCCATGACCCAGGACCACCACTCTGCCTTTCTGGAGACACTGGAAAACATGAAGGTCCTACCGAACACCCTGATCTTGGGAGATTTCAATTACCCTACCATTAATTGGGAAAACTACTTGAGTACAAACTTCCAGGCTCAGCGCTGGAATTTATCAACTCAAATGCCCTAGATCAGCTGGTAAACTCCCCTACCAGAGGCCACAACATATTGGATCTGGTCATTACCAACATGGGCGACAGGTGCTCCGTACCGGAGGTCAACCCGTCACTGGTTCACCCTGGATGTCCACACCCCACCACCACCCCCAACCAAGTAAACCACAGTGAAAAACTTTTCTAAAGCAAACTTCACCTTACTTAAGTCAGAGGTGGTAAGTTTCACAGCCCCCACGCTAAAGGATAACACTACCCAAGATGCAGAATCCTTTACAATTGCACTCTATGAGCACCTACAAGGATGCATGAATCGTGCCATCCCTAGAAAAACCAAGACTCACTCCCCTAAGAGAAGGAAATCAGTCTGGTGGACCCCTGCTATAAACAGGTTATGCAACAAAAGGAGGAAACTAGTTCAGAAAAAAAGCAAATCCCAAGAAGGAAAGACATCCCTGATCAGTATCAGTAAGAAACTAAGGTCCCTCATAAAATCATCCAAGGCTAACCCGAAGAAAAATAGCCAAGGACTCGAAAGATAACCACAAAGCCTTCTTTAGCTATGTCAAAAATCTAAGTGGCAACTCGCAGATATGCTCTGAGATAGTGCAAAATAGCACAAAATATACTGAACCTACTGATAATTGCCAACATCCTGGCATATAGATTCAGTGCAAACTTCACCTCCCTCTCACCTTCAAAAGGGCCCACAACAATACCGGAAAAGTGTAGTGTCCCGGAAATCATAGAAGCACTTTTTCGAGACAGTTACCAAGGCCATAGACGAGGAAAAGGTGATTCACACAGCCTACCTTGACCTCGCCAAGGCGTTCGACACCATTCCTCACGCGGGTATTATAGAAAAACTCACCAACCTGAACATAAACTCCTACGTCACAAGATGTGTTGCCAACTGGCTTACAGACAAAACTCAAACGGTAAGAATAGTGGGCTCCAGATCTGACTCTAAACCAGTCACAAGTGGTGTCCCACAAGGCTCAGTTCTGGGACCCCTACTGTTCGGCATACATTTCTCAGAAGTACAGGCAAACACAGGAGGACTATGGCTAACCAAGTTCACCGATGGCTGCAAACTGGGAGCCATAATGGACTCTCCGGCTGACACGGACATCCTCCAAAAAGGCCTTACTGAGACAGACACCTGGTGTCAAATTCATGGCCTCAAGCTAAATGCCAAAAAATGCATAGTCATCCCGTTTGGGAAAAACAAAACACCCACGAATTACCACATAGGTGGCAGCCCCCTTAATACAGAAGAAGTAATAAGAGATCTGGGGACCCAGGTAGATAGTAATCTCTCCTTTGACAATCATATTGTCAAAGTAGTTAGGTTCGCATCTAGAAATAAAGAGGTTATAGTGCCCCTCTACTCATCACTCATCAGACCCATCATAGAGTACAATGCCCCATTTGGGATGTACCTCACAAGACACTTCCAACAGCTTGAAAGACCACAAAAGCATTTCACCAAGAGGATTACTGGCCTCAAACATATGTCCTATGCAGCCCGACTGAAAAAACTCTGACTGTACTCAGTGGCATATCACCTACTCAGAGGTGATCTCTGCCTGACTTACAAAGCCATGTCCAACTCAGAATTGATGGGCATGCTCCACCTAAAGAAATCCAAGTCACTGCGAGCCACGCACCCTAGTGAGCTAAACCTTGCCACAACAATAAATAGAACATGCTGGAGGGATAAATTCCTGTCACAGAGACTACTCATGCTTTGGAACAAAATTCCTAACCACATTAGGCAGAGCTCCTCACTAACACTCTTCAAGAGAAGCCTTGACGAGTGGATGGGTAACAGAAAGTACACCCGTGGGATCACTTCATTGGCTCTGCTTGACAGAGGCTCAGTTAATTAATCAATGGGGCAGCGAAAGCCGACACACTCTGGCTAGGCGTATAAATGTCCTCGGGCAGATAGCCTAGTACCTACCCATGAACCTATGAACCTAAATCACATATATCAGATAATCTATCTTGAAACAGACTTTAGGATTACTTAAATTGTTCAAATAATTTGTTTGTGTCTTTCGGCTTTTTCCCAGTTAGGGGTCGGCACAGCGGAACTCCAGTCCGCTAATGATTGGTAGTGGATTTTTACATACCGGGTTACCAGTCCTGACGCACAACCTTCAACGAAGACAAGCCCCATTCACGTATGCCTCCACACAGAAGACGCTCTAGCTGAGAATCGAACGGGACAACGTCTTGCTATGAGGAGACAATGCTACTGCAAATAATAATACAGGATAAATAAGAAAAGGGTGAGTGTGACTTTCTCCCGCAGCAATAATCATAATGATCATGACAAATATCCCCAAACAATTATGGTTATGATAAGTACCTCCACACAGATAAATTACATTAATCATAACATCATTTATTGCTACAAAACATTCATAAACAAATGATGACACATAACTGGGGAGAAGACTACAGCATTCCTTTTAACAGAACAAAACACAGCCCTACTTACAGATTGAATGTCTAGTCCGTAAATTCATGGAAACCTTAGCTGTGCTCACAGCTGTGTCCAGTTTGTAATTCTGGGAGAAGGTATGGACACCGAACCCCATACAGTGCATGCACAGATGCCTTTTTCATGCAGAGATTCCTGAGGAAAGAATTGGTGTTAGCTATCCCTATGAATGTACCTGGACAAGCCAATCAACTATTGTCCTTTTCATTAGTGATCATTACAAAAGGTGATGCAGTAAGCTAAATATCTGGACAGCCTGTATGGATACTAATCTATCATGTTTCCTTGGCATGAAGGCAATGATTTATTCAGAAATCCTAAAAGTTTTCATTCTGTTAGTGCACTATTTTGTATGTGTACTTCCATGGTATGCAAAATCCATACACTTTTACTTTGCTGAATGGAAGGTAAAATTAGGAGCTGAAAGGACTGAGTCAAACAGAGCTCTGAGACAGATAAGAGATGAGATAAAAAATGATTATGTACAATTAACCTGCAGATAAGTCTCAAGGAATAGATGGTATTCCTGTGGAAGCAAGAAGGTAAAAAAGTGATAAGATTTGGAAAATTTTGTTTTAACAGTACTTTAAAAGGAGGGGAAGCACTAATATGCTGGAATGAAGCAGTGGTAGGAACAATACCTAGAGACAGTAAAGATCCATCAGACCCAGCTTCATACAGGCCCATTTGAGTTTTAAACCATGATTAAAAAATATTTGTGTCTATAACAGCTAAAAGAAAGGCAAAGGTGTTGCCACAACTGACACATATGAATCAATGTGGTTTTGTGGAGAGGAAGCAGACATCTGACAACATTAACAGAACAATGGTATTCCAGTGGGAAGCAGAATGTAAGAAAATACTGCTGTTGGTGGGTCATGATGCAGAGAAAGCATCTCACAGAGTAAGCTGGGATTTTATGAGTATGGCAATAGAAGCATTAGAAAGCTATAATTCAAAATGGAAAGGAATGATGAAGGGGGTGTTTGAATTTAAGAAATAAGGAGATCACGGCATTCTGAATGCAGGTCCTTAAGGAGAATAACAGCAGCCATACAGATTATAATACTCAAAGTAGCAGAAAGTATTCTAAAAAGTAATCAAACGTGAGAATGAAGAAAGGGGATACTGCCAATAGGGAAGAGGCCAAGAAGCCATTAGTGCTGCAAACTAGACACTGCCTTCCCTATCAGGGACTGATATCACAGTACAGTTAAAGAGAAAGCCATAGGGGAATCCAAAGTGAAGGATCTGCTCTGGTAGAAGTTTTAGGTGAACCATGCATTTAATTTAACTCTACTCCAAAGCACAATGAAAAACATATGGAAAAAGTCACTATTAAACCCCCTTCTCAAATCACTTCAGTCCAAACAACAGCTGGTGAAGAAGTACATTTACTCCGCAGCCCCATAACAGATAGTAGATGTGTGACCTGCACCATGGTGGAGCCACTATGTCCTCACCATGTGAGGACATACCCTTATGTACCACAAGGAGGGCTACTACATAGTGGATTGGTGACCAAATGCCTGCTCCTGAGGCATTCTTTTATTAAATTTCTTTCTCAGAAGGACTGCAGCATTGTATGGCCTGCTCCAGTTCCTCCCCTTCCAAAACTGCCATTCTCATCTGCCCAAAGCTAGCTCCAAAAGGCTCCCAATCACATAAATTAACTTGGGTTGCCTAGGTCATACCTCAAGGCTTCATTCTAAGTCAAAAGAGCTGGACATGAAACCCCACAAATTTTAGACAAATCCTACTTGCTTAACATGCAATCTTCCTTCATACTCTTGAAATGGAGTGAAGAACATGTAACTGGCATGTAATAAAACCACATTCCATAATTAAAAGAAAAATCCATCCTGTACCATAGTCAATACACTGACTTTGTATAGATCTTCTAAAACACTGAAACAATGCTCTCCAAAGAATACGACACCTCCAGTCTACTCAGACAGTTAAACACAGAGGATGTACATGCATGGGCGCACACACACATGCTTATGTAAAAAAAAATAAAACAGTGCTGGCTTTATCAAAATGCTCTTGAATTCTGACTCATACACATACATCTCACTACCATCCCTCTAAAGAATCCTTTGCCATAACCCTACTAATCATCATCTCTCGTAAAATCCCTACTGTTCCCCTGATGACATGTGCTGGAACAACACGGAGCTGGGGAACCTGATGGGGAAGGATGGGTTTGAGCAGCCAATGCCAGTTCACTTATCCATGGCCACCTAGGCTCACTGCAACAGCAGCATTAACAGCATGGTGAGATCAACACTACAAGTACTAAACACGTGTGGAAGTCTGCATGCAACTGTCTTAGGCAGCAAATGCAGAGCTGGCAAAGCTGCCGCGAGGTGGGAGGGAGTTATGGTACACTCGCTGGCAGCAGAATGAAGCTGCACACGCATCCCTCAACTCCTCACTATATTAGTTGGGCTGAGCACAGTAGAGGTCAAGGTGTGTCTGATAGATCCAGTGAATGAGGAGAGGACAGGAGATGGTGGCAGCAGATGGTCAACTTTGGGGAGGGATACAAAGAAAAAAAAACTAGAATACTGAAGGACTTAATACCTCAAATGCAAATTATAGTGTACAAAATAAACAACCCATCACAAAATGTTTATAAACATGCTAGTCTTAAATCAAGCCAACCTATAAATATCATCTCAAATGAACTATTAATAATTCAGCTTCTAAATCTGCAATGTTATCTACATCTAATGCAATAATTTTCTGTGCCAATTGTGGAAAAGAACACAAACTCAGACACTGTAACAGAAACAGATGACATTTTTTGTGTTTTTTTTTTTTTATTAACATTTTTGTCTACTACATTTTTTATGCTGTCCCTTAAGATGTATTTGATTACACTTCTTTCTGTAAATAAAAAAGGCAGCATTATTTTAGAACTGTCAGGCTGTCGGTTTGAAAGAATACTTAGCTGGCCGTCTGAACCTTTGACCTTTTTATTGTCAAACAACAGGTTGTGCTCATGTTATTATAAGATTTTTAATTATTAAAAATATGACAGTTTTAATTGGATATTCATAATTTTTGTAAGAAATTATTAAAATTTAATTTATTTTACACTGGATGTTCTTGATCTAATAGTCTTTGGTCTTGAAATTTGTAGTATTATAAATAAAGATCTCCTGACTTTTCCGCTATCTGAAGTGGACACAGACAGACATGAATGCGCACGTACATACACACACACACACACACACACACACACACACACACACACACACACACACACACACACACACACACACAAATAACATGCCCACACTTGTCAAAGAATTCATTCTGAGGTTATAAAACTAATGAGTACCTGATATAATCTTTAATAAACTAAATGCAATTACTTTAAGCAATGATGGGATCTGAAAACACATTTTCACTATACAATCATACATAAAACCCTCAAAACATAAATAATTGGCTCCCACGTTTTTTTTTGTTAGAGGGACTCAGTACAGAATATA